>NW_008237239.1:7556414-7674036 GCF_000691975.1 Corvus brachyrhynchos | reverse complement strand
GGGGCTGCGCCGCTGCCGGGCGGCTTGGCCGGGCTGGGGGAGAGCCTGAGGGGCCGGGGCGGTGGGAGGCCGTGAAGGGATGAGGTGCTGCGGAGTCCCTGATGGGACAAGGCAGTGGGAAGGCATGAGGGGGATGTGTGAAGGAGTGGGTGGCTACAAGGGGACAGGAGGCCCCTGAGGGGCCAGGGAGGTGGGAAGGCCTGAGAAATTGGGTGTCAGAGGCCATAAGCAGCCTCCAGGCAGTTGCCTCATTCCTGCCATCTGGATGCTCTGGCGCTTCCCTGAAGTGTCTCTCATGCCTGCAGCAGAAGCCCTCGAGGCTGGGCCTCAGCAGGAGGTGGGGACCACCCCAAGGTGCTCAGGCTGCGCTGGCTGGGGACAAGGTTGGCAGGGGGGCCATGCCGGGGCACGGCCACTGGGGGCAGGGGGGGGGGGGGGGGCCAGCCCGGGCCCCCGCGGCTGCCCAGGCCACGGTGCTGTGACCGAGGCCCCCCTGACACAGAGCTCGGGGCCCGCACAGCTGCTGCCACCATGGGGAAGGCGGCGATCTCTCCTCGAGCAGGGCTGGCCAGTCGCTGCTGCTGAAGCGGCTCTGGACACCACGGAAACAGCAGCAGAGCGTGCACAGGAACAGCAGGAGCCTGAACGCTGGCACCTGCTCAACAAGGCATCCGCACCAGCCGGGATGCCAAATGGGGGGATACTGTGGGCACAGCTGCACATGGTTTGGCAAAAGGCTCCAGCAGAATTGGCCACAATGGCTTTCTCTTGACTTGCCAGCCTCACAGCAACACTTGGCAGCTTCAGCTGCAGCCTGTACCCCTGAATGACTTCAGTGGCCGTGCTTGAGGGCAGACTCGCCTTCCACAGTCAGGTGTCCCAAGGCAGCGGCATTGGTGCCATGACAAGAGAGAGACTCTGATGGGACATGAGCCCCGTGCTGCAGCTGCCACCCCTCTCTATGGGGATTCAGAGTGTCGCCACGGAGAATTGCTCTGGTTGGTGTGGGGCCTTGGGAGAGAATGGCGGGCCAAGTCTGGCAGAGGCGAGACAAAGAGCAAGACGCGAGACAAAGAGCAAGAGGCGAGACAAAGACTAGGATAGTTAATGGGAGATTGGGCAAGGAGATTGTAATCTGTAGTCATTGGAGATGTAAAACATGCAACCCTAGAAGCTGAAGTTGGTAGCTGCTGAACTGTTGGTTTGTAGCAGTATATAAAGATGTGCCTTGTACAATAAAATTTGGCTTTGCATGCACCCGGCGAAGTCCATGTTCAATCACCGACAACTGAGTCTGATAAAAGCAGATTTCTGGTTGAGATCAAAGCAGAAGTACAGTCAGAGTTGGAGTAGCAGAGTGCCTCTTCCAACAAGCTCACTTGTTGGAAATATCTCCTGTATATTCACAAAATGGTCGGAGGAAAAAGAGCTGATTTCTGAAACAGACTGGACAGTTGAGAGGGAAGGAATTGATTGCTCATTGAAAAATATCTCTTTCTAGGCAGCACTGTAGCAGCAGCCTGGCTGGTGGCAGGACAGACAGACGGCTGCACATCCACCTGCAGACTGAAATAATTATATCACCAAGGATTTCTGAGTTACAAACAACAGCACAATACAAAAACAGCAACTAAAATGTACCCTCACACAATTGTACCAACACATTTTTATAGGTGCTTTAGCTGAAATGTGAGCCTGGCATAAAGCACCCCCAGTGTTTGTGATTACCAGCTGGCTATTACAAGAGACATATATGACTCAACATTCCTGTGAATCCAGGACTCACCACCACTCCTCAGCATTTTCAAATTTGTAACTCAGTAAAACAAAGCCTATGAAACTCTGTCATCAGCTCTGGCTGATACACTTCACACACATCTAATGTACCATATGCAGATTTCCTGACATCCATCAAGTTCTTTGAGACTAAATAATCCTGTGTGCTTATGTATGCTGTAATCAGGACTGACTTGAGCTTCAAAGTGAAAATCAAAAGTGCTACAAGAATCAGTGCTAGAATGGCTTGATGGAGAAAAATATCTCAGGATATGGAAGACCAAGCAGAAATATCAATACAGTAACATACGAAAAATCTCAACTGCTCAACACATCATGCTTCAGAGGGTTCTCAAATAACACCTTTGTGGTATTACACAGGGCCTGGTGCAAACTGGGTTTAATGCAGCCATGTTGAAGGACTATGATTTCCTAAACCAGAGCCACCTTTTACAAGGATCTGATTTGAACCCTTGCAAAAACAACTACTCTGCAATTTTCTGAAATTTTTTAATGCAAATTATTGTCATCTACAGTTTGGTCATGGATAAAACCTTCCTTCTTCAAAGCATGCAGCTCTGCTGCTCTTCTATTCTTGCTATTTTGTTCTAAGAAAACTGCAGCTGCCACTGTGAATACATTAAGGCTTCATAAAACATCTGTCCTTAAATATCTCATCACACTTCTCCATAGACAAATATGGCATAAAGCCATATTTCTGTTTTCATTCTTTTCAGCCATGTCAGTTACAGATTAGCAAATTCATACAGACATTTTGTGATAAGCCTGATGAATCTTGTTACTTTTGCAATAACTTTCACTTCAAAGTGCAATTGCAAAGCACCCAAAAGAAAGAAACTAGGAATAAAAATTAGCAAAGCAGACATTATATTTCTGCATGGTTCCTAACAGTTAAAAATGCAGACTCCTTTAGGATTGCATCAAAATATTAATGTTTATCTCCCTTTTTTATTTCCAGATGAGAAGTTGTTTAGAGATTCTCCTGCAGAAAGCCTCTAAAAGGCAAGTTGGGAAACACAAAACATTAGAAGGCTGGGTTTTATGCCTCATTTAAAGCAGCAACACAATATTAAAAGCAGCTGAGTGCCTGAAAAATTAAGGATTTACAAGAAAATTACTTCAATCAGTTACTGTTTAAAAGACAGAGATCAAAACATAAACTAGATTAAAAGCAAATATAATCGGTCCATTTCTATGACTGCTAACATATAAAACTTATACAAATTGAAGAAACACTGCAAGTTTTTCTACAAAAACAAAGCAAATTTTTCTAAATCTTGTCTAGTATTTCCCTGCAAAATTAGAGAGATTTGACAGGAATTCAGCCAGTTCTATAATGAAAACATTAATGTGCCTGAAAATCTCAAAGAGAAACTATCCTAATAACAAATTTATAGCACATATCAGCAGTTCTAAACACTGTTCTAAATACACCAACTAATAACTTCATTGTTCATGACAATGTGTCAACAAAATTACACTTAGTAACGGAGAATAACCACAGACTGAAACAGTAGGGGAACGCATCTGAATTTACCATTTGAAGGATGTGGCATATGCCCACCACAGGCCTTATCCCACTCACAGTCCAGAATGACCTACAGATTCAGCTTTAACCTTTCTAACATCCCTAATGAAATAAACTTAGCAATAAGGGGGAGGGGGAAGTTACACTGATCGTGCCATAATCAAATCTCTCCTGATGGGAGAGAGTTTTTAAAGTCCTTGCTAGTAGTTTCAGAGACAAACGGGACTCTCAGCCTTCGCTGCTTCTTGATAGTTGTTTATGAAGTCTTATCAGAGAAACAGAGTCACTAGTGTGATCCAGACACGGCACAGAGCAGAGAATACAGGAGAAAGCCGAATTACCAAGATTACACGGCCTTTTTAAAGGTAAATCAACCAATGGTTACTAAAAACGTACATTATTTTTACTTTTCTACCAATTATTTAGTAACACAGACAGGAACTGCGGAATTCTTTGTCCAATCATCCCAAACTACTTTTACTGCAGAATATGGAGTAGTAGAAGAAGAAGAACAAGGTTTGGAGAACAATAACAATCCTCCATTTTGATGTTTTTTGCTTTTATCTATTTATTACATTAACAAACCCAAAACCTCTAAATTTTTCACCCTGTGAAAATCTTACATAGTAGTCTATCACCTAATTTACACTAGTTTAGTTTCTAGTTCTTTTCTAATAGGAGGCAGTTTTTTCCATGGACAAAAGCTGTGTTGTTCAGGGGGGTGAAACCCCTCAAAACAGGCAGAGAAATATTATCTGCACTCTGGATTCCCACAGGAAGAAAACGGAAAAGGGGGGTGAGGGAGTTACCCACAGACCTTTAAAAATGGATGGAAGCTAGTGAAGCTAGTGAACACAAAATCCTCCAGTCCCCTGCTCAGACCCAGTACCAAGACTGCTAAAAGCAGTAAGTTCCAAATGTATTTATAGCAACCCCATAGGCAACTTTGTATTAAAGAAAATGAAAGAAACAAACAAAAAAGAAGAGAACATAAAAAGATAGGCAGATTTAATGTTCTTACAGAAGTAACCTTCTAGTAACCTTCTACCTTGGTCTAGCTGACATAATCACTATTAGCTATTGTCAGTGCAGAATACTGATTTAATGTGGGCTAACGTGTCCTGTACCAATGTCATTTATGTCCTCTTTCTTCCTTTTAATTTTTAGAAGATGTTTCAGAATTGATGACACATGGCAAGAATTTAATGAGACTTTAATTTAATTTCTGCTGTTATAACTACAAAATTCAACATTTGTCATCTTTTAACTGATCTTAGTTATGATTAAAATGGTTTCTAACTTAATTAGATAATGATAAAAATACTTCATGTATTTCACAACAGATTGATTGAAATCACATTTTCTTTTTCCTCTACATAGCAGAAAAACCAAAGCAAGACAGCATTCTCATACAACTGCTGAAAAGGTTTCTCTTCTGGATTTTTTTACTTCTCTGTCCATCTATCCCATCTTCATGGCCACCAGCTTCATCCTAACCCCTTGCTTTTGCTGGCAGTGTTGATCACAAGAGTCAGAACCATAATTTCCAGAACACAGTTTTCAGATGGGTTGTCATTCAATACAAAGAACTAGCCATGATTAAAGGTTCCCACTTCCTAGTAGAATATTCCCACACCATAATGTGAGAATGAGGAATTCTGTTTCTTTCTCTTCAGCATACTACATCTGTTCTTGCTTTCCAACAGTGAATTTCACACTCAATTCACTCAAAACTTCAGACAAAACTATTCTAAACACTTTCTTCTTTTGCCAAAAAGTAATAAATTTTACCTCATGATGGTCACCTACATTATGTATTACAAAAAATCCCAAAGACAAGAAGTTTAATATGTATTGAGGGTGGGGAGTGTCACTGAAAACTTTTTTATGATTTTCTTGGGGTAATTTCTTGTGTTCCTCCTTTACATTTAGAATAACATGTGTTCTCTTTGGTTCTAAATAAAACATGCAGTAAGGTGAGTTACCTCTTTGGCAGACCAGATGGCTAATTTATATATGAAATGTGATTTATTAAGCTTTTTAAGCACTTCCAGAAGCTCACATAGATTCCATAATATATTTCCATAGACCTCAACCATGAAGGACAGGCTATGGCCCACACACAGGAATAAACAGGATACTGTGACATGATACACAGAAGTAGTCAGGCATAAATCAGAAAATGATTCATAGATACAATTTTCTTCCATCGGTAGTAAAACTCTGAGTAGCTTCAGTTAAAGTAGCAGGTCTAAAAAAATCAGGACCAGAACAGTATTGCACACCATTTAGATACCTCTCCCTAACTGATTTTTGCCTTGAAAAATGAAAGTGCAGGTATGATTTGAGTATTTAGAACTGCTGTAATCTGTTGTCCAATCTCCTCTGTCAGAGGGTAAGAGTACTCAAATGTGGTCATTAAGCTACAGTATCTCACCTAAAAGTTAGAATTTACACAGTTGACAAGAAACTGTAGTGCTCAGGATGTAGGTCCTGATATCCAACATTCAGCTGTAAGGTGATTTACATCACAAAAAAAAATCCAACTATAAATTTCTATTCCAACAATGTTCCCCGTATTGCCAAAATGAGGAAGTAATAATAATTATAATACACAGCTTCTAAACAGCAAGATAAGTGAGTCTCCTTTTCCCTCCAATTTGTACAGGTCCTTTCACTGTCACGCAGAAGCCATCAACAGTAACTAACAGATTTTGGATAAAATTTTCACAAACAACTGCAAAAATTACAACATGTTAGAAAACCAGATGCAATGTCTGTGGTAACATCAAGACTTTCAATACTTCAATATTCCTCTCCAAAAATTAACATTCAAAATTGTGTCCAGTGCTTTGTGCGTTCTGTCATTTAGTACCCTGTCATGTGAAACCTCAGCTTTGCTGAAAGAGATCTTTAATACCTTCTCTTCAGCCTTCCACAGTGAGAGCTCACTTACAACTGCAGTCTTTCCTGAAAACAATAACACTAAAAGCACAAGGCTGACAGCTCGGTAAGAGTAGGTGCCTGTCATATGCAATGACAGATAGTCATCCATCCACCCATCTATAATGACAGAGCTTAAAATTATTATTATTTTTAAAAATCATTTGGTGGTGTTAAAATGTCTTACAGAGAAGGAAACATATTTTTAAAAAACCCTTAATGTTAAGAGCCAATTAAAACAGAATTCTTTACAGTACACAACTTTTCTCAAATTCATTTGAAAAGCCAGAACTCCAAGAAAATACACATTTTCTCTCCTGCTTTTGTGAGCCTGAAATGTGTTTTTCCTTCTCTTCTTCATAACCACAGGAGTGATCAGAGTGAAAGTAATATTATATTAGGTTGGCCTGTCTTAAGAACCTTGATTATTTCCATCAGAGTCACTGTTAAACGGTACATGTAATTAACAGACAAGATGTTCAACATTAGCATTAAGCTACAGTGGTTTTGATCTGATTCTTTGCCCATAAAAGAACTAACAGTAGGCCTCCCAGCACTGGTGAAAGGGCACAGGATCACCCTAATAAAAGAAGAAAAACTTTTTAACTAAGGAGTGGTGGTGTCTTCAGTCTATGTTGTCACAGGTGAAATAACTGATCTTAAAATATAATTGTGTTTGGGATGTATAACACTCTCTTTAAGACAATGGATGGAGCAACACCAAAATTCTCTCTGTGAAGGGAATAAAAATTCTGATCATGATTTTAGTAAGATTTCTTTGTAGAAAAACAGGAGCATTAACACTAAGAATAATATAAACCTGTTTTGGGGAGCAAGGTTGAAGAGGAGAGTATTTGGGCACCTAAAAGCAAAGAGGTTTTAATCTCAGCTCCCTAGAAAAAAAATACTGCCCTACAAAGCCACCAATCTATCAATGATTTCACTTACCCTGCTATCTTTCATCACAGCTTCACCAGCAATATATGTAAAGAATGTTATAAGTAATATAAGTGAAAAGTGGAGAGGGAACTTTAGATACATCAGAAAGATGAAAACCTACAACATTAGGAATATGATTTAGGTCAGCCAAAAGTCCTGTAGTCATATTTTTCATTAACAGATATATCTAATATATACTAGGATATATAAGCTAATATGGAGATGCTGATTTTGATCAGAATAAAAGAAAAACCATTACTATATTTTAGTCTATAATTAAAAATAAAATTTGAGGCTTCTGCAAATACTAGCAAAGGCTTTTTGTGTATGTAGATGTGTAGGGATGTGTGTGTGCGTGTGTGTACTACCCTTGGTGTCTTAAGTCAGGAATAAATGCTCATTTAAACTAACCATAAATTGGATTGTAACAATGACACTCCTATTTCAGTGTACTACTTTGCCATAAGATGTCCATGACTATACTACACTTCACTGTGTGGTAGGAAAATAATATTATTTAACATTTCAGTATCATTAACGTTGTTTTAATACTGATAAAACTTTGTACCAAAGCTCTGAAATCTTAACATGGAAGCCCACTTTCAGATATTTAACTAAGTAGGTTGTTCTCGCAGCTGAGAAAACTCCACTTTTTCAGACACGGGTTTTTGGCTGTGAGGCCAAAATTGTAAAGCACAAATGCCACATAGACACCTGGTGTCCAGCCCCTATTTAAATATCCAGCTTGAATTCATGGTGCAACTAGAGGTATTACACTTTAGCTACCAAATCTCATGAAGCACAATTTCATTTTCAAGAGCTTACACCTTCTATTGAATTTTATGAAAGCATTGAATAATATTTAGTTATTTTTTAGATACTTGAATTTGCATTAACTTAAAAAATAAAGAACTTCAACTAAAGAACAACAAGAAAGGATTATCTGAGTTGGGAAAGATCAAAAAAAGAAAGATTAGAATTATTTTACAAGATTTAATAAGTACAGCACCTTTGTAGCACTTAGCAAATGCACAATGATTCTGATTCCCTGCTCAAGGAATCGTATAGCCTATAGTCACAGCAGATTTGCTTTTCACAGTTGGCTGTCCCAACAAGTTCTGATCAATTAATAAAATCTCTCTGTGATGTTTCTTAAAAGAAGGTACCTATGGGCAGTTATGAGTGTCCAGGGAACAGGGACTGAGAGATTTATGCTAATGAAAACTCATTCTAATCTTTAACACCCTTAAGTGAGGATTTACATGAAATCCTCTCCTTAATGTTTTAATTCTAAGCCAGGAGGAACAAATTCTGATCCATGGTGTCCATGACACAAATTTAATCCATTTGGAGATCAGGATTCATCACACCTACAAAACACTTACCATGTTACAGTGTGGAACAGCAAAACTTTCCTTAAATAGCATTCTTTGGCAAAAAATTTGACATCAGTCTGTCTGAGAACCTTTAAGGCCTTATACTAGTTTAGTCTATTTTGAAGGGAACCTATTGAAAATATAGCCAATGGAGCCTGACAAATTGCTGATCTACAATAACTTCTGTTGTTCCACAAAGACAATAAAGCACTTCTTGAAGAAATCATCTCCTTGTCACAACCAGCATGGCATTAGCATGGTGTAGTGTAACTGTACTGTGTCACTGTAAGAAATGAGTCTGGAGGAGACTGCCACAACTCAGCATTGTCACATAAACAGAGCACTGTACCTCAGAAACAAAAAATTTCTGAAGCAGAACACATTTGATATGTTTGACACTTTCTTGTCCTACTTCACACAACCAATCTCCTATAAAATGTTTCAGTGCTGTCCTGGGTTGCAGTGTATTCTATTACCATCCTCATGAGGTGTTGAAATCGCGTGCGGCAGTGTTTCCTTGCCTCCTCCTCCCAGACTATCCTGCTGTTAATGGCCCATCGTTGCCCTGCCGCATGACTCAGAGATAACTCCCTCCGGACTATCTTCTGTTAATGAGCCTAATCAACACTTTGCCTCATGACTCATTACCCCATTGTGAGATGCTCCACCCAGAGGGAGGAACCAAGCATCCCATCGTGGATATAAGCTGAGACTGAACACCAGAGACAATACCTTTCCACTGGACTTCCAGAGGACAGGAGCTACACAGCCACCACTGGACCTTCTGAGGAAGAGCAGACCCTTTTTTCTACAGGATCACCACTTCAGAGGACTGCTACCACCACCCTGCCTAACAGGGACTCAGGTTGTATCTTGACACTGTCAGTTTGAACCAGTGTTTTCTTTTAGTTTTTTCTTTCCTTTTCTTTAACTTCCCCATTAAATTGTTATTCTGACTTGGTGCCTTCCACTGGTTTGTTTTCAAACTAGTACAAGTGCTCAAGTGAATGCTTAAGCAAGAGTCTGAAGCTTCACTTTTCATAGGAGTACCATAGTTTGAAAAAAGTGCTGAAAAAATTATGACAGCTGATGGACTTGATGAATTAAACTAGCAGAGACTTTAGAGGTGATTTGTGGGTGGCCTTTCATAAGTAGGTGTGTTGCAGGCCACAGTATCTAGTATGCAATACACATGAAGAATACATCTATAATTCTGGTTCTTTTGTTTTCACTAGGAAGGATCTGAAAACTAAACTAGCAATTCCAGTAGTTACCTAGAAGAAAACACTGCAGGCAGTATCATGAGAAAAAGGGTTGCCTCATAGTACATGTCACAGGTCTCCAGGACCCAGCCTGCATCTCAGAAAAGAGATTCAGCAGTAGTTCACCTAGAAAATAGCTACAGTGAAAGCCCAGAGAAACTGCTGCTGTACTGCTTAAGTTGCCTGCTTGGTGCAATCAGGTTGTATCTCATGTGCCTGGGATTGCCACAAGGCCCCGCTCTCCTGTGACCTACTGACAAGGCCCCCAAGGCTCTCAGTCTGTCAGGGTCTCCTGCTGCAGGATGCCTGCTAATCCATACAGGTATATTTACTCCCTCACATTTGGGGTTCTATCTCTACCAGATCACCCTACACTTTCTACAGTTGACAGAAAAATGCAGGATTTTACAGTGGGGAATTCTCAGCCCCTGAGCCCCTGCCACAAACATGATAGCTGGGAGACCATCCCTCTCTCCATAAACAATACCAGGAGTCTGTGCAGATCCAACAGCCCGGCCAGCAATTACATTAGGTGATAATCCCTTTGTTACTTGACGCCTGTTTGCTGATGTGTCTGATGAGGTGCACTGATCATGGACATTGTTGACCTGGAGACACATCTGTCATTAAAATTTAAGTGCCTAGTTAGTTATTTTACAGGAAATTTACTCATATGAGCAAAATCAAGGAATGTAGGGGGATCCCTGCTCTCTGCTACAGAGAATATTACGTTCTCACCCCTATATTTCTTTGAATATGTCAAGTAGTTTTTGTATTCAACATAAGGCTACTATCAGCATAGGCATAATCTGTCCAAGATAATTCAGCACAGTGCCAATGTGAAAGCTCTGAAGTTTTCATTAGCATATTTTGGTGATTAAACTGCTGCAAAGATCAATAAAACAGTGGGTCTGCTCAGTTTACTGAAAAAATTCAAAATATGTTAAATGTCCTATATTGTCTCATTTTTTAAAATTAAACTGCAGAAAACAAATCTAGTATTGGTTGGCTCAGAAATGGATATAATGGTGAAGTCTGTAGTGCAGGTAGATGAGAAGTGTTTGCCTAAATATTTTCAATTAAAAACATGTCATTTTCAGAGCTAAAACACTTTGTGAAAAAGAAACACTAACTGATTTCATGGTTAAGAGAAGTGGAAAAATATCTGTGGGTATCCAAATAGCTTATGCTCTTTTTCAAAAACACAGAAAATACTATTTCTGGTTAGAATTTCTTTTTACGTCTGTAAATATAAGCTTAGAATATAAAATGAGGATAAGTAAAGAATTTAATATTTCAAAGTAATTTCAATTAGATGTTTGAGGTTTCCTGACTGCATTTTTCCACAATGTAAGTTCATTAATGTTTTAAAGGGTCCAAATTTCATGATGAGAAAGAAGGTATTTAAATAGTGAATATTTATAGGGATAGAAAAACAATTTCCTGCCCTGCTGTAAAGAAATTGTTTTTATTAAATATTTCTTGGCTTGCTTTAAACCATATACAAAATCATGCTTTTATTCAGTCTAATTAATGCATCAGTAAATAAGAACTCTATCTCCCCAATCAAGACTTTTGTGGCATAAATGTTATCTGCAGGGGAGAAAATTGTCCCACAAAATCGCTTCATTTCCAGCAGGTAAGTTGCCTGTAGAGTATCTTATACACAAAAAAGCCTTTTAAATTTCTTGTCTTTTGTACTTCTGTAAAATGCACAATCACTGGGAAAAAAAGGTGGAGAGAGATAATGACAGGCAAGCTGGCAGGAAAATTTCTTTTCCAAATCCAACATATTTGGCAGGCAGGTCTATGGAACACACATATTAGCTGGCACTTATATTGGAAATCAGAAGAATGTTCTGGTAACAAGCACAATCTTTTATATTCTGTCAAAGCCCAATATTTATTTTGTTCAGCCTGATCACCTATTTCTCACTTTCTGTTATTATTTCCTGAGCCCTAGCTAGAGAGTCAGCTGGTAGACATAGCAACATTAAAGCCAGGTAGAAGCACTAATGAAAGAGCTGAAAACAATGACAATAGCATCAGAAAACACATGGATTCACTAATGAAGAAAAAGCATGGCTGCATTTTCAAATAATTCCTGATTCATTTAATAGCATGAGAAATTTAGATTTTAGAAATAAAAGGCCAGCTCCCTGCAATCCATAGGTTAATACTTAATCAGCCCAAAGTTCTCAGCAGGAATTTTCCCACATGATGGTAATGATCTCTATTAAAGACTTGGTGGATTAACTACATGGATTTTTAATCATGTCATATCTGTCCAAATCCATATGGTAATTTAATTTGTGTCCAACATGCTATTTTCTCCCTCCAAATCAAGCCTTTTTCCTCCAAATAATTTTTCTTTGATCTTTTCACTACCATTAAAAAAAGATTTCTATACTGGAATCTTCCACCACTGTCTGCACTTGACAGTGTGCCACCCACACAGTTTTGTGCAAGTGTTAAGCCTACAGTATTCATAAGCTCTCTAAACTGTGATTCAGAATATTTTCTACAGCAGATGTTTTTCCTTGCCTCTGCTTTCATATTTAGTAAGATTTTTTAAAAAATAAAAAATCAGCACATATTAAAAATAAAGATGATAGAAATATAATTGCAGCCAGCTGAAGACTGGAAGGAAAACCTCCATTCAAGGACATCTAAACAATCAGCATCCAGGTCTAAGCCTAGATGCCAAGAAGTAAGAACATCTTCTAACCCCCCATTTTTACTTCCACTGCAATGATTAATTGGG
This sequence comes from Corvus brachyrhynchos, assembly GCF_000691975.1. Classification (NCBI taxonomy): domain Eukaryota; kingdom Metazoa; phylum Chordata; class Aves; order Passeriformes; family Corvidae; genus Corvus; species Corvus brachyrhynchos. Next base: position 7,661,427 of record NW_008237239.1, on the reverse strand, counting down.
TGGGGGCTGTCTGATACATATCTTCTCTGTTTGCATTGCTCCAGTGTTTTGATTTGTGTATACAATGAGTGACCTTCTGTGTACAAATGAAATAATCAGAGATAGGCCAGCATGTTCTATGTGTGCAGTAACATGCATGAACATTTGAATTAGCAGGTGGGGACAGTGAAGCTCCTGCTGTGATAACATGTGCCCTCATGTGATAACAATTTGTTCACCTTTTTTATATGATTAATCTTTTAGTTTCCCCTGAACTCACAAATGTTCAAAGACTATTTACTTACTGCACACACTTCAGCATTCTCGAGTAAACATGGTCACAATGCACACATCACTTTCTTCTATTTTGAGGGCAAAGGTTGTCAGCAAATCAGCCAGATTCTGTTGCAGGGTAAGCTTATGGTCTAAGACTCAAATCTACATTAAAATATATTGGAGTAGGGCTTATATATGTCACTATCTTACTTTTCCACTGTTTCATAACTCTGTTTCGTTAATGTTTTGCTATATATCAAATTCATCCAACAGATACTGAATTTACTAAATAAATTCAGAAACTCATGATACCACACCCAGTGCTGATTTAAACAGTTGCAATTCATTAATAATAGATGTAGGAAGTTAGCCACTAGTATGTGACTTAAATTAAGTTGTCCTACTCTGATTTCAATATCATTTTTTATAATCAAAGATATAAAAATTTCAGCCCTGGAAGTAACATTATTTCTTATTTGACTGTACATTTTTTACTGAGGAACAAACAGATCTAGAGAGTTAAAATGTAAAGAACTACAAAGCAATCATTACTTTGCTATACTTGAGATCCTAATTTTAAAAGTCAGCCTTATATTCAGGTGCACTCAGTGTGAAAGGGAAGCATTAAGGCTTGATTGATTGTGAACACATTAATACCTCTGTTATGAGAGGTGTTTCACTAACATCCTCTCATGCACACTTCACATCCAGACTGAATGTTAGTGTGAATAGAATTACAAATCCAAGAAAAATAGAAACTTCCCTTTTAACATTTGATTTTGGTTTTGGTTTTGTTTGGGTTTGTTTGTTTTTTGGTTTGGGTTTTTTCCCTACTTCTTTTTCCTTTCTTTCACACACACTCAAAAGCTTGGAAGAAAGAAAAAATACTGCATGCTTATTCCTCCCATAAAATCTGAATTTATGAAAGCTTGAGATTTAAAAATAAAAAATACTCAGGGATGTTTCAATGCATCTTATTTGATGCAAACACTGTTTTACATACTATTATGTAACATTCAAGAGGGACACAGGTGAAATAAACAAACAGTGCTTCGAATATATCTTGCAGTTCACTGACAGACTGCCAGGGCCTGCAAGCAGATTATGGAGGAGGCAGAGCCAGGACCTTTACACCAGTGCACAGCAGTAGAGTGAGAGGTGGTGGGGATAAACTGAAAGAGGAGGGGTTCAGGCTGATTGTAAGGAGGGACTTTACCTCTGTGAAGCCATCAGGTAGTGAAGCAGGTACCCCACAGAGCCTGTGCCATCTCCCTCCATGGAAGTTTTCAAGACAGAACAAAGCCCTGAGCAACCTGGTCTGAGTGGATGCCTAACCATGCTTTGAGGTTAGAATAGATATGTCTGTAATTTAATCATTAGAATAAGATGCTATAATGGCAAGGTCCTTCCTTTGCAGTTGTAAAGATCTGATCAAAGTTTTCATCTCCATACACAATTCAGTCTGTAAAGAGAGGCAATTCTCCTACTGTATTTAGCTTTGTTACAACCTCACCTGGAGTGCTGTGTGCAGCTCTGGGCTCTACCATTTCAGAAGGATGTGAAGGTATTCAAATGCATCCAGAGGAGGACAACAAAGCTGGGGAAAGGGCAGGAATGTCCTATGAGGAGCAGCAAAGGATTTTGGGCTTGTCTAGCTTGGAGAAAAGGAGGCTGAGGGGTGACCTCATTGGCCTACAACAGCTTCCTGAGGAGGGCAAATGGAGGGGAAGATGCTGATCTCTTCTCCCTAGTATTCAGTGATAAAACACATGGGAATGGTTGAAAGCTGTGCCAGGGGAGGTTTAGACCGGACATTAGAGAGCACTTGTTTACTGAGAGGGTGGTCTTGCATTGGCTCAGGCTTCCTAGAGAGGTGTTCACTGCCCCAAGCCTGTCAGCATCTAAGAAGTTGGATAATGCCCTCAATAACAAGCTTTCACCCTTGGTCAGCCCTCAATTAGTCAGACATTTGGACAAGATCATAATTACAGGTCCTCTCCAATTGAAATATTTGATTGTAATTCAAAAGGCAAAAGTTGTACTGGTCTAGTGATCTTAGCTAGGTCACTAGACCAGTACAACCAAGACACACCAGCTTGTACAGCCCACTTCACCCAAAGGAATGGTTCCATTTAGCATCACATCTGGTCACTTTTGCCATCCCAGCCCAAATAAATAGACACCCATTTGCAGATACCTCATGCAAAACAGTCCTTAGCACAAGTCCAGAATGAGGCTTGAGTCATAACAAGAAAAAGTAATTGTTCTGCTTCATGTATTTCCATGTGTAATTACTATTACAGACCTGAGCTGAAGGCAGTTATACAATTTATCTACAATTTTTCTCCCATGCCTTCAGTGTCAGCCTTAATTAGAATCCAAGAGCAACTGACTGCATTTGATTTCAACTGCAAACACACTCTGTTTTGGTACTGACCAAGTCCATTCATGTCAGGGAGCTGCATAATTATCCTGGAACTGTAACAGAAAATTTAAGCTTGAAGTCCCAATTGGACAACAGGCAGCTGATACATCCATATAACTGCATTACCTGTGGTCATTTCAGATTACACTAGGTGCTCTTCCTCTCAAAGACACCTTTCTGCCAAAGACATCTGAATATTTATTTGCCTAGAATTATTCAGAGTGCACACTATATATCATCTTGCTCATGTGTACAAGCTGCTGAACTGATACCTTAAAATCCTAAAGGGACAAAAAAATAAAATAATTACTATAGAAACAAGTACTCCTCAAAAGTACAGTAACCAGCAAAAAAATTATCATTTCTTCTCATTCATGCTCATATGAATTGGCTATGCAAACACAGGAGTAGATATTTATTCATAATGATTCTGCACAAGCTGCTGTGAAATAAGCTCTAGAGAAAGAGTAGTGAAGCTGAAGTTCTACAAGAAAATCTCATATCTTGTATATTTTATGTCTCAGTAGAGTTACCACACAGTAATGACTAGTAGAGAACTGCACAGAACAGCAAATCTCTCGTGAATATTTCATCAGGGATGTCCATCTTAGAGTTCTTAACGAATTTGGGACAAATGTGTTAAATTAACTTATAAAGTAATATCTGTTAAATGTATTTCAGAAGACTCACTCTGCTTGCCTAAATAAAAAAAAAAAAAAAGGACATTAGTGTACAAAACTAAGTCTAGAAGCACTATTCACATTAATGGGTAGTATTTTGCTTGGCTAATAAGCACATGACTACTCACTGGCTGAAAAGAAACCGTTTACCCTACATTTTTTGTACATATTTCAGTTTGGTGAAATAAAGATATTAATCTGATGCAACGGAAAACAAAAGCCAAGAAAGTTGTTTAGACTAGTAAAATTTTCTGAAGTGGATACAAGTCTCTGTGAGAGTTTGCACTAATCGCTGTCCATCTGGTCTTTTTTACTGCTAAGCTTTCATTTTCTCTCAGAGAGAAAAAAAAAACCAAAAAAACACCAAAACCAAAAAACCCCAAACCAATTCATTGCAAATTTTTCATCAGAGAAGACTTGCCTTTCTCACATAACTGTGAAGCTAATCAGTGTACTGATCCTCTAGCAGGCCATGTCTTTCAGCCCCAACAAAGAGCAGACAATGGCTACTAAACTAAGACTCCAGTTTGTTAACCAATTATCAATTAAAAGCTACTCCTTATCAAAGAGTAAGACAAATAAGGAGGTATATTATGGCAAAACATTATCCTGACAATGGAGTTGAAACCACCCAGCTTTACACTGGTTTTTTTGTATTATTACACTTAAACACAAATATAGTTGCTATACAATTGAAAGAATAGGGGTCCCATCAAGACAAAAGGATCTCATAGGGTTAAAATATTGCTTTATTCCTATGAAATGATATTTTAGAGCTTCTCTTATGACACATAGTCTGGGTTCTGACTGCTTATATTCAGGATTTTTGTAGAGCAAAAAAATCAGCAAGTAATTAGGAAATTACCACTGCAATTATATGCATGGGAATTTGAAGGCAAAATATAGTCAGAAACAGTAGCTCTTTCTTTCCATCTGCAAAAGAATAAAAGGTTTTTTCACAGTGCTGGAAAAGTCTATATAAATAAAGACCTGCAGCAAAACCAATACTGCTGATTAATGCTCTTTTAAAAATTTATTTTTCAGAAGGCTGTCATTGTCTTAAGCCTTCTCTTACCAAAAAGGAGCTTCAAAGCACAATGAGGAAAAATAATAAATGTACATGTCTCAAAGAGTGAAGGAGTCCATCTTGCTCATTGTGATGAAAAATAAAGATTATTTTAATAGCTATGCAGAAGGATCAGCATGGATCTAAGCAGGCTACTGCATGTCAAGAAGGAGTATTGTAATGCTTAAGTGTGCCCTATTCAGGCAGCCAAAATCGTGTATCAGTGCTTTTCCTCGCAGCAATTATTCCCATCAGTGCAAAAGCTTTGAGAGCTAAGTACTCTACATCTTCATAACACTACCATAGGTAACAACAGATTAAATTACCAGCTGCTTAATTTCTTACCACTGAGATAGAGGCTGGCATTCAGGCTGTAACAACATGATATCCTAGAAACTCACACAGATTTACTCTCTTCAGTACTACAGAATGTGCTTCAGTACTCAATCTTCCTTTCACCATGCATGTCAGGAAAGGTTCACAACTCTACTGCTCTCTGCATTCAGTCCATGCCTATAGGAATGGACCACAACATGTATGGGCATGTCCTTGCATATTTAAGGTATTTCCTTCCATACCTACTCCATACCAGTGTGGGAATCTGAACACATTTTGCACAGGAAGGGACCATATGGGCTGGGTTTGTTTTGCTCTTTTTTTTTCCCCCAGAGCATCTCCTAGGGACAACAGCTTTGTGCCTACTGCTGTTCAGAACAGTCCGTCCCAACAAAAAAAAATGACACCAAGGAAGAATTGTTTACTGCCATACACAAGAATTTTCAAATTGAGCTACTTTTAATGAAAGCAATTTTAATAAATATCAGCCAAGATATTTAAACTGACAAAAGCATGGCTACAAAATTACTGAATTTAACAACACATTTTCCTGAGATTAAAAATCAATTGGCAGATGCCAAAGGGGGAAAAAAGTGGTGACACATATTGCAACTTTTTATGACAGATGGTTTCAAATGGATTAATGAGGTGAGTGCTGAATTTCTAGGTTGTGGTTAGTATTTAACCTCCAGCCAGCACACACCTCCAAGGTTTTTATACCTGAGTGGTCAAGTGGCCTACCTAATTGACCTGATAGAAACACTGTTCTAATTTGAAGAGTATCTACCAAATGAAAAAGAAATTAACAAACACTGGAAAATGGGGAGAGGAGTAGAGAGACCTTGTCACAACATTGGTATAGAAACGGAAATGCAATACTTTGTTTTCCTTCTGAGAAGCTGAGGACAGACGTACAAACTACACGAGCTCATTTTGTGCTGTGTCAGTCAGGAAGAGCATTGCCTCAGGCTGAGGGAGGTAATCCTGCCCCTCTACTCAGCCCAGTGAGGCACATCTGGAGTGCTGTGCCCAGTTCTGGGCTCCTCAGTACAAGACAGACATGGAGCTCCTGGAGCAGGTCTGGGGGAGGGAAACAAAAACAGCAAAGGGACTGGAGTATCTCATGAGGAAAGGCTGAGGGAGCTGGGGCTGTTCAGCTGAGAGGAGACAAGTGAGGGGGCACCTCATCGGTGGCTGTCAGTGTCTGCAGGGAGGTGTCAGAGGATGGACCAGCCCCTGCTGGGTGGTGCTGAGCAATAGGACAAGAGGCAATGGGCAGAAATTCATGCACAGGGAGCTCCACCTCAATATGAGGATGAACTTCTTTACTGTGTGAGTGACTGCACTGGAACAGATTGACCAGAGAGGGTGTGGAGTGTCCCTCACTGGAGATATTCCAGAAACATCTGGACACAATTCTGTGCAATGTGCTCTAGGATGGCCCTGCTCAAGCAGGGAGGTTGGACCAGATGACCAACTGTGGTCCCTTCCATTCATTGATTTGTCTGCAATAATGAGTCTTCTCGCTGCATTTAGAATATCACAGAAGTTACTTGCTTGATATAACCAGCAGACATGGCCTGTCTTCAATGCCTTCATTATCTCCTGACTTTCACTGTTCATTTGGTTAAGAAGTTACAATAAAGTGTATCACACTACAGTAGACAGAACCTTTCAGACATTAAAATAAAGCTGAAAAATAGTTGAAGCAAGACCTAAAGTCAGGGTTTGTGGCTAAATCAGTTTGAATTTGGTTTATATCTGTAGAGTTGTTACTTAAACACTTCACTGATCACTAATACTCAGTCGTTTATATTTCGAAGAAGCTACTGGAAATGCACTGTACAACAGTATCTATAGGAGTTCAAAGGTGAGTGAAAGCAAAGTCAAATGAGAAATAGTAACATTCTTGGAGAAAATATTTACCATCCTAAAAAAAATAATTATCAGAACATTCCATTTCACTGTCTTCCTCCTGCATTTATTCTTTTCCTGGAATATAGATGAAGACATTCTGAGGTGACTTACTCTTATATTGAACATCCTGCATTTCTCTGGCAAAATGGAAAAAACAATGCCTAGTCACACACTCTTATACTGTAGCTATTTACACAGTATCTGCTTCACAGAGTCTGCCGAGGCCATGGCATATCCTAATCTTTAAGTGTATAGGGAGTGTTGCTTGATCTCTAATGAATTAGGAAGAAAGATATGAAGAAACAAATTACTAATTTAATAAAAGAAAAAAAAAGTTAATTAAGAGGATAACAAATTTCTTTTGGTTTCAAAATTCTTAAAAAGAATACTGCCAAGTAATCTGTGACAAAAAGAGAGTGATACTCCTAATTCAAACTGCAGTCCATATATCTGTATACCACTCTTTACAAAATCTTTATACAAAGCATTCATTTCTATCAAAAGCTATCACATAAATTGTTACATAACATATTTTTAAGTCTTTGAGAAGAAAAAAAGACACATGTGCAATATACTTAAATACAATATATAAAAATGTTCTATATATGTTTAGTATTTTATATCAAATGTATTTTTATGTGAATAAAATGCAGACTATGCTCCTTGATGACTAGCAATATCCACAGCATTTGCCAGATTTGTCAATTGTGCTCTGCTTGAGCATATCCCAGGTAGATATTCAAGAAGTAAAATAATTAGCCAAACTGGAATACACAGTGATTATCTGAAATGGTACTTAGAATTCTGCTCTAATAAATGTGATGAAGCCCTTAATGACTTCGTGCAGCAAGGGGAGGGGGAATTGAAGAAGAGAGTTTGAAGCTGTTTTCATTATGAAAACCGACAGCTCTTGGTTCCAATTTCACCCCAAACTGCCATAGAGATTAATATTTTTCTTTCAAAGCCACATTTTTATAAGAGATTACATTTTCCTCTGAAAGCAGAAGAGCTCCAATCAAAGACATGCCCATTTGTTGTTGTCAGCTTCTGCCTAACTGGGCTGAAAGCCTACTGTAGCTCTGCGGATCTGTGACCTGCACTTCACTCCCTCCAGGCACTATAAATAATTTCCATGGAAACAGCACTGAAGAAGATATCTGCAAGCCAAGGAGATATCTATAGCCTTTCTGTTGAATTTATGTCTTTTATTTTATCCTCTACATTTTCTCAGTTAAACCAACATTAAATACATTTATTTTATAAAATACGTTACATGCAACACTAAAGTTATAAAAGAAATGAAAGATACAGGAGGAAAAAAATAAAGGAGATTCCTACTCCACAATATGTATACATCTATAGATTATTTTTATATCCAGCATTTCCCTTTGTCCCAAGAAAACAGTACATTGCATCTACATTGCACTTTTTTCACAAAGGGAAGCATTCTCCTTTAGTCATAAGGCATAAAGAGGTATATGATAATATCATAAGGTATTTAATGAAGAGTGTTGTAATTCACACCTTGATGAGGCTGAGAAGAAGTAGGTATATGTGAAATCACAGCTGAAGGGCTCTGAAACAGCCACATCAGACCACAAAGGGAGGAACTGAATATAGTGGAATGCACTGCAGTCTTGCCAAGTGCAAATCTGCAGCTCTTCAGGCCTGGATGCCAATTCCCAAACAGTGAGAATCAGCTAACTTCAAAACCATGGAAAGTAATGCTCAACAGGGGATTTAGTAAGGATAATCCAGAAATCTACTGGATTGTGTTCCCCCACGTTCCTCCAGTCAATGAGAGGACATGTTTATGGGAGGTGTGCAGCACTCCCTCTTTCTCCTCCTGGCCACAGGAATACCGAGGCTTTAGGCCCTCCCTCAAACTGTACAGCCTGGATTGTTTTCCCTGTCTACTGAAGCTGCAGATGACTAGTCCCAAATTATAAGAGTCTCCTTACTCCAAGGTCAGTCTACAGATATGGGAAGAAACAGAGAATTTCTCTCCTTTGACTGGGCTTGTGCAACCTGCCTGTAGCTTAGGGGACGAAGGAAGCAAGTCAAAGCATCAAATGAAAACTCAAACACAAGCATCTAAGGAGAAAGAGTAATCCCTGCTCTGTTTTGGGGTTTTTTTCAGTATAAAAATAACTGCCAGTGAATGTAACAATAAATTTAAATAATTGTTCTTAGCTCGGTTACAGGTATTTTTGGAGCTGCTTTTCCGGTCCATATCCCTCCTGTGGGGTCTGGTTTATCCTCACACAAGTTTTGAGGGCTGACTATGAGGTCTTTCTTCATTAAAACACATCGCTTACATTCTTTCCCATATATTTGTTCTCATAGGAAGAATTCATACAGTTCATAGTAATATCAACACTAGGATCAAAAATAACAACTTAGGCTCACTGCTCTAAAGCAAACTTTTTTTTGAGGAAAGGTTGTCTACTATTATATAAACCCTTAGCTGTAATCATCCTGTAAGGCTTCGCTCTGTATTATAAATGCTAGAAAAATACTTGAGAAGCCAAGACTCTCTTAGAATGTTTTGATCCAATGAAGTTTAGAAAAATATCAGATAGAAGCTATTTCATCATAAGAAATAATTGTATTTATGATAGCTACTGAAATCCAGATTCCTTTTAAACTCAGGCTTGACAGTTTTTAGGTCCAGTAGTTAGAAGAAAAAGAGTATCAAGATTAGAAAAGTTATTTCTTGTTCACAATCTAAAATATTCTGAAGGCATTTTTTTCCAGATTGTTCTCATATACCAACTCTAACTGTCAGAATTCTCACTTTAACTACTTAAGATGTAACTTAAGTATTTAACATTATGTATACTGCTTGACTTCTCTGTGCCTTTTCTTACCATGAACTAAAATGGAAGGTTCTGACTTGGTTAGGAAAATAGTTTTTGACAGTGAAAGAAAGGAAGCAGTAGAACAGGTTGTCCAGGGAGCCCAAGAAGTCTCCAGACTTGGAGATCTCAAAAACCTGGGGAACCTACTTTGAACTCTGAATAGATTATTCTCTGAGAAGTGGGTTGGGCTGGATGCTGTGTCCTACTCAGCCTGTATGACGTGAGTCTGTGTATACTTAAATGTATAGATTATGAAGCATTCCAGACTCCGGACTTTTAATTTTTTCCCTATAGTTCTGATTTATGAAATGAGAAAAACATCCCTAAGATATAGAATAAAGACACTCAAAGTCTCTGGCATCTTTGGAAGAGAACTGGCAGATGATCACAAACATGTCATTGTGACAGAGGTGCTACTTGACTCCTGCTCTGTGGTGACTTCCTGTAAATACTTTCTTCAATACAACCCACCAACCACCCAAAGCAGTTGTTTAAGTTTTGACAGGGCAGAGCACAGTGTTGAGATTCACAGTTTCAATTCAGAAGGGATAGGTAAGAAATAGTATGTATCACTCTCCTTGCAGTTATTTACACCCCTCAGCATTCAGAACTTCCACATCTGTTTGCATTTATTCTAACTACCTGTTTGACAAAGCTGACCTACCTGAATAATTTATCTCTCAAGCCAAATGCAACACTGATGCATAAAGTTTAAATGAAAAACAAAAACTCCAGGAATACTCAAGTTATTGGAGTCTTTAATTACAGGTCTCATAGAGAATATCTTTCTCTTAAACAAGGGGGACACTGCTTTGCTGATAACTGCTTAAACGCATTCCTTAAGCCTTTCCTTCAGCAAAGCTAAGGGTATTGTTAATTTTAAGCTGCTTTTTCACTTCCAAAGCGATGGTGGATGAAAACCCACTTCCTCTCAGCACAGTTGCTGGTGCCTCACAATTTGTACCTCTGGTAATATACATGTAAAATCATGACTGCTAGCAACCCACAGGTACCTGCTACAGGCTTCACACCTCAGCTGTGGGTTTGGAATGGCCTGGTAACTAGATGACACATTTCTAGTCTCAGATGATTCTCACCTTCTACAGATATTAAATTTTGTGGTGTAATTACTAAAAAGTCTCTCACAATCTTCTTGCTCTCAGATGAGTACTCAAATCATCTGGGATTAGGCTGTAATTAATTATGAACAGCATTCATTACAAGTGCTTCCACTTTCATGAACAAACCTAGTTTTTGCACTGGGTTTTGCTCCTCATAGCTAAGGTTGGGCTAAACAGCCTTTAGTCAGTGATCTCCTCCCATCATAGCACAAGTGGGTCACTGCAGTATCTTAGAAAGTAGGCTGCCTTCTGCATTATTCCTAGACACAAGAAACACTTAAGACGTCAGAATGCTCCTGTAATTGGGCATATCATAAGCCTCAGGCTCTTACTACGTTGTTTTTACAAAGAACAATATGCTGCTACAGTCTTGAATTGCAGTGTCTAGGATTATCTTCCAATTCGGTTTAAGAAAAATGATAGCTAAAACACTGCAGGGGGGATTTAAAGCACTTTTTTTAAAAAAGTGTGAAACAAAAAGATTTATTATATCGCTTTACATAGTTAAAAAGTGCTTCTGCAAATAGATCATAGGAGTTCAGTTTCTGAGGACATGCAGTATCTCAGAAGCAGTGATACGTGTATATTCACTGAAGCAGAAGCCAAGCATTGTTTACATAACTCCCAAAAAAACCCCTAAAAAACCATAAAAACAACCCAAACACACAGAAGCCTTACTTTCACTTAGACAGTCATACAGCTGCAGAGCTTGTGCCTTTGCAAAAATTGATGTTGAGCACGGATATCGGGTTTGTCGCCCTTAACACTCCTTAATTTTTGTCTCGTCCTGCCCCCTGGTGGGAGCATAGGCCGCGGGTCTGTTGGTTTCACATTTCTACAATGCAACCCCAAACTACACTGCGTTTCTTACATTGCTATTTGTGAAAAAGGATGTGTGTCACTTAACATACGAATTATTTAATTGAATAATAATGGAAATTAAACAGTATTATTATTTAATAAAATAATTTCTTTAACAAAATAATTAAATAAAATAATTGCTTTATCTAAAACTTAAAAGATCACCAGCAGAATATTCACATTGCATTAAATATTCTTTCTATTCCAGAGAGATATTTAATACTTATGAGTATGAAATGAGAATGGATAGTAAATTTTATATACATATATTTATATATAAACATGCAGTGTTTATTATTCAGTGGTGTTTTAGTTGGAGTTCAAGATATAGCAACATCTATAGCATGAGAGTTTCCTCACTTAAAGGTTACATAAATTCCTTTCTTTTATTTCTAGAAGGATCAACAAAGATGATAGCACAGACCTGCAGGGGGTTACAGTTTGGTAGTTGAAAAAATACTTTTGATCTAACAGGTGGGAAGAAAAAAGCAGAATCAAAGGCCTTAAAAGTATTAACACTTGCCATCCATTTAACTGCTGCAATTCTACTCTCACTGAATGATATCTTCTAAGAGTTGCAAAATAAGATACTACCAGAGCAAGTAAATGCTAATTTTAACCTCTTTAGCACATTCCGCCACATTTAGATTATTTTTGACACTCCTGTATTGCAACCTCAATTCCTTCATCCCATTTCAACTCAAAACAGTTCTGTGTACTCTTAAACTCATTCAGGTAGCCAGGTCACCCACTGGCCTTTCAGGTGTCTCTTGTCCCAAAACCCCAAGTGCTGTAGACACTAATGGTTGTAGGCAGCACATTCTGCTCTTGTCTACACAGAGCTGTAGTGGAGGTGGGAAAAATCATTCAGCCTCACTCAGTTCACCAAACTGACAGTGAAAACAGCAGCACTGCAGTCTCTGAGCACACCTGAGCCATTGAGGTAACAATGTTTAGCTGGGGTGTGACACTGGAGTAAACTCACCTCCCCATACTCCAGGAGCCACCACTGGCATCATGATAAACCCGATCAATCTCAGCAGCAGCCAGAGCCCTGTCCACCCCACTTTCTTCAGGTACATCTGTGGTGGTGCCACTCCTTCCTGACAACATCTGCCAAAAAACAAAGGGATTCTTACACCTTTCCTTGGTTTCCTACTGCAGAGAGCAAGAGTTACTTTAGAACATGTATCTATATATGCAAGCTGATAGAAAAGCTCAATCTTGTTTTCACCCAGACAATACAAATCAGAAGTTAGTGTGAAGACATATGTAAGAACAAAACATCAAAGTAGCAGAAAATATCAGAAACTATAGCAGAGGTTTTATGATTTCCACCATATATTTTGGCCTGGGTTCTCAGCTGGTACAGAACAGCACAATTTCCACTGCCTTCAATAACAGTTTTGCAGTCACCAACAATCCAGCTATGTGTGATGGCTTAGGGTGAAGGGAGATTAGACATCTTCCTGCAGTTACATAACAGTTTGCCTAAATGGTGAACTTACAAGTTGCAATCAAATTGGTCTACCCTGCAGAGGCGTGTGAAAATGCCTCGGGTTATGTGTCACAGAACTACATAATGTCCCTGACTGATCAAAAACCCGGTAAGAAACGGTAGGTTGCAGAAGAAGATGAACTGCCAGCTGCAATCTAAAACCAAAACGTTTAAAGAACAATTTCTTATGACTGTGTATCACCACAGCACAACCTTTTCTCTACTTAAGCATCCAATCCAGACTAATTTGTGGTGAAACATTTAGGGACTATATGTCTTTATGAACTCCAAATACTGGGGTATGAAGGATTGTGGTTTTAAGGCTGTCTGATAGCTTATCTTAATTGTGCTCTAACCACACAATTAAAACCTGATGAGATCTCAGTTTGGATAAGTTCAGTTAAACTGTCAAGGGTACAAGTCAGAGCTGTAAAGCCTAATTAAAAAAAAAAAGAAAGAACTTCACTCTTTTTACATTGAAAAACAGAAAGGATTTTGGTTCACCTCCAGTGACAGTAATTGATTTAGCCCCTGATTTATACAATTTATATTCTCAATCATTCAGATGAGGACCTGATTCTGCAATCCCTGTTTATGTCAAACAGCATATATTCAGTGAATAATAACACTGATTTTAATATTGTAACTGCACACAGGAAATAAATAGGAAGCTTTGTGAGGTGAGAAAGTATCTTTTTGTTTTTTGTAATACTTTGAACATACTACCATGCTTAAAAGTTGTTTGGTTGGGCCATCTACTCCATAAGTAGTTTACTTGACATGATCAGGGAAGAGGCAGATAGTCAAACCCTGCCTACTTACAAACATCCTGGGAAGTTGGAGCAACCTTCCTGAAGTGAACTAGAACAGGTCTGTCCCATCTCTAGGCTGCAGAGAAGACTCCTCAGGGCCCAGCCCATGTTAAATTCTGTAGGAGCTGTATGTAGAAATTTTAAAAAACCATTTGCTCTCACATTTTTTTAGGCTGTATCACATCTAACATGTTGTACTTGACAAAGTAAATTGCAAATATTTGTTTTCACTGTAAAAATAACCAAACTGTAGCTAATTAAAGATCACACTGCCTTTGGAAAAGCAAACAGAGTAAGAGGAGGCTGAGGGTTATTTGTACTCAGGCCAGTGACCAGAAACTGTGACTAAGTAAAATACTTCAGTTCTAGTACAGGGCCCCGCTTTGTGTTTTCACTGCGGGCTGTGGTCTGTGGCTGGGCTCTCACTCCCCGTAGCCTGAGGGGCAGTGAATTCACCTTCCAGAAAAACTCCCGGCAGAGATTTTGTGGCAATGCCTAGTGGGGACGGTCAGGTTGACTATCTCATCCAAGTGCTTTAAGAATTATGACCAAAAAGTGAATGACCAGTTCAATAATGAAATATCATTAATACTTTTATATTTTCTGTCTCCTAGGCAACCACTCTTTTTTGTTTGTTTCAGAAGATTTAAAATACAAACACACATATGAAAAGATTTAGGCAAGAATACACATTATTTCCTTCAGAAGGACACGTGCTCTCCCATGCCCGAGATATTTTTTTGCCACGGCTTGTAGCAAGCAAGCTCTAGAAAGACATTTACATCACCTCATCGGAGAGACTCGAGGGAACCCGCTGGCTGCGGTATGGAGCTCCAATTCCAATTCACGGCATGGATCTGTGCTCCGCGGCCTGGGGCACCGCCTCCTCCCCGCCTCCTCTGACCTCGGGGGTTGCAGGGCTGTTTACCACACTTTTTCCCTCACTGCTTAGCACTTTGATGGCATTTTCTCCTTAAATGCTCTTCCAGAGAGGCACCAGCAGCTTCCCCGAGGGCTCGGCCGTGCCCGGGTGCTGCGGAGCCGGCCCGGCCTCCCCTCACGGCGGCCGCCCCTCAGCCCCGTGCTCCAGAGACACCCGGGACGGAGAGACGCGGTACAGGGAACATTCGGGGCACCTTCGGGAGTCCAGGGACGTGAAACATGCACCGCTTGCCAATGACAAAAGTTTTCTGGTTTTCCTTGATGGTGAGTGCCCGTTTTCCCCACTCACAGAAGAGCCTTTTTTTTAGGAATTTTCTGAAATTTTCGTGATCCCTTACACTTCAAGGAAGTTGAAATTGAATTCTCCATAGTGAAATGAGTCTTTGCAATCTTTCACTCACATTCTTAATCACATCCCACCCTGGCTAACAATTTGAGCTGGTCAAAGTTGCAATGAAAGAAATACACCACCAGCTAAAAAGCACTTGCATGAAAGAAATGAATGGATTTGAGGAATAAAACCATTCCCAGGTGGCAGCTGTATTGCCTGTTAGCAGCTAAAGAAGCACCAAAATTTCCAACCTGGTTCTCCTAAAACAGTTTTTACTCCGAGAGAGACTGTGAACTGTTGGCTTTTTATCTTAATTCAGAATGAAAAAAATCCTTAAAAGAAAAAAAAAAAAATCACTTGAATGTTTTCCTGGAAGAAATGTCCATTTTCCAATTTCCTCTCTTCTTTGAGCAGTCTCTCTTTGCAAAAGCACTTTTATCCCAGTAGGAAATATTTTAATGAAATATGTTTGAAAGGCATGGTCATCACCCAAAAGACACAAACACACGTCTTAGCTTCCCTGATGAGCAATGTAATTCTCCTCTCAGGTCAGCAAAACGCTAACATACTTCAACAGAGCAGTAAACACGCTGGATGTTTCTTTCCTCTGCTTTTCCAGCACGCATTGCTGGAAAAATGCTCACAGCTCACTTGAGAAAATGCAGGTAAGCAGGACAATAAAAGATAAGTGAATATGCAAACAGGAGTCTAATCTCTTATCTGTGACCTATTCATAAACTATAAAATAGAAGCTTGGAATTAATTGTTAAGGGTACTCAGTATACTAAGAGGGGGAAAAAACAGCCTTGGATCAAATTTTGTTCTGGAAGTTGCCATATAGAGAAAAAACCCTCCATTGTGCAACCAAATATTTTTTAATCTTTGATAGATTTTTAATATGGTTAACACATAAGGTCTATAAAGGGCCATTAAATCCTCTAATTTTATATTTAGAAACTCATAGAATTTCTTCAAAACCGACAATAATCCGTTTTTTGCTTGAAAGTTCATCACCCCTTTCCTGGCTCCTTTTAGTCATTAATACCTCTAACTTACAAAAATTTCACCTGAAACACTATAAACCCACAGCAATATAATCATGAGAGCATCCTTCTTTACTGCAGCAGGATTACAAACAGGAATGCTCCTCCTAACATGGCTGTAGAAGTGCAGTCCAGCTTCTTAGCACACAGGGTTAAAGAACTGGTTAAGAGCTTTTGCCTGGGTTTTATAAGAGAAATCATGCTTTATAAATCATGTGTGGCATATCCCCTTAGAGCTGAGAGCTGTCAGGAAGCCCAGTTTCCTTTTCCTACCTTCACCACATATACCATTATTACTGGTTTTATCTTCCCACCAGTACTGAAAGTCTCTTTTGCTGCTCTGGTACATTTGTCAGTAGATTTAAAAAGTTGTATTACACAAAAATCTGGACCTTCATTCAAGCAAAGTAATAGGTAACTTTTATACTTGCATTCAGTTACAAAAATACATCTGTTTTTAGGAAGTAGTTTATATAGAATCACAGAATATGCTAAATTGGAAAGGTCCATCAACGCCAACACTTATGCCTTGGGGTAATATCATTCCTTCATTCCTGCGACTTCTTCAAGAGAAAAAAACCCATTTATACTACAGTAGTGATTATATCCCCCTAAGAGTGTCTGACTCTGCTAGGCACAAGTAAATGCATGAAACAATAAAGTCACTTCCTGCCTCAAAGAGGTACACTTTAAGCATACATGACAACAGATGGAGAAAACCCTGGAGTATTAATATTGCATGCACCAGAAGGGATTATTCTCACTGTGCGTGAATTAAACTGTACGCTGTTGCTACTTGTACTGAAAGTCCTTGGTCCAATACCACATCTTGCAGGACTGGAGGTGGAATAAAATTTTCTTTCAAAGTCTGCAGATTGAGTGTTCCCTCCCACACATTTCATTATACTGCTGTCAGGGTTCATTCTCACTGGCATTGTCATTTTTATCTTGAAAACGTTTTCAGATTGCAAGAGGCTGCAATGGAAAGAATCACTGACACAAATTTGGCATGCTTTTCTGTAAGCAGTAGAAGAAAACTCTGCCTGCATTGCAGGCATGATAATCAGCATATCCCATGGGTAAGTACTTGCTCGCCTCATCTGAAAGCATCACAGAACATAACTGTACCAACAGTCATCACTTACTTTTGTGTCAGTGCACCAGTGGTCAGCAGCAGGGGAAAAGGAGAATTTAGTAAAATCTAGAATATTGTCTTTTAATATGCAATGTCTGGAGCATTTCTGCAGCAAACTACTGACCTGAAAGTCCAGATGGTTTGTAATCTGTGCCCTTACAAACGATTTTTGCTCTCATCAAGCCACTTTAAAATCTGTAATGCTGGTCTCTACTGAGAACAGTGTTTGGCATATCTGAAATATTGTAGAGTGGGTTTCATTTTGAGAAGCTTGTTTCTTCTTCTGATGCCTAATACATTTGAACTTGCATAGAAGGACTAATCAGACCAAAAGAATACTCTGTCATAGACTGTGTGTGGACCAGATGTGCTTCTGTTGATGTTGCCGAGAGATTTTTCCCAATGGATTTGAATTGGGAATATGAAGAGGCCATATGGCAGCAAAGATAATTTACATAGCACCTTTTATCAACAAATATTACAAAGGACCCTGCAAATCACCTACTGTACAGGAAGAATTTCACTCAGAACTGAAATACAAATACCTTTGGGGTAAAACTTGGAAATACATAATAGCACACAGTAAGGCTATGAAACAGTTTCTAATTAGTTGTGAAAAATGAAGTGATAGAAAACTGAAATGGTGAGAGGAGCACAGGTGGACAAGTTCCAATTACAAATCAGTTGCAATCCTGCACAGTTTTACCCTATATGTGAAGTAATAATTTATGAAAAGTAGTTTATTCCTTTTGATAAATGCAACTCTGATAAAATGATCTTCAAATATATACACTGAAAATAGAACAGAATTCTAAGTGGATAACTTCATTTTAGTTTTGCAGACATTCACTGTACATATGCAGAGTAAAGGTGTATATATTATCTTGATCTCGCTGTCCCAGAAGGCAATGTGGCCAAGAAATGTTATACTATTTTTTGTGTTTGTTATAGAAAGGAGTTTGGGAGGCTCTAGACATTTTCCAATGTAATGAATGTTTCTACTGAAGTAAGAATAATCAAGAATAAACAGTTGTTTCAAATACAATATAATTTTCTTTCTATCCATCTTGGGGAAGATGAACAGTAGGAGATAGAAAATGTGATAGATTGCAATATGCAGCAGGGTCAGCAAAGAACAGAGTCATAATTTTCAAATGAAACTACGTTAAATTCCTTAAATGAGGTTTAGAAAATGTTACCTTCTTTCAACCTTAATTCCAAGCTGAACCTTGTTTCAGCCCCAAATCTGTCTAATGTTCTGTAGATATATTCATATTATGTTTATCTGCTGTAAGAAGGCAATTCTAAATGCTGCTCAACAAATCAAATAGATATTAAGTAGACATACAACATAATTTATGTTGTATATTTATAGAGCTCCCAGAAGAACTTACTACAAAATCATTCACTGCACTTAAAATGAAATTGGAAACATAGCTTTATGTAAAGATATTTTTGAAACAAGAATTTTCAAAGAATCCAGAAAGTTCAGGTGCCAGGTCCAAGCTTTTGATTTTCTAAGAACTTCTGTCTACCCACACTAATCCAGGCCTGGTAACACAAAGTCAGAGCAGTCTTACTATCAAGTTTATCTTCATAACCTAGCCACAGCAGTCCTTCCTATCCCAGAAAAGATAATGTTACTGATTCTATAGCAAATGACCAGCAGACCTTTTCCTGGTTCCAGCATTGCAGTGTTTCATAACAAAGAGTGCAATGATTTTCAGCATAGCCAGGTGACAGCTGCAAAACTTTTGTGTATTAAACTAGCTGCTAATTAGGAGTAAAGTGTTTTCTTGAAGCTGTTCAAACTCTTAAAGTTGAAAGTGACAAGATCTGTTGTTCAGATATTCCTGTTCACTTCAGAGGATTAACAGCAGAGAGAAACTTTACTGCAGACACACCAGTACTTGAAAATTATAGATTAGGAAAGACACCAAAGATTTCATTAATAGAACTGTAGATCTCTGAGGCGGAGCAGCACAGCCATGTACTGAGGTTCTGTGTGCTTACCCCTGACATGCAACTAATTAGAATTGCTGAAAAATGGGCACTAGCAGTATCACTCCACAATTATAATGCCCATTTTCATGGTCATGCTTTGTTCACCCTCCTGATGGCAGTACCTACAATCAGAGATGTAGAATAACATGAACACAGAGCGTTCTTACCCCCAGGAGCAATTTTCCTTTTTTTATTTGTATAGTCATATGCACTAAAAGGATGTGAAAAGACTATCATTAAACTTAAATATGTTTAATGGCACCACATGCTGACTCAGAAATTCCTTTTCTCCACACCCATACAAGCAGAGGGCCTAATTGCAAATGCTTTATTACTGCGTTGATAAATGTACCGTATCATTCATTCCTGTTCAGAAAAATTTCACACAGCCTTTTTTAATACAATGTTGTAAAGATCAAACTCAGTATATCTATTTAGAAGAGCAATCTTAGCTGTAGTAAAAGTAATAATAATAACACTTACTGTACTTTAGATCTTCAAAGCACTGTATGGATATTAAGCAATTTGTCTCTCTTGGCCAGGATTTTAGTTTGCATTGGACAGTAAGTAGCAGCAGGTACTTTATTTCTTCTTTTTCTTTCTTCATTATTTTCACCTTCCTGTTTTATTCCACACAGGCTAGAAGAGTGTCACTTCTGTGTATATTGGAATTCTAGAAATTCCTTGCTATTGCTACAGAATGGTTTGAATTTGCTTTTACCAGCCAGAGCAACCCATCAGACCCCTATTATTTGTAAGATCTCTCAGGAACAGAAATGAGAGTCAACTTTCTTCTGAAGCATGCTCTCTTGCCATAAAAATGGAGCTGTCCTGGGTAGGTTTCACAAGGAATATCCTCCTTTTTTTTCCTAGCTCAAATGCCCTTATTTACTATCACAGCTAATAGAATAAACAAGATCTTGTCTTTTGCAAATGCTGGGGTAGAAACTCACAATGAGTGCAGTTCCAAGGATGCTGTTTCCACAAATACAAGGATAAGTATTATTGTTCTTAGTGCTTTTCAAAGTAGCCCAGTGAAGCAGGGCTTGACAATCTCTGCTTTCCATAGGAGACTACCTCCTTTTTAGGTGGCAGAAGTGCAGTCAAAAGAGCCAGTTCTGCTTAGAAACTAGGGTCAAAGGTACAGTAACTGAGATCTGTAGATCCAGAGCTGTCACAGCAGCAATGAGTTTGCCATTCCAGAAATCAGTTGAGCTTAAAACATATTGCACTCCAATTCCACCCAGAAACTCAGAAACTGCTACAGTCCCCATTCATCTTTGCAGCACCTCTTCTTTCTGTGAATGTTCAGCATTGTAAAGTACCCCTGTCCTTGAAATTTCTGATTGAACCCCAAGGAGACTGAGGAGTCTGCAGATGTTACAAGCATTAATTCAGTGGTCTCTGTCGTCAAAAAAGCAGTCAATGTTTAAGTGCATTACAGTCATTTATCTTTTGTTTATCCAGGAAACTATTTCTATAAGCTTGTGAAGGGAACATTTTCAATAAACATTAAAATAAAAACATTGGAGCAGTTCGGCTTGTAGAACTTCTCCCAAAATTGAGAATTACCAACAGAGGTGCAATCTCACTTCTAAATTGTATCAACATAGATGTGAGTAATGTTCTCAGCAGCTGTGAATGTGCTATGACTTTGTGTTGCTTCAGTGTCTTCACTTCCTATCTCCTAACAGTATGTGTCCTGGAAGTGCTCTGCCACATGCTTGCTTCCCCAGGACTGCATGGATATATCTGCAGAAGCAATTCTGAAGAGTTAAAAACCCAACTCTCTTCTTTCATGACCAGTAGATCTGGAGAAAGCAATCCCTGCCCAGTGATCAACTTGTCCTTTGCCAATACCACTAAACAGTGCTCCAGGAAGAAGCAGGCTGATATTTTGCCACAGAGACAGTACTTTTCTGTCACACAACAAAAAAAGACATTAGCTTCTTAGATGCCCAAGTCAATCATCTTTGATTCAGACATGTTGTGAAGCTTTTCCCTTGAAAAAATAACATGCACATGGTTTATGTTTCCTATTATACCTAGAGATATATTCTGAATTCTCCTTTGGAGCTTCAGTAGCTATAGATTAAGTCCTGATGACAAGAAATTAAGAAAGTGGAGGGTAGGACTTGCTAGAAGAATTTATGCAGCTGAGGACAGAATACAAGACTTCAGGGTCTGAAAGTGTGAAGCAGAACTGTTTATCTCTGATGCCACATAGAAAAGATTTCTGAGCTGATTTATTGCATAGCTTTTGAAAGATCAACACAGTTACATAGAAAAAAAATTTTCTTCTTTTCAGAACTATAAACCTATAATTCAAAAGCCATTGCTGAAGGGGAGGATTAGATTAAAAGGTTGATCCATGACTCAGTTTTCAAGGGCAGGTCTCTTGCTACTTAACCCAGGAATTTTCCCAGTTTTCTGTTGCATTCTATGCTGCCATCATCTGGCTCTTTTCATAAAACTTGACATTTTCTAAATCTCAGTTATCTCCAGGCCTGAATTTCTCATTGGGTACAAATCTTCAACGCTTTCCATTATGATCTTTCACAGTAAGACTTCACCTTTTCTCAAGCAACAAGCACCTCTCTGCAGCTACCACTCCCAGAATATTTACCCAGACTCTGGGCCAGGCATCCAGCTCCCTAACTGAGCACTCAAGACAGAGGGAGGATATTAATTTATGTGCCTTTTCATACTCCAACATACTATTCTGATTCTAAATCTCTTCAATCATCTAGCAGAGATTTCTTGATAGCAAACCAGTTACTTGTAGCATGCCAGCCACCAGCATCTATCATCAGACTATGCCCTCCTAACTTAGGGAATGCAGACGTTTGGTCATGGAAACCTCTCCTACAGTAAAAGGGTGTTACCAACTCTCCCAGTGATTTACTTAAGTATACACAGGTTGTTTACTTACTCCAAAGCAAATCTTATCTTCTGCCTGATGGGGCAATGATAAAAGGTGACAGAACTTTCCAATCAGCTTACACAGATCCAAGGCCACACTGCTTCCAAGACATCACAACCTTCACCTCCTTCTCATATGTCTGGCAACCAGAGTACTGTGTAAAGATTCAGAAACATTCTTCTGGATAAACTCTGGATTTCTGATGGCAGGTAAAACTCTGAGGGAACCATGAAAGCATTGGCACTAATGCAGACATGGGGAAGAACAATACATGCAATAAACTTTGCTTCATCTTTAAATTTCAGCATACCACTGGGTTCTGAGGAAAGGCTATTTTCCTTGAGCATTTCCAATGCTTGGCTTTTACCTACTCTGATCTTCCCAGGAGCCCTCTGTCTGTGCATGCCAGGTAAAATCTGCCTAGCAAAACATGCTCAGCTGCTTTGTCTTCCTGTTAAAGGATTCACCTAACCTGTTTTGTAGGTAACAAGGACAGGAGAGCAAGGTTGCCTCTCTGCTGCCCAGCCACACCCCAGTTCCAAGTGCAAAAAAGAAGGATGCTACACAGAACATTTCTGTCGTACATGAACTGCAAACAAGCAAGCACAGCACATCCCTCTGTCACAGCACACATCAATCAAGGCATGCAGTTCTTGACAGGATACTAATCAATCACCACAGGGAGACAGCAGCATGGGGAGACATTCCAATATGTTTTCCTTCATTCTTTTCCCTGAAACAGGAGAGGCAGGTTAAATAAGGCTCTGCTGGAGCTTATGATGCACATTTTGCAGGGTATGGGAATTCCTGCATACAAAGGAGACTTTGAGGCCTATAAATTAGAATGAACAAATCTTGGGGCAAACCAGAAAAAAAGGGCATATTTACATAGGGACTGTAAGAGGAGATGAACCTAAAAAGAGAAAAGAAGCCAGGAAACTTGGTCTTAGAAACATGAAAAATGGCTGCTTGGTTTTAATTTCCACATCCAAATCCTGAGAAAATCTACAGAGTCAAAACTGAAATTAAATAGACACTTCTTTAATGAACAAAGTAAAAACATGCCTAATATTTGGATATGCAGAAGCAACCACTTTTTTTGCCTGAGTACTAACTTCAAATGGCAGTGTGCTGGAATTTACAGGTTCTGTATCAGCTATTTATTTTTGTAATGACAGAACAGAAGTGGGACAAGGTTGCTGGACAGCTGTATCAAACCTCCATTCTGAATTCAAATCTGAATTGGACCTGAAGCAATTCAGGTCTTGAGGACCACTGCATGCCTCCCTTAAAAATCTTCACTGCTCTAAGTACTAGATGAATGTCTCCTTATGCATCCTGGCAGAACTGGGCTGAGACTTTCAGATCCACTTGGGAACTGGCAGAAATGGAACTGGGCTCCCAAGGTTTAAAAGAAGTATCAATCCTAATGAAGCAACACAGAAGGTAAATATGTACATCTAAAAGTACTCATGTCAGCACAGTTAAATACTGGAGGCTTGAGGAAAAACATTTCATACAGTTGCTGGTAGAAGAAATGCAGACAAACTCTATATTGGCCCTATATAGCATTGTATTTATTTCTTACACAACCAGTTTTCCTAGCCTTGACTTGTGTAGCTGTAGAGTAAGAAGAAAATAAAGAAGCAAACCATGTAGAAATATGTGCCCTGTGTTCCTCACTCAGGGATTAAACAAAACAAAGAATGCTTCATTTCAATTTTCAAGCAGTCTGTGTTTCTGAAGAGTGCTGATGCCCTGTGAAATCTGAGTGAGGCAGCATTAAGACTGTACACACTGTATTCCTCCTTGCTTTATTAATAAAACAATAATGAACTCAGTGGTGCAGAAGCAACAGAACATGCTGCTATGAAGGAGACCTCAAAGCCCACTCAGCTGCTTCACTGGTGTATATTAAAATTAATGAGTTTCTGCTGCAGAAAGAAAGAGGTGTCCTTACAGGGGAATGAGATCTATGATCTTTATATCATAGCACAACCACTGAGAAGCACAGAAATCTGCACAGCTCAGTCTCAGAAAATAAATTTCTTTTTACAGGAGGAAGGTGAGGACAGGCTGAATACACTTGCTGTACATATTGAAAGAGGGGATAGGAGAGTTTTTCATTTGCATCTTAAGCACCTTCCCACTAGTAAAAACTGGATTAAGGCTCTCTTCCTCCCCCCACCCCCATTTTTATAGCTGAGAGAGAAAAACATTGGCAATATTGAATGCCAACCAGCAGCTGAGGCTGCTAACTCAGCCAATATAACCACAATATTTAATAGCTGTCAATTAAAGAGCCCTGAAATTAAAGAGCCTGTGTATTTATATATGGGAACATATATCTGGCGGTCAGCACATTTCATTAATACTTTTGTTTATGATGTCCTTCACCGTGGCTTCGAGCTTTTAATGCTTTCCAGTTAACAAAGCAAAAGTTTGAAGCAACTATTAGATTGGTAAATAATACAATTTTTTAAGTGTTGTTTCATTAAGACAGCTCGGTTTTATTCCCAGTTCTTCAAGGCTTCATTCAATTGCAAAGAGGAGTTAATAACACACTGCTACTATAGCATCTCTGTGAAGCTTATTTCCCACTTCAGAGCTCCAGTGAGAAACAAAAGTTACTAGTGTGCTTCATATCTGAAATGCACATCAAGTATTTTGTGAGCTCAGTTCAAGCCCTTTGCTTGGACTGAACTTGTAAGTGGAGAGTACTTTTACCACAGATTATCCTAATTCTATAGAATAATTGCCTCAAATATTAAGGAGGATCATTTTCTTATCACTTCCTTTTCTTAGGTGCTACAGATACATCGACGTCTGATACATTAATGAATGCTAGCTTCAACCATAGTTTAAAACTACAGTCACTAAATCATGATAAAATTCAGAAAACCAGGATCAACTCAAAACTTCTCTGAACTGTCCTGTAAGTATTCCCATTTAATGAGGATATTTGATCTCAATCTATTCAGATTTGACTTTTATGCACTTTCTGTTCCAGACTTCATTGCAATCTACAGAGAACTGCTACAGAGCAGGGAAAAAAAGGGATGGAGAAGGTGGGGAGGCAGGAGGGGGACACAGACAGCACACAGGGTAGACAGACTGGACTGAACAAAAAACAACCAACCAACCAACAAACAAACAAAATACTCACACCAAAACCAGACTTGAGGAAGCATTAACAATTCAATTTCCTAATGTGTGGCTATGATTTACACCTAAAAATCTTTGCTATGTCACTGGTGTTGAACTTAGTGTTTTCCACAGTATACCTACCTCAGTCTGCAAACTGCTCCTGTTCTAATTTAACCAAGTTCAACCTATTAATAGTATCATCTAAAAGCAGCTATTTTGTTTATCTCATTAAAATCCAGAAATTTGCTACACTGCCCTGCCATTAAGTCCCTGTCAGTCCAGAAGTATTCCATTAGGACTGCATGAGTTCATTAATGAAATACACTTTTCTTTTAGTCTCGCTACAGTCAAGCTTTATCAAAAACATACTACGTGAAGAAAAACGGTATCTGAAGACCAGCCTCTATCACTTCTCTTTTGGAGAATGTTTTTGGAAAGTCAAGAAAGAATATGGACATGAAAATCTGCCAGAAGACTCCAGACCTGGTTATTTATGTGACGTAAAGAGAGGATGATCTATTTTGTCACTTGCCTGTTGCTATCGGGCAAACCTCCCTTTGTGTCTCTTTTGTCTCCCCTACTTTTGTAGATGGGGCAAGCCTGAACTTAAGCTCTAGAGAGTACCTGGGGAATACTCTGATTCTGGGGATAATTTGAACCCAAAACCAGCTGATTCCAGCTTGTCCAGTTTAAGCAAAGCACAACCTCAGCACTGAACTATCTGACATGTATACAGTAAAATCTCAGTCTGGGCTCTGGCAAAGAATTGATTTCCTTCCCTCCTAATACAGAGAAAGTGCAATTGGGTGTGTTGCCCCACAGAAGAGTAATTGTTAAGAGACATTCCACAAGTACTTTCAAGGCCAAAGAGCCAGAGCCCACGTCTGCTAAAAGGAACCATAACAAGAACCCAGAGGCCATGTACACATCAGCAAAGACTGGAGTTCACTAGAAACAGAACTGTGCAATGAGACAGTTGGTGCTGATGACCTGCTACCATGAATATTTCTTTAGGGTTTATCTCAAAAAAAACCCAGATCTGGTCCCACTAGGGACTGAATGCAGTCAGTGAGCACTGAAAATGCTCTTGGAAAACATTGTCCTTTCAGTTTAATCTGAAAGACATCCAATAGAGCACCCCAGCACTGCTCCATGATATGAATGAAAGCACATTTACCAGGAACAAGCAGATTAGCTTCAGAAGCACATTCCTGATCTGAACTATACTACGAATCTAGACACACTATAAATTCTTCTGTATGACATCCTAACAGCACAATATGCAGAGGAAAAAAAAAATACTTTGTACTATGCCCAGGGATGCATCCCTGAAAAGTGGAATCAGGATGCATCTTCCAAAGTGAAGTGATGCTACGTAAAAGACAGATAGGCAAGCAATTTTTTTAAAAATCAAAGATAATGGAAGGAGGCAATTTAAGGTAATTCTACTCCCTTTAAGAGTAAAAATTGCTTTTACATTTCAATCAAATGAGATCATCTATGCAGCATAATCCACAGAGCAAAGCACTGCGCAGTGTCTCCTCTAGTGTCTTGCATGTTTCTCCAGTGACATTCAAGTGACAGAAAAAAGATCAGCATTTTTTACAGGCTTAAGACCTTTGACACTCTCAGTTTATCTAATCACACAGAATTAACCAAAGGTATTTTGACATGCCTCAATGGAAATAAAATTCTTTTTATTCAGACAGAAATTAAATATAGTAACAAAACTCCAAAACAATCTATTCTCAGCACTCTGTGAGAGGCTAGAAGACAATAGCAATTTGTATATATTTGTCTGGAAATGTTTACAACACACTTAAGAATTTCCTTCTTAATTAAGGAATTTCAAAGATACTAATGTCAATGGTGATCCGGTGCCAAATGAAACACAATTTTTATCCACTGCAGTTTCTCAGTTCTTAATGGTCATGGGTAATATTTGCAAATCTTTAGAGACTTCAAGTCAAGCTGTGAACTTGCATTTCAACATTGCAATATTTTTACCCAATTTTAAGAAAGTCTAAATATGTGCAGCTCTTAACTGATTTAGGTGGCACTACATGAGAATTACGTATAAAGTTGAGACATCACACACTTTGTTGCTGCCTCTCAGACCTGGCCAGTAGAACAAAAAATAATGAAGCATAAAAGAGCTGCCCTGAGCTGTTCAGTTGCTTTTGTGTTCTAGTTAAACTGAGCAACAGTAAAAAAGATGATACCATAACAGAGAAGGAAAAGGTGTTCTTTTGCTTTGAAGTGGTTTTGGGTTAAAATTCAGTAGTAGCAAGAGTCAAAAGAAAGTAATCAAGAAATTATCATGACATCTATAATACTGTGTAGCAGTACTGGGAACAAAAATTACCTCTTCAGACAAACGAAATTCCTGTAGTCCAGCAAATAATATTAATGTCAAGCGACAGACACTACTATATCAAGACAAAAGTCTCAGTATAACGTAAAGCCAAAGTGGTCAGTGGTCCTTAATGTACATGTGTGCATAGTTTTGATTGTACAGCACTGACTGCATGATTCTGCTTTATGCATCACATAGGCTCAGGCATTTCTTTCATGAATAAACACCAAAAAATTACGTTATGAAGGTAAATTTTCTTACCAAAACCTGACAGTTCTATTTCCTCTTTGTCCAGTCTTTTCTCAATATTTGTGTAAGTTCATTAAATTCTCATTCTGGTTTTAATGTCATCATTCAGGCATTGTTTTACTCAAATTTGACCAAACCATTCACAGTAGACCAGAATTAAACCTTTGTAACACTTGAACATGGCACGCAGTAAGTCTTTATTAAAAATATTTATATAAAGGATGCATAAAAATTATATAATTATATCGTTCTTTAACTTCTGAGCCCCTTTTAAAAAGGCTGATAGGCTTGTAAGAAAAAAATAGTTCCATGTGTGTATTTTTAGAGATCATTAAAAAAACAATTCCAGAGAGAAATATTCCAAAATAAGATGTAATGCTGGAAGCGGCAGCGGCCGCCAGAGGGAGAGCCGGCCGCGCTAGAGCCCAGGGAGCCGGGCAGGACGGGGCTGGCAGCGACTGCAGCAACACTGCCCGCACTGCAAACACACGCACTGCTGACAGGCCGGCAGGACTTCAAAGCAAAGAACTCTTTCTAAAGAAAATATTTGAAAAATTACAGCATTTGGGTTCCTATGCAACCTAAAGACGCAAATCTTGAATAAAGGAGTTGATACTCAGTGCAGTTAAAGATTAGCCTTTTAATCTCCTTTAAAATTATTTCCTTACTAGTATTTAACGTATTTTTCTTATCTTTTCCTGAAGAAAAAATAATTTGGGAAACACAGGAGAAGAAAAGGATTTGTAGGAATTCTACCAGGCCAAGTGAAGAAAGGACACCTACAAAACTGTATTTTCCAGTTCTTTTATGTTTACCTACCCAAAAGATGAGAAGAAGTCAAGAAGGAAAGCCAGGAGGTGGTACCATGACAGAGTTCACCAGCCTTCAGTCTCTGCTGGTAGGAGGCCAGGCCTCTGACTAGCGAGCCTCAAAAGCCTGTAGCTCTCCCCATCAGCAAGGAACAGACCTTCTTTCTAGCTGGTAACCTCAGCCATCAGGAGTTACCTCTGGGAAATGGGGTACTCTGCTGGCAGAATACAGCTTGGATCAGCCAAGTTGTGTGGACTTGGTCACAGATTGCCACACAGCTGATGCTCTGTGCTAACCAAAGCCTGTGCCAACCTACTTTTACTGATATTACAAAACATGTAACGATATCCCAGCTGGCCTTTGAATATTTCCACATGGCAGAGACATCCCACATCGCCAAAATGGAAATAAGTAAAAAGATCATGCCTTTCTGTTGTAGTTAAGAGATTTGCCAGTCCCTGAAAACTCTACTGCAAAGGGCTATGGCCCCTCACATTTCTGACCTGTTCACAATCTCCCTGCTTCCTCAGCTCTATGTTCCTGACATATCTGTTTAGGGAAGCAGCTTTTCCAGATTATTCAATTTGTCTCATATACATCTTGAGTAGTTCAAAATGAATATTCCTTTGGCTAAATCCCCTGCAGATTTGATGGAGACATTTGCTGTTATGGAAGTGTATGTTGAATCCTGCGGAGTCTGAGGCTGAGAGGGCATCCTGTCAGAAACAGAGCCATGTTTCCTTTCATTCTTCACACACAACTAAATGGATAAATCGATGTGTCATGAAACTTGACACAGGAAAATCCAACAGGTGCCATGAAATTATTGCTTTCAAAGCAGTTTTGCATGAAATAAAATATGTATTGATTACATATCCAATATAGCATTCTCATGGTATCTCTAAGAAAATTTAGCATTCTTAATCACAGAAGTTCCATTTTAGAATGCATTTGCTGTGATTTTTCCTGAGTACTGTCAAGACACAGTTTCATTTAAAACAGTTCATCATATGAAAGTTTATAATTTTTTTTAAAAAACAACCTTTAGCACCTGCCCAGCATTTTTATCTGTTTAGAAATTACAGTAAATCACAGTCTTTACCTCCCCGCTAATTTAGTTAGGATATGTCCAGAACAAAGGGCCACAATAAATGCCAAAGTGAGGGCTACACCCACTTATAAATCACACAGCCCCAGGTCTCTGAGTTAGCAGGTTAAAAATTTACTAGATTATAACTGACGTACAACACAACTAGGTCCCTTCAATGATAACTGATTTATCAGAGGAAAAGCCTTTAGCAAGTATTCCTTAGCTCACCATGGACATTTCTAAAATATCTGTTTCCATCTGTTTATCTTAGCCCCCAAAAAAGACTTCACCTGGATAGATATGTGCACGAAGAAAGCACAATAACATAGCATCAAAAAGGATTTAAAATCTCGGACTGCTGCTTCCAGTCCTCTACCTTGTTGTCAATTGCTAAGTGGTGGTGATAAATGTGACATCAAAATGCAGTCTCACACTTTGGTTTCTGAACATCAACAACAAAAAAGGTAAGGTCACAATTTCTTAAAAACTTTTTAGGCTGCATACTGCTCTTAAGAAATGTGTCTATCAAAATCTGCCATTACATAGTATTTTGATCCTGCTCTTCATTCTGCTTTTCTTACTTACTAAAAAAAAATTTCCTAGTTTATACATCTACAGTTATGATGTGGATCTGGAGTAGGAGTTCTTGTGCTTTCAGATGTGGGAGAAAAGGACAGAGAACTACTTGTATGAATGCACTATAATTTCAATGCCTTTGTGCCAGCTCACAATGGATGAGTATCTATTTCAAAGGCAGAGCTACACAAATTTCAAAATGTATGTGTGCCTGTGACTACAGATATTCTTGAGAGACAAGGAGGAAATGGTAAGAGAGGACAAAAAGACAGATGGAGAAGGAAGAAGACAGGGTTATTGCAAAGTAGTTGGATTTAATCTAAACTTTGTAAACCTGCTTCTATGACAATAAATAGTATTAGAGAGTGACTTTGAATACATAAAAATATGGTGGTCGCTGTGCTGATTTGGCCATCAGCAAAGCAGCAATGCATAGCAATAATCCCAATTTACATGGATACACAGACCCTGTGGTTTGGCCTTAATTTAAACCAGACTTTTTCACTGTCAGAACTAGAATAATTTATTTTCATATGCAAGTCTAATTAGCCAGTTGTAGTTTAAACATTCTGTATGATCAGGAAAAGCATTAAAAAGCACTGTGAGGAGAGCCTTCACCAAGTAACATATATATGTACAATAAATGTATAAACAAATACTACTTCTTTGCTCTGTGCATATTCCTCAGAGCTATATCCAGCAATAGATTGCCTTAAACATCCCCCACACTGAGTTTCCTGCTGTTTTATGGGATGATTCCATTATCAGAAGTCACATTCTCATGAAGATTTTGTCTGACCTAACTTCTAAGTCCTAACCTCCATAAATTACAATTCCTGCTCAGCTTTTCTCACTCTCAAAATTGGTTATTTCACCTTCCAAACACTCTAGCACCTTAACCTTCACTTTAAGTTGCTGAAAAAAGGTAATTTAAATCTTCTCCTTCTTGCCTCTAAATTATATCCTCAGATTGAAATAAAAGGACAATCTCAATTTTCTCTGTTGTATTTTGCCCCTCCCCTCCCTAGCCCTGACCTATCCTGCACAGACAGAGCTCTTCTTTTGCATGAAGAAGACATTTACCCTGTTTACCCTTCTGTCACACTCTGCTTTAATAGTGATACACAGAATATTCATTTCGGATTTAAGTCTCAGAGAAGAAAATTAACCACAGTGATTTTTTCCTGCTTGTGGTAAATTATAGCCTTGGACATTCATTGTTTTGGATCTGTTTTGGTAGAGATATTTGTCTGTATTAGGAAAATATGCAGATGAATTGGGAACTGGTTTAGAAACTACCAAGTTTCTTACATGCTTTCACTCTACCTGTTGGTGTTCATTATTTCATTTAAGTCATAACATAAAATATTGTGTTTTTTCCTTAATATGCTAAGTTACAAATTAAATTAAAGTGTTCTCATGTGGATTACCTAGGAATGTAGAATCTCAGTTCCAGTGTCAATCAACACACCATGCACATCACAATAGAAGTATCAATGCTTACACAAGGCATCCAAACACACTACATGAAAGAACACAAAGATGAGAAAGGAAAATCAAAGCTGATTAATGTGGTATGAATTCTAGGACACTTTGTTGAACTCCGAAATCTACCCTACTTTTACGGTGAAGCTTGCACATGGAATTGGTAGAATGACACTCTTCCACAAACTTCTAAAAAATATTGCCATGAAATTAGTTTAATCTCAGGATACCTACATCAACAAAGGATTGCTCTGCTAACTTCCTGTAAGAGGTATTAAGCAGATGCAGGTTAACATAGTGAAGATTTTTATTGACTATGGTTTTAAAAATATCACTTATTTTAAAAATAACAACACATCCAACCTCAGGCACAGAGAATGCTGAAATCAAATTCTGGCAGCTTCAGTCCAACAAATGGCCATTGATTTCTATAGCCTTTTTTTCCTGAGGAAAGGACATCATTAAGTTGTCTCAGTATTTGTGTGCTTCTGTTGACTAAATATCATGGTAAATTCCTCTCAGAAATCCATGACCTAAACAAATATAAAAGTTTTCCAGATTTTCACTAGTGGTCTAGTGCCATTCCTTTTCTAGTTAGCATCAGAAAAATGTTTTTTATAAAAAAACCTGGTGGGACTGTATCAGAAGTGACAGAACGTGGCTGTACAGAGCAAAAGGCAGAGGGCAAACAGCAGCCCTGCGATTGCCTGGCACTGTCCGTGTCACCTTCAACCTGTGACTTGTACAAATCAGTCACAACCAGCTCTGCAACTGATAGCAAAGTTTATCTGCACACAGGAACCTGTAGGATTTCACTAATCCAACTGCTTGGAAGCAGGAAAGAAAAGGCATAATAGGTCTTGCCATGAAAGTCTGAAGGTAAAAGGGCTCAAGGGAGGGTAGGAAGGCTGGGTGTTGAGGGGAAGTCTGTGCTGACTCAGAGTGACAGCAGTAACAGCCAGTTCGACTGCGGTCTACCAGTGCACACAATTTCCAGCAGCGCTACGGAGCAGGACTCAGCAGTGGTAATCATAGCTCAACACCTTTCCAGCTGTTTCCAGGTGGTATTTTCTGTAACAAAACAGAGTAACTTCGTGGAAGCATTTGAATCAGAGTAAACTGGTACTCACAGAACATGAGAGATGCTTCTATTTATTTAAAGACACTTCAAGTTTTGAAATTCCAGTGGGAATTCACAATCTGCAATGGAAATACAGGGTCAGGTTCTCCAGTACTACCCATTTCTATACATGCCTAAGGACAATGTGACTCCTATCAAACACTACAAAGGTGTGGCTATAGGGTTTTTTCCTACCTATAGCTTTCTACATGTAGCACCTAACCTTCACTTGTTATCATTTTAGAAAGTATTCCTTTGCTTATGCTAAAGCCAACACACTTCTCCTATTCCTTTTAATTCCTGCACACCTTGAAGTACCTTTGTCCATACTGATTCTTAAAGAGGTTCCAAGAGCCAAGTTTCCTGGAAGCTGATGGTAGGCAGTGAGTATGAAAGGGAAGCTGCCAGTGAGCAGTTCTTACCTATTAGCCATTAGCTAGGGAGACTCCCACTCCATCTGTTGCCTGAGAGAGATTTCAACAGAAAGATTACCCAGATTTGATAAGGAATATTCCCAGCATGGGAAGGACTCATGCTTAGTAGGTGGTAATAATATCAGTCTAACATTTAAAGTGTGTCAAGCAGTGCAAACGGGTTAAAAATATTTCATTATGGAATCATTGAGGTATAAATTAACTCAGTGGTGCTATGCTGAGAGTTTAATTCTCAAATTCATATGTAATTTTCTACTTTGGATGAGCCAGACATTGATTGAAATAGTCAACATAGACCTGTGAATAAATGAAATTATGGAAGAGGAGGTGAAATTTTTCTGGGTTTACTTTATAACACTGTACTTACTTTCAGTCTATAATATAGTCCCTGAAATGAGCATACCAAAGCAATTTTCAGGCAATTAGCTTGTATAAGAAAGACTTTGGAGAGATCATTGACACAGCAAACACTTGACAGACTTGCCAATGAATGTTCTTAAGAAAACAAACACATTGAAACTACTGAAGTGCTTCGACTTCTCAAAATGTCTGCTGGGGTCCAGACATCAAGTCCTGGATGACTTGTCACACACTATTCCCACAAAGCAACCATTTCTAGCAATTACATGGTCTATATGTATATGCAAATAAACTTATATAAAATAGGACTTTTTACTGGCATTTTCACTAGCTCTTTTCCAACAAAACACCACATGAAAGCTACAGAAAAGCATGGGTCCCTTTGTAATATATATATGTAAACAGAATTACCATTCAGTTAATAATCCATTTCCATTTTCTAATCTGATTTTAAGACAGGGACATCACAATATCTTAGTATTTAACAATGAAATGAAATCTGGTGTGTCTAAAGCTTGTTATGGAAAGTTGGAATATTTTTTACATGTCCATTTACTTGTAACTTCATTTGTGCAGTTCTATTTTTGAATGTGCAAAACTGCCTTAACTATACAGTTATTCCATACACTAGGTAAATCTGAGAAATAACCCAAGAAAGAAGCATTTTCTATGCTGAACAAAATACTGTGTATCTCTGGCTGCAAATTGCAGAAAAGGAATAAACACAGTAGCTGTGATTTTTTTGGGAGGTCTGAAAATGCTGCCTAGAGAACACAAAAGGCCAGATTTGTAGGCTCCTGAATCTGTCAGAAAAATTAAAGAAGACTTCTCTTAAATAGGTTGCAGACATCTCTGTCACTGTGGTTGTACCCATAATACCTGACCCACTTCCAGTTATAGAACAGGATCAACCATCTAGAAGTATATCAGGCCAAAGGCTCAGAGATCCTTGTACTTTAACAGCTGTACATAGCCCCTGAGCCCAGTTCTAAAGTTTCTGCTGATGACTACAATGGAATTTGGGTGTGAATCCATTCACCTTCAATTCCTCTATCTAGAATGTGATAAGACCAAGCCGACAATTCAGGCTACAGTTGTGCTTATACTTAAATGCCTTCTTTTCCTGTTTGCCACATTTCCTTTTTTAAAAGGCCATCCTGTGGGAATAAAGAGCTCAAAAGCAAAATGAAATAATAACGTTTTGCATTTCATAATGAGATGTTTAGAGCACTCGTCTTCCTTCACATTATCAAACATTTTTCCAGCTCACAGCTATTTCAAAGATGTATTTGAGGTCTGGGCACAAACAGTGCTTTGTTTCTATATTTATGGTAAGATCTCATTTCTTTGTATGTAAAGATTACAGATGTTTTCCATTTTCAAATAGATGGCATTGCAACTTGCTTCATTCAGAAGAAAGTTTCCATTCATCTGGAAACAGCTAATATTGGCAGTGCTAGCTGAAAAAACAGTAAACTGGAAAATACAGCAGATGTTACATGAGAGAGAATAAAGTAGGAAAATTAACAAACATTTTTCTCCAAGCCTGGGCTTGTCCATCAGTTAGTTTCACCATGATGGCTGCCCAAAAGCAAGTACTTGAAGGCAAGTATTTTTCTGCTACATAAACTGGAATTTATTGCCAAGTATTTGCAACTTGCTCTAGGTTCAAGTGATGTGAGTCAGTTCTGTTGAAATCATTATAGTGTGGTGCTAAAGGTGGGGTATTGGGGAAAACTACCATGGGGATTATCAGGTACAGAAAATGCAACCCTCCAAGAGAAAAGCCATCACAAGGAGTATAAAGCAGCTAGTGGAAAAAAATCTGAGCATGGGTTATGCTCTTCCTAGTGGGATCATACAAACATTTATGCAAACAAGTTCCACTAATTTTTGTATCAGCTTAAGATACAGATAAAGTAAGTCCCTACATTAAGAGTTAGGGGAAAGGAGAAAATATTTTTCCCTTCTAGTGACCTTGACCGCAACTGAGGTGAAAGATTGCAAAGACGCCAGGCTACCATGACTTTTTACACACAGCAGAGAGGATGAGGTAAAGAGACAGCAATCTAATAGTAAAAGGAGATCTATGAAGTCTTTTGGCCATTAAGAGACCTTTAAATGCAATGGCAGAAACAAAACATTGTCACAGAAACGCCTTTTACCCTAGCTGACCCATCTCCTCATTTTCCCACAGCATACTGATGGGCCTAGGCATGATTCTTAATTGTTTCATGAGATTTTTTTCATGTTTCACTGAAAACTGAGAAAAGGCAAAACCACTTCTTTGCAAATGCAGCTTTTGAACAGGCAGCAGCATGACTCATCATGAATAATGAAAAGCCACACTAAATTCTGCAACCATTAGAGATAAGCTCTCAAAGGGGGATTCTCTTGTGAGATTCAGCACAGCCTTTATACCCAGAAGATTGGGACTTAGTACAGTTAAAACTCCTCTGACTGCAAAGATACCCAAAGAATGAATTTGGCCCTGGTTTTTTTGGAATGTCTGACTAGCCAAAAATGAAACCCAAAAGGCTCAGGAAATGCCGGGGTAATCTTATGCCCTTTCCCCCTCATACAGCAAGTGTAGAGCTCCCAGCTGACTGAAAAATACCCAGAGTGATGTGTGTCTTGACTGTCATTTTTCAATGCTGCTGCTGCTAGAAATCAAAGATTTATGTTCAAAAAGAGCTTTTTGGCAGAAATTCCCAATTGTGCTGCAGAGTAATTCAATGTACTGAAGCACATCAATGCAGTTTGTTTTGTATTTGGACAGGGGGCAAATACAGTCCTCTATAGACTTAATACTTAGCTGCCATTTCCCATATTCTCTATCTCCAGGCAACAAGCATGAACTTGAATCTGCCCAGACAGAATTTGTAATTATATGTTTTGAACTACAAATGCTTAATTTCTAGGTGCTCTTTACCTTCTCAGCTCCTGCATTGAAGAGATTACCATGCCCTGGGACTGCTCAATTGAGTCCAAAGAGAGTCAGCAAATTCCTAACAACAAGATGAGACTTTTTTCTAATGAATCCTTGTATTTCAAGACATTGTTTTGCACAGTGAAACATCACTAAACTCTGTCTATCAACATATTACTCTACGTAAGAATTAGAATTCAGAGATGCTTAAACTAGTAATAGATGACCACTGTTTCGGCATTTGCATTGTGATCCATGCAAAACTGAGCATAAAGATGGAGAGAGTCCATTCCCTAAGCGGAATTTTTGCTTGAAGTTCAAGAACTTTTTTTCAAAATAAACACTTCCTTTTCAAGATGTTCAGAGTACACAGAAATTACCTTCTTGAAGTAAGAACTGCCGTAAGAAGAGATTAATTCCCATGTACATGGAGCTTTTCAAGGGCTTCCAAGGAGAGGCTAAATCACGTTATTACTCCCAGCACAACTCTACAACATCTCTCAAAATAACAGACAATGATAATGTTCCTCACAAAGTCAATGCTAGGGGAGTAAAGATTGTATTTGTATTTGCATGCATCTTTACAAAGACACTCACAAGAAACATTGTTTTAGAAAACTACCCCCAGGGGTCTATGAATGAGCCAAAACCTACCTACCTTAAGCATGCCACTGAAAATGACTTCTAGCTTTCCAGGCAATTTTGAGCACCACAAGAGTAATGTTCCTTTGGCTAACTACCTCAGCGCAGATGAGGTGCTAAACCCTCTGGCTGGCCCCTCCATCAGCCCAAGCTTGCAATATCTCAATGGATGCTATAAAGAAATTGCATTGCACAGCCAGAACCTGCTTTAATAAATTTGATCTCTACAAATAATTAAACTACTCCCCCCCACCCCAAACCCCAGGAGCAAACTTTGTGCTGCACCACAGAGGACAAAAGCTCTTTGGAACCTCATGCTGCTTGACAGTCCCCGAAGCTGCTCAGACCTGATTCTGTGCATTGCTGACAGAAACTTGAAGGTTTCACATCAGTTTTAGGGGACTTAGACTAGATGTGAACTGGTGAACAGACACAGAGGGTCAGGCTCTATAAAATGGGGTTCCATAAATTTCAGGTTCCATATATTAAAGTCCTAGACACATTGAGTTGTTAATAACAATTTCCCCGTGCTGCAGGATGGAAGGATCACAATCAGTCACTATGAAGTGTGTGCTGGTACCCACATGTCTCACAGTCATGGTGTAAAGCACCTACAGACACTCCCTTGGCAACATTAGTTTAATCCAGTATAGAAAGCAAAGGGGATTGCTGGTATCCTCAGAAAGAACCATTATCACACCAGGACTTCAAAAGAGAACAACCCTCTCTTACATTAGATCCCATCTCAAGCAGTGTCTTTCTGCTCTCAGTGAGTTTCATGCATCTGATGATTGTGTCACTGTGTTGTTTCCACACAGCTACTGTGTCATCTCATATTTACCTGTCAGAACAAAACACAGCCCTCTTTCATAGGCAGTGAAGATGCCAGGGTCTGATGGAACATGTCTAGAATCTCCCCACCCACCACAGACAGCCAAGCTCTACAAGCCTTACAGGTTCATCCCAGGAGGAACGCCAGTTTCTGTGTTTCCTTTTTTGAAAGTGCTTCCTTCGCTGCAGCTGAACACGTAATACTAGATGTGTTGTTGGTTAACCTTCCCATGCTCTTACTTCTCCTGCAAACAGTGGTTGGTTGGTAGAAGTTTACTAGTGTTTTTACTGATGCCACACCAACTCCTGATCTATGTCCCTCCTGTAACTCAATTTCTTTGTCAGAATGAGGTATCAGCTGAGCAAGCCCTGCCTCATTCCCAGTGTGGGAGCTGAACTGCTGATCAAAGAGCTTTCAAGCTTTGTTATTATATACCTGATGAAGGCTAGACAAAAGGCCAAACTATAGATCACAAAACTGCTTCTTCAGCAACTTACTTTCTCGTGTATCAGTTAACTTTTTTCCTAGTGTTCATCATGATCTCTGAACCTCATGATCTCTTTCCTGGTTTATGTGTTCTATTATAATTAGATTTCTCCCAGAAGTTCAAGCATGATCTATTTGAATGTTTCCAGAGGTGTTAAGGTACATCTCAGAGTTAGTCATTGACATGAAATTGTACCAAAAATAAAATTAAACCAAATTAATCAAAAGCAAGTAGTGGACTTCCTGTATGCTTTCCTAATTTTTTCTTTTTCTGGTCTGAAATACTCTTTCGGGGGTTAATTTTCCCCTCATCTTGCTCATTGTGAGTACTACAGCCCAGAGAAATGTCCCACTATCAATGATCATTCATCAGAAACATCAGTTTACTCTCATATTTTGTGTGTTTGGAACCATGACACACTATGTTCTACCCTTCCCATTAAATTTTGTAACCTTTCAGGTAGCGAAATGTTCTGCATCTATCCCAGACTGGAAGGTACTGTTAGGAAAAAACACCATGAACACCCCAAACCAGGCTATTGTCTAGAATAAACACAGACGGGTGAGCTAGAAAAGGAGTTATCTAGTTACAGCTAAAGTTAAGGGAGTAGAAGGCTAAGTAATTCCATCTAGTTTCACATGAGCTTTGGTTACAGTAAACTTTGAATGATGTTATGTTATTTAAAGTATATTAAACATGTTTTCTAGCAGCACACTTCACCTAGTATTGATAAGGTCTCTAACATCATCAAAAAAGGTAGCACACACAAGGTATCACAGATTCAAAGCTAAGACTTTTATGAAGACCCCTTTCACTTTCTTAGTTTATGAGCTCACCACTGGCACCACTGCCTGCCCAAATGTTTGTAAACACCCAGTACGACTGGACCACAATATGCAACACTGGTGGTAAAAGACTGCACAGACTGCACTCTGCCAGTGGTCAGATCTCTGAGTGAAGGAGCAGTTATTTATAGAGATACACATGTAAGAAGAATATCTGTATTTATGGATTTTACATTCCTAGATACACTTCTTAGTAATATGCATGCCTCATCACCAAACCAAGTACCATCATCTGTTGATGCATGACGTCAGTCTGGTTGCTGATTTAGAAAGGGCAGTAAGATGGGATCATAGAATCATTAAGGGTTGGAAAATACCTCTAAGATCAGCTGAACTATAGCCCTCTGTGAAGATAGTCAGCCTGCTACACTCAGTGTCAGCATGCAATGAACTGAGAAGGCAGCCAAGCCACACACAGAGACCTTTTCTGAGAGGGACTAAATCACATGACAGGACCTCCCCTTGGCAAATCGACAGGGCCAGGCTGCTTTTGGCAAGGACAGCTACTCCTGAAAAAGGATGGTAATGGCGTAAAATGGTTAGCATAGGAGACTGTTCAAGGGCAAAGCACATTTGCTAATGATGACTCTAGTACATTAGCCTGCTGCTGGGTCCATGCCATCCAAAATAATTTGTTAAAAGATGAAGTTCTGGAGACCAATAATTCACAGAGGCCTATTGCAACAGAAATAAATTAGAACAGAGACACGCTTTGAAACACAGGCAGCTTATACTTCATGGTGAGCACTTGCTTATGAGTTCCAGCGTTGTCAACAAAAATCAAGCAGCTGCTTGCATTCTCTTCTGGGCTGGGCTGGCCTGAATTTTGGTAGCACAGTTTTAGCAGTATTTCTTTATTACCGTGGTTGGTTGCAATTGTTATTTTGCATGGACATCTATAAATCAAAAGGCTGTTCAAAGTGATTTTTTTTCCCAACATTTATTTTATCAAATGACCAACTATCATTTTAGGTACATTCCAAATTCAAACATCATCTAAATTGCTGTGCAAGGAAGAGTCCATATTCAGCAATGGCACACTTTTCTGGGAGCTAGGAAAGTGCCATTCTCCCCATCTGTCAGATGGGAAGCAGGAAATACACAGAGAAGCAGGGCTGATTTTCCTGACTTACACAGATTCATTCACAATTCGTCTTGGCTCATGAAAAAACAGTGAAAGGACACCATCTTTATACTCACATTTCTTGATTCATGGCACCAAAAAGAATGGCAAATTCAGTCCCTATTTCAAAATCACTGGTTCTGGGTTATAAAAGCGTACTGCTTAAAATGTACAAAGTGGATTCAGCAACTGTCACGTGTCTTGTAAATATGTTCTGTAACTGGTACAGTAGGGCTGTAGATGATATTATAATACTGAAAGCCAAATAACCTTCTACCCAGGATAAATAGTAAACTCTGAAGTGTTAAAATTTTTAAGAATTTCTTCAGGAAATGTGAAAAGTCAAAAGGAAATTGAAAAAATATCAATAAGAAACCTTTTTAAATTGCCCTTGATAAGGCCATTTTTGTATCATCTAATCAGTCACTTTCCTGAGCATGCTAAGAAATTTCTCAGGTTTTGTCATAGGTTTCATCATTTTGCTTTTGTCACTGCCCTGGAATTATTGTCCCTCTTAAAAATCTCTCCTCACATGCAGTAATTTCAACTTTCAACACACCCAGTCACTGAATTTTGTTATCATTTTGCCTTTTACTGCCAAATTTCTGCCAGTAAGAAACTGTGTCTTCCTGAAGAACCAATTAACTTTCTATTTAATGAGTTATACTCATTTTGCAAAACATATTTTCCATTGAAGTCTTCTATTATTCTTCTCATAACATTCCAGTCAGATTTCAGTACCCCTCTTGAAATATTTCCAGCAAAATTGGACAATTTATTCAACAGTTGCACTCATTCCCAAATCAGAGGAACTTTCAAACTCTTCACAATATTAGCCTTTCTAGTTACAGGCTTGCTCTCAGAGCTAATATTCATCTGGTGATTCAGTATGACTCCCAAGTTCTCCTTGGAACCTTGAGGTGACAGAGCATGCCTTAATCTCAGGAATTACATCCTTCCTAAACACACAGCCCTGCTTTTGATAACATTTTTACACATGTGAGCCTTAACAAAAAGAAATAAGATTCACTTTCTTACAATTACAAAGCACATACAGAGCAGTTTGTCATTTCTGAATTGCAGAGGACCACAGCAAAGGTCTATTTGCCATGTGCAGGCATTATTGTCAGTGAAAAAATATGAAACACTGCTGAGGAAGACCCTTCATGAAGAAGTCCAAAGGAAAATAGAAATCTTCAGCTATTCCTACATAAGGCTTTGTTATTGATATGAGCTTTGTGAACCAGAGTTTGAAAGGAAAAGCCCAAAAGCCTTATTTAGCAATCTAACTGTTTTGTAATTAAGTAGATTGGAGGCAGATGCCATCAGAGACTCCCTGTAAACTTCTGAAGTGCTGAAATTAACCCAGACATACTACTAATTTAGCCTATAGTTCTGGAATGCATGACAGATCTGAAACTTTATTAATCATCCCACATACACATGGAAAGAGAGAGCACCTGGTTCGTAAATTGTTGTAAATCTTTTCATTGCTCAGGAGGATCCAATTATTTTGAATGATTAAGTGACAAAATAATTAAATAATCAAAGTTGTACAAACCAAAGCATTAAACTAATTCCTATCCCACCTTCATTTCTGAAACTGAGGGTATCTAGATAATAGAGGTAAACTGTAAATTAAAGAGATCAGTCATTGTTCTCATTAGCTAGGATTGTTCCTGTAAATCAGGCAAAAGTTTGTTGGCTAAAAACTCAAATATTCAGGAAAACTAAGGAAATTAAAGTCAAAACTAGATTTAAAAAATACAACTAAAATGATAATGTAGGAAAATAGATTGTAGAATCTAACTATTTTAGAATTCATTGACAGGATGGAAATAGCATTAAAAAGGGAGGGAAAATGGAACAGAAAAAGAATTCCAAGATGTTATTTTAGCACAGGAGGATTTGTGTCAGCTTCTAGCCTTTTATACCAAATGTTTTTGACAAGCTCTACTGCAGATAGCTTTTACCTCCAGGAATTAGAAAATCACAAGTGAATCAGTACATTCAAGAAAAGGTTAATTAGAGAATTTTCTGCAAGAGAAACAAGAAGAATCAACAGTCAGGATGTTTTTCTGATTGAAATCTCTATGTAACCATAATAGAATCCCACTTGCTTGAGTCATGCTTATGATCTTTCGAAGTGTGACCTAGATACCGCTTCTTGTATTATTCATGTTGTTTTCACAACTGGCATTTAAATTTCACTAACTCAAAGACAGTCCTATACTACAAGCATTATACACAACAAAACCAAAAGGACCAGTATGTAAGGAACATTTTCTGAATGTCTTATGAGCACTTAAAGCTGCTCAGTGGATTTCATAACTGCTTGTTAGGGACAATTAAATGGGGAGATTCAAGCGGTGGTCAGTTTTCAGCAGCTGGTCAGTGCAGACGGTGCACACCGGGAGCTGTCACCCTGGACCTTCTTCAGCAAATACTGACAGAGCTAGGCAGATTTGCCCAGGGTTTATGGGATTAATATAGGATAGGAGAAAGACTGAGGATTAGGGTAATGTCTAGCTGAAGTAGGAGGAGGAGGTGGAAGGGGCTCTCACAAGGTTTTTTTGGAAAGCAGGTGTTATCAGTTTGGAGAAAGTACAAGCCAGGACATGAGGTATTGCAGTCAGTTCTGCTGAAGATATCATAATAGTAAGGCAATTAAGAAAAAAGGTTGCAGTCAAAGGAATAAGGACTTGGAAGAAGAGTTACTTTGAAGCCCCTAATGGGAGCCATCAAAGAGATCCATTCCACCACCAGCATTGTCAATTCTAATTGCTAATTTGCATATGGCAGCACAGAGATCAGTGTTAGATCAGCTCTGGAAAACCCCATTAGTGCCAGTATAGGACACTCACACAGCTCTGTGAACCCCCAACATAATTTTTCAGGTCAAGTCCCTCAGTCACTACCTGAATGTAGAGAAGCTAACTTAATCATAGATAGGAGTTGTGGTCATAACCTGTAGAAATGTCTCCCTTTCTAGTCTGTAGTTTTCTTCTTGAGAACTCATGCACATATTATGGAATTGTTCCAGTTAGCTGCAGAAAGCCAGTGATCAGATCTCCCAGTAACAGGAACTTGTTCCCAAAGTTCCCTGAAATCAAATGGTTACTAAAAATTCTTTACTGCTTTTGCCAAGAACTGCTATCTCCCAAGAGATCTCTCATTTGCAGAAGTTGTTCAATTTATGGTGGTAGAGGGATACTCTTAAAAAATGCAAATTCATTTTATTTTTTTTAACCAACCATGATACAACAAGGATTCAAAATTAAAACTTGAAATCATGGCCTGTATTTTATTGAAATATTTACAGAATCATGAAATTAATGACAGTCTAAAAGAGTGTATAAGAAATATGCCTATTTGTTTAAAAGGCTTAAGTACTCTAAATAA
Organism: Corvus brachyrhynchos; assembly: GCF_000691975.1. Classification (NCBI taxonomy): domain Eukaryota; kingdom Metazoa; phylum Chordata; class Aves; order Passeriformes; family Corvidae; genus Corvus; species Corvus brachyrhynchos. The sequence continues at coordinate 7,617,330 of NW_008237239.1, read as the reverse complement.
GACACATATGAAGTGAAACTGTGACAATCATGAAATACATTCCATGCACTTAAGCTGGTAAAATGAATCACTTCAGAATAATATGACACTGATGTAGAACATTTCTTAGAACTAAGGAGAGATAAGACCCCTCAACTGTGTTTAGGGTCCCATTTCCTTCAGACAGATCATTAGGGTCCTCCAAAGTGCCTCCCTCTGCCAGCTGGAGGTCTAAATTGGTGTTAAAGTTTTTGATCCATCTAGCTTTAGCTCTTCCATTTCTGAGCTACAGCATCAAGCAAACTAACAGCAAACCACTGCAACAGTTACTCAGATTTATGGTATAAATTCCAAGCAATGCTAATATAAGTGGCTGTCTCCTAAGAGAATCAAGTATTCATATGAACATACCAATTACTTCATACAGTTGGAGAAAGGGTATTTGCATCAAGAATGTTCCTGAATCTCAGCAGAAAAAAATATACACATATAAATAAATTCATTATTAACTTCTACTGGTTTTTGAAGTGTAGATATTGATACTACTTACACTGATATATGGTGTTCCTTCACTGAAAGGACAGACTGCTGTGCCTGCTACTCATGTTTTGGTTCTTCTCCCATTAATGACAGTCCACTGGATACTGAGAATATAAAACTTGTCATACGAGCACTGGGCAGTCATGACAAAATGACAACTCTTACTTACAATCCTGAGCTGCATTAGCCAAAATAAGAGAACAGACCAACAAAATTAGAGGATGATAGGTGTTAACTAGAGTGGTTGGAGTGTTCCTGATTTTTCTTTCAAACACCAACATTAATTGTGTCCAATTCAGTGTGACTATAAGCAAGAAATGTGGATTAAATTTCTAATTCAAACCCCAAGAACAGGTTTCTTACTGTCTTCTAGCTGCATCAGCTGTATGTCTGACAATACAGCTAGATCCATTTAGCAGCAAGCTATTACAATACTCGGTCAAATGAGAAATTACCTAACAAGCCCCTTTTCCAGATTGACACAGTGCATCAAACCCTTTTCAAACAGTCATTTCACCTATAGGCTATACACAATGGCATTTCCAAATTTTCAAAGATTTTGTTAAAATAGATTATTAAAATAGTATTTAACTCCAGCCTTTGCAGGCCATCACTCTCCAAGAACATTTGGACAGTGAGAAACCTATAAAGACCATAATGAACCTCTGAACCAACTACAGATCTTACTTGCCAGGCTGTAGAAAAATTTGCAAAGACCCTCTTCAGAAATTATATCTAATGAAGCAGTACCATCAAGTGCAGATTAGCTTGGCTTTCCTTAAGTCACTGGGTAAAGAGCCTATTCACATCTTAAGAAGATATGACTAGAAAAGAGCTTTTGTATTCCCCCAAATATTCATTCACACAAGCAGATTGTTCTTTGCAATCATGAATGGTAATAAAATATTAACCTTTGATCTGCCAAAGTGTTTCAGAGGCTTATTTGGCCTCCAGGGGGGAAGAGAAGGAAAAACAGGAAGTTTCCACACACTCTGTTAAATAGTCTGTAAAGGTAAATTTACATTTAACAGTTTATCTAACAGCTTACCACTGTTTTCCCTTTCTTCCTACTTGTCCCTCCTCTTTCCTTTTCCTTTGCATTTTCCAGTAGCCACAGTTTCACCTTCTATGCTCTCTCTTTACCACATATTGGCACTCATCAGGCTTCCCTGGGCAATGATCTGACTCATCAGCACAGCAATATCCACCTTTTAGCTTGGTTAGTTCTCAGCCAGCCGAGTTAGCAGATTCAATGAGTAGACAACCACGCTAACTGTGGAAATATGGGATATATAGACAGAAGCAGGATGCCTCCTGTCAGCACCACAGAGCCAGTATATGGGTTCAAACTTCTCATGAAATTTCACCGTAAGTGAATACCAAGCAAATGGTAGGACTAAGAGGATCCACTTCAAATTCAGGTGAAAATAAGGACAATAATATCCTTCTGATGAGAAAATGTAGCTATGAAAAAACAGGTCTGAAATCCTGACAATCAAGACAAATCTTACAAGAAAGATAAGGAAACTGTATTATACCAAGCTTTTTGCTCCTAGTTAATAATCACCACTCAAAGGTAAAGGGTTAAGTAAATACACAGTGCTGTGAGAAGCAGTAGTGAAATACTTGGATCTGTTGAAAAATATGAGTTGGTGACATATTGTCACAGGCATCCGGATGACTCCTCAGGTTCAGCTGCTTGAGCTGCATCGCTTGGCACTCACACAGCTGCCATCAGCCGGCCAGAGCCCTGTGTTATTGAGATGACCTCCCTGGCACTGGGAACGAGCAGGGGACAGCTGATATTAACAGTCTGAGTGACTGACAAGCTGAGAGATTTTTCCTCAGCCGCTGCTTCCAAATAACAAACTCCTCAGCAAAAAACAACAGGTCTTCACTGAGGAAACTAGGCCTGTATTTGCAACACGCATCATCTGACATAAACAATCTTATCACCTCTGCTAACAATAAAGTTTTGTACAATCTTATCATATTTGGATTTTTTTCCATTAATACTTGGGAAGGCTTACGCAAAACAAATTGTATGTGGGATATTTTTTGCCCACCCACAGCGGAGGATACTGAATATCTGGAAGCACAGGAAGGATTGCCAGAGTCTGAAGTCATCATGTTTTCACAGCAGTTTCAAGCTTCAGATAAATAGCTAAGCATACATGCTTATCACACATGTCAACATGAGGTCTCTCATGGTCCCTGGACCACCCAGTTAAGGTAAGCCTGAGGCCTGCAAGGTGGCTGATTTCATCTCTCTGCTGCCAGAAGTCACATTTCCTATATCTTTCTCCTCTTGCTGCTTGTCTCCCCATCAGAATTAGAGTTCTTATTCCCTAATGCTACTGTTCCTGTCATCTCCTATTGATCCTATTCAGCTCACTGACACAGTGGATATTCATGGATTTAGGGGTTTAGGTTTGTTTCCAAGTTTTCTTTTTAATTACTTTCCTGACAGATTAGCAAATATAATTGCTTCACAGATTAATCAGATGAAGGGAAGTGACAGGGAAATGTGGCTGGAAGTGTGGGAGAAGAAGGCAGTAATTCCTCTTTGCTCTGCTGGGAGCTATCAGATAACGCTCGTCTCGTCTTGCAGAAAGTCTGAGCTCCAGTGCTACAGGCACAGACTGGTTAGGCAGCTTCTCAAAGGAGCAGCGTGAGAGCTCTGCCCATGCCTCAGGAGAAGGGAACCAGCTGACGTAACCCACACAGGCTGGTGAATGGCTTTCCCCCCTCCAGTCTTGTCCCTGCCTCTTCTACACCACACCTTCCCCAGCTCCAGCTGCAGAAAGAGTTCTCTCAGAAAGAATTCCTACTTCAACTCATCTTCTAGAACAAATTATCTGTACTTTTAAGGCTTTCACCAGCAGTACTTGGTACAGTGGCACTGGTACACCTGGCACAAAGTGTTCACAAAAATATGTCTGCAAGGCCCTAACTTTGCTCTGCCATCTTACTGAGGTCTCTTAGACCGAAACACCATGACTGTTCTCTTTGTGTTCCCCAAGAGCATCAGAAAATAAGAATCAGAAGAATGTGAGGGGTCATTTCCTTACTATGGACAGCACAGTACCTGTTTGGGGTTTGTTATTTTCCCCAGGATTTGGTCCTGGTTATGGGGTGTTTGTTTTCACTTAATAAAACATAACCAAATGATGGAATAACTAAAGCTGGTTCTCAGAGCCCTGCTAAAAATTCTCCACACAGTTGGCTGGGTAGGATTTAAAACTGCCCTATTCTTAGAAGCACATATCTGCAGCAGTTGGAAAATGCTAGGTTGCAAGCAATGCATTCCACATGTTTAAGACACCGATCCTGAGTATTTCAGATTCTTTGTGGGTTTTTTTCAGTTTACGTTAAAACAAACAAACAAACAAACAAAACCCCAACAAACTGACTCCCCCTCCAGCCCCCCCACCAAACCACCACAAAATGAACACAGTCCTACCATTTATCTGGGCACCTGAACACATTCTACTACGAATCTCCCATTTGATATCACCACAGTAATTACACTTAAACTATTCATTGAAGTGTGATTTTTAAATGAGACACAACAGAGTGTTTTAGAAAGCCTCCCACATCCAGAGGTTCATAAAATACATGAGACTAAGAATTGACAACTCTGGGAACATGAAGAAGGCTACACAAAACATGGTTAACTGATTAAAAAATAATCAATATACTTCAACAAAGTTCACTGAGTAATTTTAGAAAAAAGGGGCAAGATGTTCCGTATTTAGAACAATAGCACTTTTGGCCAGGTTCAACCGCGCACGTAAGATACACCCCTAACACAGAAGAGACACCTGAGCCTGTGCTGCATTCTAAAACCACTCCACAGCATTGAAAGATGCCTGAGCAGCAGATGTACTGTAAAATATGACTTTAAAAATAAGTGTGTTAAAAAAACCTGAAGATGATGACAAATAGCTTTTTCTTTACTTAGAGTTTAAAGAATTAATATATTTATAGTTATGAATAGCAACAGGAAGGGAGTTGTACCAACTGAAACATAATAGTCCAAGGCTTTTCCTCCCAGAGATTCGGGGGGTGTGTCTACTCTAACAAGTAAATGAGGTGGAATTTAGCTTCAAAAAACTGTATCAATCAGATATCTGGATATTGTTTTGCTTCAGCAAGAAAACCCAAGAAATTCATTATGTTAAAGGACTTGGCTAGTAGGGCATTACTTCTCCAAAATTTGCCTTCAAAGCATAATTTAATCCCTCCTGAGAGCTGGCAGATGTTTTGTTATGAACTTTCTTTAAGATCCTGAAATATATACACTTTTTAATAATTTCAAATATATAATTTGATGGTGGGACATGAGCCTTATTTAGATTTTCAAACTTCTATTTCTTGTTGGTTTATTTTCTACCTGTAAAATGCAAAATCATGGTTCTAGCTGGAGGAGATACCGTCTCTCAATCAATTGAGGCATCCCCAATAACAGACTTTTGGGTCAATTGACAGGACAGCTGCAGTAAACACTTTTATTTTCCTGCTGTCAGAGTGTCAAGGCTACATGCAGACAAATGCATAGAGGCAGTACATTTGCTCACTGTAAGAATATAGAATTCCCTTTTGTACTGAGTCCAAAACACTCTTTTCGTGTTTCAAACACAACTACCAAAGGCAGCTCATCAGGAAGCAAAATTATCAAACTAGTTAAGATGAACAAAATGTGAATTCATGAACTCGGTGAACACTCTTTGCAGAAAGCATAGGCTATGTTTTCAGCTGATAACAACCTAATCAACTCCATTCACTTCAAACTCACTTTTTGAAAAAGCGAAAGCTTCTTTTTCCTTTCGTTTAATGCAACGTTTCTTCTCAGAGGCAATTGTTTGCTACAACAATCTATATCTCACTGTACCTTAGGTTAATTATGTGTTTCAAAAGAAATCCCAGTACAATGAGCAAAAGTAGAAGTGAGGCTGATATTGTATGTAGAGCATGGCCAGGGAAAGCCACTACAGTTCTGAAGACCACTCCAGGACTCAGACATTGCTCCAGAAATGAACAACAGAACTTGCATTTTCAGCTGTGAAAGTGCTTCTGTGGTCCTTCTAGATTTTGGCTCATGATGTTGCATTCTTCTCCATTCCCATCCACTTTTCTCTAAGACTTCAAAAGGGAACTCTTTCACCTTGTGCTATAGATTTTCATCATTATTCCTAAATTAGGTACACAGTGCAAAAAGGAAACGAACAAAGAAATAAGTGGAGCCAAAAAATCCAACCTGTATGACTAATTATAATTATATGATACAAAAACATTTTCTGCTTCACTCAGAGAATCTATTCTACCAAAAGAAAAACAAACTCTTTCTTAAAGTTGCAGAATAGGTAGGTAGTTTCCTCTGGATATGTTTCTGGCAGGCAAGTTCTGAGAAACCTTGTTCCAAGAATCCTGAGGACTGGAAACACAGCTGTTCAGATTCACTGCTCTACCCTTTACTCCATGGATACTCCTATCAGTAAGGCAGGCTTAGGGGGCAGACAAAATGACAGCTGGTCCATTTCTTCTCTTGCACATAAATCCCATGCAGAATAGGATTAAGATAACTGGAAAGCAACCTATTGACTGAACAACAAATCCTGCCTAGCTAAGGGATATATATGATTTAAACAATTTAAAATATTTAAAGTGGGTTTCAAATACTTTCTTAATAATTGTCACCTAAAACCAGAAGCAACATTCTAGAAACCTTTTTCAGGTTACGTCAATTTACTGGTTTAGATTAGGGGAATACATGTTACATACTTTTGAGTCTGTAACTAACTCCCACAAGTAGGAGTTTTAAAAACACTTAAATAATTTTCAATGATAAATTTAGGACAATATTTTAGATCATAAGAATTCAAAGTAATGCAATCCCACTGATTTTAATTTGATCTTGAAACACAGATCTAATTCCTCCACCCATTGAGAGTAGATCCCATTTATATCAGAGTACTGATTCTGGCCCAAACCAGACATCCTTACTTCTGATGAAATCACTTGCTGCTTTAAATATTTTTAAACATTCTGAAGTCCATATACACACTTTAAGATGAACTTCACAGAAGACAAAGGTAAAATAAGTTGGTTTTGGTTTGTTTTTTTTTTTTTCAAAGTTTAGTAAGTTAGGCTATACTAACTTTGAAAGCTTAAACAGAAAGACTGTCTCTCTATTGGTTTCTGCAGCAACAATATATTTATTTTCACAGGGTGGTTGAATTTATTCTCAAATTCATAAAACAAACTCATTTAAATTCCCATGTAATCTGTCTCTTGATACACCTAAATACACTTGCCTTTGAACTTTGAGTTTGCTTTAATGTGGTAATTTTTAAAACTTCAGGTGCTGACCAAATGAAACATATATTAATACTTAAAAAATAGAAACAAAATCTTCACTGGAGAATAAAAATGGGGTATTTGCAAGTTTGAACAAAACCTCAGGGTGGATCAGAGTATAAACAAAACATTAATGAACCCTTAATCCCCAGCTGCAGAGGGGGAAAAATCTGCTCTCGTATACAGAGTGATGACATACTAGAAAGGTGGAAATTGAAATTAAATATTGATTTCTATTGAATTATAAGGCTGTAATTTCACCATCAAGTGTTCAATTCTGAAGCCTCTTAGAATTTGCTAATAACAAGCTTGATTTGCCACTAAGATTCAGGTCTCTGTACCAACATGTAAAATGAACCCCATCACCAAATCCTGCTGAGTTTAGTCATGTCAGTGAACTAGCAGTAAAAATCCAAACCTGCTGACTGACTCTTCTGCTGGTGTCCTTACAAAGACTTGAGTTACATGATACGGAATGTAACAAAGGGATTCCAGAGTCACATTACATCTTTATGCTGTTTGATTTGCTTAGAATCTTTTCCACAACTAGATTTTACTAAGGCAGTTCCACTTGTTCTGCAAGTTTCCTAGATTGATTTTGGGTGGCTGACTCTCACTCAGGTAAATGGAAAGGTCAAAATGTGCACCATCTCTTAAGGCACAGAATGCTGTTTTCAGCAGAAGTCCGCAGCAAGTCAGCTGAATAAAAATCCAGCATGAGAGCCACCAGCATTTTAGATTCATCTTGGTAACACTGCAGTGATGATCCTGAAATCCTTACTTAGACAAAGCTTCCCCCTGAGTCCCAGATAGCTGACCAGTAATTGCACAGATTAACACTTACATTTAATGAAAGACCTGACTGCTTAAAGTTTATCTTACTTTAGGTTAGCAGTTCTAAAACTCTTCCAGCTATGAATATAGCTTTTCTGAAAATTTCATCTACCAAACTAAATTGAAACTGCCATCTCAAAAAAACTCCATGCCATCTCCAGGGCTAATATTACAACAGGTTAAAATATAAGGGTGAAATAAGATTAATAACTGAAATAATAAACTTTATAAATTTAAATAAACTTAATCGATTTTAAATATCTGTATATTACCAGAAGCATAGAAAAAGAGAGGAAAGAGAAATAGAACCATTATAAAAGTTTACTTCAGCCGTGGTCCTGTAAGAGTCTGTTTTGGGCATTTAACAGTTAAAGAAGCAGGGGCATGCTAACCGAGCACATTAAAACAAAGAGTTGGCAGCTCTTGAAGGAAAAGGGCTTGTGCTCCACTGTTCCAACTTGTCAGTCAACTCATGCCAGCACTCTCCTTGTCTGCCTCTTCTCCACACCCTCATTACATGTATCTGTCTGGACTGATCTGCTCATCTGTTCAGGGACTCTTCTGACAAGTCAAAAATTCTGCCTCTTTCTGCTCTGGAATTGGATCAAATCACCTCAGCTTTTTTTTGTAGCCCCACCAGGAGGCTTTTTGCTTATGGTCTCATTCTCTTTGCCTTCACTACTTGTCTGTTTTTGATTTGTAGAATGGAGGAAGCCGAATTGCTGAAAGAAAGATTCCAGGCCATAACAGTAAGTGCTCATGGTTATAATTCATTATTAAAAAAAAAAAAGGCTTAGAAGTAATATCATTAATGAGCTGCTGTGTATTTGCTGAATAATGATTTATCCCAGGACAGAAAAAGAAAAGACTTTATGTCTGCTTGAAATTATTACTTAATAGTGCTAGTTTATAAGATACTGCTTTAAGACAGCTAAGTTGACTGTACTGACTTTATTATGGGTTGTATTGCACTTTAAAATTAAATTCAAAGCAGTGAAAGTGTGTGTGAAAATCACTACTGGACAGTCTAAAACACACATTACTGTCATCATACTGAATGTTTGCCTGAAGGTCAAAAGGCAGCTAGAGAATTCCAGAACAAATCAATTTTCACATTTCACAATGTGAGATTAAAGATTTTTCATTTGAACTGTGGAATTAAATACAATTTCTGAGTTATTGATGATCTGTCATAAGTATTGCTGTCTGAAAAGTAAAAAAGGACAAGCTTGGATTAAGCAAATTCCTACCTGTCAGTTTTCAGAGGAAGGACTCAGTGAAGTTTATGCTGAGGACATTAGAAAACATTTTCAGTTTCTCTTCTAAAAGGAAATCTGAGTGATGATTTCTAGTGTATGAAAGGAACAACTAAACTATTTCTAAAGTAATACAACCTGATGTTATAAAAAATGGCTGAATCCAAATTCTCCTCTGATTTGATCTCCATTGAAACTTATTTAGTTACAAAAGGCTTAAACTGAAACAAAATTTGGCCCTCTGATATAAAAGGAAACCTCCAGAAGGATCATTTACTCTCTTAGTTAAACACAAATAAAGGAAACAAAGGTATTTGTCACATTCTTAACATGATAGATTAGTTGGGAAACACTACTAGCAGAATAAATGGTGGGCAGAATTAAAAAATACTTTACCAGGATCAAAATAAATTTTAAAAGGCATAACTGGAAATCTACAGGAAACTAATAGGCCAGGTTTTAATTCAGTTAAGTTTTACTATGGCACTTGATAAAAGCCAACAGGACCATTTATTGTATTTACTTCAGACCTGACACAAGCCCACAATAAGGTAATTTGAAATGTTTTAGAGGGTTTAGAGTACATTTATTTGTTTAACTGCAATGTTGCTTGAACCAGGGTCATAACCTGGACTTTGTCTCTAGTGTATGGGCTCAAAAGATAACAACTGTTTTGGCACTCCAGAGAAGTCCAGGCCTTGCAAAGTTTTATGCTCCCTGGGAGCTAGGAGCAGGAAGAGGGCAGCACGTTTGTCTGATGAGGCTCCTGTGAACATACTCAGGTTGGCATCCTCCAGGTGCATCTTTGCTTCCAAATGAATACTGGAGAAGTATTTTTTTAAGAAACTGGGGCAGCCTCCAGCATTTTGCATTAGAAGAAATACGAAATCATATTTGGGTTCTGCCTATGACTTCATTTATTACACTTCCTGTGTCAAGGAGCTATTTGCTCTCTACTTTCATCAGTCCAGAGCATTTAATTGAAACACTCCGAGTGTTCTGACTGCAGAAAGGAGGTAGCCTAAATAAGGTGAAGTTATCAGCCTTTAATCTGCAGTATGAGTTGTCTAGGGAAACAACACACTGCAGTTACAATAGCAAGCCCTCAGTGGGTCTGGGAAGGTTTGTCTCAAGGAACATACCTGGGAATCTCAAGTGCTACCTACCGGATGTTTGCTGTAAAGGATCTAACAGAGGATAGCAAGGGGCACTCAGCAGTCAACAACTGCACCTGCACTAAACCTTATTGGTTTCTGTTGTTAAATACCTGTCTCCTTGACAGCAACTGGCTCTCACAGAGCCAGTAGGATTTTCAAAGTCTTTTTCAAATCTTCTCCATGTAGCAAATAAAAAAGGAAAATATTTTTATTGTTTTTGTTAGGGATGTTTTTGTTATTAAATATTTTGATGCTCCCATGGCTCTGGAAAGGAAACTTTTTCCTTTGTTATGTAGCTACCACCTGCTACTGGTGTATATAGAACGCAAAAAGTAAAAAATCAAATGCCTCCATTTTGTTAGCAAGACTTCCATACCATAAATATGAAAGCTTTAATATTTTTGATGCTTAATGGGTTTTAATACCTGGAAAATTATATGAAAATAAAAATACGTTAGCTAAAACATTAGCTGCTCCATGGAATTTGACAGTATGTGGCATTTTCCAGGGGACCAAGATCACCATCTTTGGCACCACTGTAGAACACTGATACAAACTAATAGACTTGGCAGACAAGATATTTCACAAGGCACTGCTCTATGGATGCAATTCCCTTTCTTTCAGACAGATCCAGTTTAGAACACAGTTCATTTCTATGTACAAAAGTCAGGAAAGAGTCCCACATGTTTCAGTAGGAGTGAAAATTAACACCAAGTCTTACCTTGCATTGATGCACAACAGAAAGGAATGGCCGAAGATGCTCCTTCATAAAAAGCAAATCCTGTTCACATTAAAAAGAGCAGTAAGAGAGGATTCAAGGACTTCTGCCAGCAACATGATTATCTGCATGGGCACAGCACAAAGTTTAATAGAATCATGGCTCCCTTAGCTATCCAGGAATAAACATTCATTCCATTAGATGTATAGTCAAAGCTTCATAAAGCAAGACATGATGTGCAGACAAAGCATAGCAGAATACACCGTAGGAAGTGTTCTAACAGGTTTTTAAAGTTATTTTTGCACACGAGGTTCAAAAAGATTCCTCATATTTCTTGGCTTCTAGAATTAGACTAAACTATATAGATATATAGACTAGACATATAAAAGACAATCTATTTCAACCTATTTAATCTGGATAACTGTATAATGGATATTTAATACCAACCAGTGAAATTAAAACATTCTAGAACACCAAAGGATACAAGAAGAAAACCTTCAGAGAAAAAGCATTGGACATGAAAGAAACACAGACCTCTTAAAAAAAAAAAACATTAAAAAGTTTCTTTACTGAATAGGTTCCTTATTATATAGTTAGTTTAGAATGCACTAATTTATGCCTTTATACTCAGATTTCTTTCTGCACAGTAGTTTATGTACAAATACTGATTTCAGACTGCCCAAACTCTTATTACACCTAAACTGGTACAAAAAGAATATTCAAATTGACTTAGAATATTTTTTAATCATATAAACCAAGTAAAAGTTCATTCTCTGGCTAAGAATCTTATCCAGAACTTTAGTAAAGACAAAAAGAGTTTTCCTTAAGAATTGTTATAATCTGTAAACACAAGCTCTTGTCACACTGCTCATCTAATGATTTACAGGCCATTTATACCATTATATCAGTAATATTTCCTAAGTAAGGAAAAGTGTGAAGATCAGAGACCAGATACTATGTCTTCCAAATCAGGAATGGCCAAGAAAAATCCAGAATGGCAGCTCTAGGATAAAGTCTCTCACAAGGGAAATGGAAGAAAAATTACATATTGTACTGATCCTAAATCAGTAACTTTGTTAATTGTATTAAAGAGCATTGGCAAAACACAAAACCACTGCACAGATGAAAATAGCATTTGTTTTGAGAGAGAGTCCCACCTATTCTGTTTGGAGTATTAAAAAGGCAGACAAACACCATCAAGGAAAAGTTGCAAAGTGTTTATAAATAATTACTGTACTTAGCAGACTGTGAGAGATCAGTGACACTCTGATGTTCACCTGCTAAATCCCAGCATAGTACCAGTAGTGCTTGGCCAGCCTTCCTATCCTTCAGCAAAGTGTTCTTAGAGCCTGTGGTCCCACTGCTAATTTCTAGTTTCCAGTAACAGTGAAGTGATTCAGCCAAGCACACCACGTCTCTTCCTGTTTCCAAATCCCGGATCCTAGGGAAATGGTGGAGAACAACTCCTGGCCTTATGGCCAGCATTTCCTTTCTGACTTTCTTCAGTCCTTACACACAGCTGGGTCCTCGGGTGGGCTGAAAGGGCACGGTTCTTCCTCTGTTTGTGAAGAAGTTAACTCCTTCCTAAACCATACTTTTCTGAAAGCAGACTCTTTAAAAAAAAGCTATCACTTTTTTAACAGAATCAGGCTGTTCTAATTGAAAGGAAAGAGGGATTAGCTTCCAGTCAACAAACATTACTGCACAGGACAACAGAAGATTCCATTTACTTCCCTAAAATATATCAAGAAACAAGTACAAATATTTGTTGATTGGCACATGGCAAGAGAATAGCCAATTAATACACCTTATTAAAATTACTTTCCTTTGGCATGATTCCTTTCCCCCTGGCTGCTGAGGACACAAGGTACTAAATCAGTGTTTGGCTGCACACAGAGGAGCCACAAGGTTACCCCATGTGATAATGCTATCCAAAAACAGGAGAGGCTCAAGTATTGCCAGCGTTAAGACATTTTTCACCCATTTCCTTTTTTCTGTAATCTGTATATAAAAAGGATTAAGGTGGCACAATGATAGACCAGCACCACTTGAGATTTTTCTTCTAAAGATCCACAGCCATGAAAACAGCCTGTGCACAGGCAATTTTTTTTTTTTTAATTGAGAGGTAGCAACAACATATATGAAGTATCTTACATTTCTCTGTTCTCATACTTATCATTATTTGACTAACAAAATAAATAAATTTCTATACCTTTGTTTATTTCAGCTATTAGCCACAAGATACATAAACTCAGTGCTGGATTCACCAACAGCCCATTTCATTTAGTGATGTATCACAGTTGCTCAGTGCAGACTCTTTCCTCTCCTAAACGATGTGTGGGCTGCCTTAGGAATTTTGGTCAGGACCCATTTTTAGTCTCACCCTGCATGTACAATTCTCAATGTACTCAAATGTACTTTCTTTCTGTTTTCATCCCCTACCCTTCCCAATCATTTTTATTTTGCATCATCCCTCCTTTGTGGTCATTAACACATTTAAATGTACTTTGGAGAAAGAGCAGTGGAAACCATAGCTGTGTAGGATCAAGTTGTTGCTGCAAAGAATTATGCCCTGACTAAGCACCACCTGAGCTTTAAAATAAGGCTTTATTTGCATGGATTGATTTCACCCTACTGAACAACACATAATAATTTTATTAACAAGTAATTTCTCTAAACAAAGTTGCACTGTTCTTAATTTGTAGGACAAAAGAAAACTGCAAGAAGAAATTACACAGAAACGCCTAAAAGTAGAAGAGGAAAAAATGAAACACCAACATTTAAAGGTAAGTAAAGTGTTAGATTTATGTAACTAAAGATAGCCTTGAGTCACACAGCATGAATAAAGGTTGGGGATTTTGGAATGCAAATCTTCATACATTTAAGTTGTGCTTTTACTGTCAAATTTTCACAGCTTTCTGGAGTCTTGCCAGGACTCCATTTGACTTTAATAAGCATCACTCTTTGAAAAAAATTACACTGTGGAGCTAATGTTACTTGATCACTTTCATGGCATAAAATGAGATCATAACCAGGAAAAACTCACAGATGAAAATTAAGCCTCACATTTCAGACTGGGTGTGTTTACTCCCTAATCCCACAACAGCAGCCTCACTTGGTTCAGGGTGCAGCACAATCATAAGGTCTAAGTGCACTTTTTCCCCTATTAAAAAAATACCCTATTTATTTGGCTGTAGGCTTTTTTCAGCTTGTTTAATTATTCTTTAGTAAAATAATTAAAATAATTTTGGCAGTACACGTCATTTAGGGAGATAAGACAAAAATCTATGCTTCCAGAAATATGCAAGACTTGGTATTTTCCATACTCTTTTCATTATGTGAGCAGATAAACAGTTTCAAGGAAGAGATATTGAATCTAACACCAGGAGCATGGCGCGTCTCCTTGAGCAAATGTGAGAGAAGCATATTTAAAAACAGACTCCTTTTCAAAACAGACACCAGATCCTGAGCTTCATCCACCCTTTTCTTTTGTGTCAAGCCAAAAAACTGAGAAGCCATGATAAACTAGTTCACTGGGCCAGGCAAGCCAACATACAGCCAGGCCCAGGTTTTATTGGAAGGTAGATACTCCAAGGACAGGCTTGACCATTTGTGTAACATCTTGTCTAAAAGGGAGGGGAATATCTTTTCCAAGTCCTGTAACCTTTGAGAAGCAAACATGTGACTCTATTCCTCCATCATAGTACATGGCTACATTGAGTACTGAAAGCTGTATTTCAAGTTTCCATGTCTATAAATCCAGATGACTCTTTTGCCCTTCTCTATAAAGGGATAAACTGATCTGTTCTAGACAACCAGCTAATCCTCACTAGTGCTGGGTGCAGACAGAGCCCTAGGGCAGTTTCCTTACAGACCTAGTACATGTTTGTAGCTAAAATTAATAGGTACAATGGAGTTTTAAAAGTTAAGAAATCAAAAACCAACCTTGCACTTACTCTGAAGAAATTTTATGGAGTTTTTAGAGGCTAAAACAGTCCTGGAAAAATACTACTGAAATGGTTTTCCTTTGGAAGAGAACAGAGGATGTGATTTCTTTGCCTGTTCTATGAGAAATCATACAGATATCACACAGAAAAGATTTTAAATTAAATCAGTCCTATTGCATTTATGAGGCAAATCAAGGATCTGTTGAGGAAGTTATTCACTTGGAAAAGAAGGTTCAAGTGTACATTTAAATACTATAAATATATACTTACATACACATGTATGCTGTATAAATACATACATTATTTGGAGCACACAAAATGTAGACTACTTTTCCCAACTCAGGAATAAGACAAGCACCTAATATCAAATACAACATTAGTACATGAACATCTTTTGCTTGATGCCCTAGAAGCTTTGTCCCTTAATGAACATTCATGCTTCAGACTAATTCAGGTATTTCAATGGGGTCAAACAACAAAAGGATCCAGTGCATAAATTGCTTTAAGACAGATTTAGACTTCTAAAACATTTAAACACTGCAGTAAATTTTATTGAGGGATTATTTCCCCAGCAATTCAGGTTGATTTCACTCATTTATACACATACCAGTTGTGCATGGTGAAGTCCAGAGCTCTGTGATCTATTAGTGTAACTCACACCTGTCCCCTAGGAAACTATTGCAGGTTAGTAAATCTCACTGCCATAGAGATGTTCTTGTTAGATGGATAACACTATCCTGTTCCTCATTTTGTCCTTCCTATTTATAACCCTTAGCAAAAGGTTTATTAAAAGGTTGTTGCTTTGGTTTGTGGGGTTTTTTTTGACTGGAGCTTTTTTTTTTTGGTATGTTTTTTGTTTGTTGTAGGCTTTTCTATTTTAAACTTCCATTTTGTAAATAGGAATCCCTGCTCTGGCTTCCCAATGACTTTGTTTGCTGTCCCCAAGCAAACTTCCAGAAAGACAGAGATGAGGCATCATAACAGATCTTAGTTATCTGGTAGAACTGGAGAAGGAACATTTATTCCCTGCATGAGCACTTCTATCACATGAAGTGATGCATGCAAGCAAATACACCTATGTGGACAGGGCTTCACACAACTGTGAGGGGTATTGGGGGCTGCTAGTGTGGGTACAGGGGAAATTTCATCAAGCATTTCTAGATGCACCAACAACTAATCCTTCCTCCTATCTGGAATCCTTCTCACTGAGGCACAAGGGAAAGGACCAGACAAAATTGTTTTAAAAGTGCAGTCAGCACTGATTTTCATGTACTTTCTAAGAGCTTTTACAGTTTAGCTTATTAAGTATCAGGCTTCTGACATGCCTGAACTCCACTAGTGCTACCTTGTAGGTGCTGGTCACACACCTCCTTCTTCCTCTGGTAGTTAACAGTGTTGAACCACATTTTTTTGTGAAAAAACATGAAAGCTACTTATGCCTTCCCCAAAATGTTGTAAGGTAAACTGCCATACCCCAGGAGAGCAAGACCCACAAACTCAAAACACCTTTGCTTTCCAGTGAAAGATGAATCTTCCAGTGCTAAGCCAGCCTTGTAAAGGATTGCAGTGGAGTTATACCTGGAGCACACACTGTAAATTATTCACAGAATTTGCAGAATATTGTCACAGTACTTTTGATATGTCCCTGAACCACAAAACAAAGTGATTACTTTCCAGCCTTTGGCCCCTTCCAGGGTTTTATCTCATCACAGTGTATATGTATCCCTTTCCCTTAACACATGGAGCCTAACGCAAAACGAAAGTGCTTTCATGCAGTGCTATAACACATGCACAGCCTAGTTCTGAGCTAGAGACACTTTGTCATGGAAGGAAATGCTAGAGAGCAGGAAAAAAAACCTGTCAGGCCCAAAGCAGCTGCTCCTGCACTGGCTTGTGTCGCTGCTTGTGTCGGAACAGACTTGAAACAGTGTTTTATTCAAAGGCTATTTCCAAACTACACAATGTGTCATTCTTTCAAAAATGGCTAATTAAATGAAAAAGATTACATGGCATTTAGTTGGGAGTAGCAGCAAACTGCTCTAGAAACATGCAAAAATAACACTATTGTGTTACACTTGTATTTAGCATGTTTGTTTTCTTGGGCCTAACCTACACATACAGAAGCATTTGCTGATTTCAATTGATGGTATCGGTTTCTGAGGTCTACAGTGCCAGCCCTGCTGTAAATCTCACAAGGAATTATACATTTATTTCTGGAGACATCAGTCCTAGACTAATACAGTTCCAACCAGGATGACAACCTCACTTTTCTAGAAGCCAGACTTATCATTAAAATCTAAACAGCTTGATAGAAAGGGAATTAATAACTATGTGCCCTCCAGCTTGAGAACACAGTATGTTGTGGTCAATAAGAGTTGTGCCAACACCAGACTACCTGCATCTACCAGATCATGTATCACTATCCTATTAAAATATGCATTTATTTCATTAGAGCCTAAGACACAACTCTCAGGAAGTGCTGCCAAGTGATTCTACAGCTTGAGTCAAGGCTCAGGACATCAGTTTGGAGCAACCTGTTTACCAAGATTTCCTAGAGTCCAGTGTTGAGAGAGACCAAATGCTGTCCTGCAGGCTAAGGCAACTGTAAACATTGCTCTTACATCCCACAAGTAAAATAATAAAAAGCACCATGGAGTGCACAGACTTCTCAACAAGCCTGTTTTAGACATACTTTCTATGACATTATATGTCAAGTGGAAAGTAGCTTCTAACTGCAATCAGGTCCTACATATATATTCCTCTGCCAGTTGGGCCTCAGTAACAACCTCATGGAAAGTACACAATAAATAGAAAAGTGTAGGAAGCAACAGTTTAAGTGACCCAACACAGGATGCAGGCAGGGATTCCAAAAGCCCCTGCAAGCAGCACTGAGGTCCATGTAGCCTTCTCACCAGTGCTGGCCACACTCTGCCTCAAGCAGCAGTAGTAAAAATTCAATTTAATCTGCATCCACATCCTGCAATTAACAAAACCATATGGGGCAAAAAAAGCAAAAACGTAACATGGAAATTAGACAGCTCAAGGAATCTAAATTATAACTGGAACATTCATGTTTAATTAAAGACTTTATATGTGTGCTCTTTTTTTGCCTGTTGAAAGAGTATTTCTACGGAGTCCCAACTCCTTCCCCAAGGCAACAACTGGATTTATATCCCTGAGTTAGACTGAAAGGAGTAAAAAGGGTGCAAGAAAGTTGGCATGATTTACAACTTTTAGCCTGCAAATATGAAGTTATCTCCAAGAATATTTTTTTTTTTTTCACACCAGGAGTATTTTTGAGAGCTCTGAAGACTTTCAGGTACCACCTTTCATAGTGTAAAGCAGCTATAGGAAACAATCAGTCCATACAACTGTATTTCAGAATTTGAAAATACAGCTGAGAGAGATACCCTTAACTGTGCACATGCAATACAGCCATTTGTAAGCCACCACTGCACAGAAAGAACTTCACAGGCACTAATCAGGTCAGGACCTAAATACCTAAGCTCTGGATTGCCCCTACAACAGCAGCTCTAAATACATGGCAGGTCTGCTGAAACACTAACCAGTCACCAGCTGCCCATGCTCCATTTTTCCACTGCCCCTCTTACCCCACACGTCTTCACCAGTTGAAATGTGAGTTCACGATCATAATTACACAAGACCCTTGTAAGTTCCAGGGGTAGAATTGCATCACTAACTCCCTAGAGATCTCTTACTCCTATACAGTCTTATTTACAGAAACTTTTCATCTTTTAAATCTCCCTTCAGAAGTTATGCAATGCCAGGACCCCAGAAATCAGGGCTATTGAAATAAAACAACTGTGCTTCTGACTGGAGCCTTTCACATGAGTCTGTTATATGTAGGGTTGTACAGCTGGTTTGCTTTATTGAAGACACACACCCCACTGGATCCACTTACCAATATTAATTTATTGTGGATAGCAGCTGACATACTCTACATTTTTGTTGGATGAACTAATAAAATGGGACATTGTTCCTAAAGATTTTGGTTTTTAAGCCAATCTCGAAACACAAAAGTTGTTTAGTATTTCTCTTCCAGTGGCACTCACTGCAGTCAGATTGCCTTATGCTGGATAGATCACAATGCTGTGGATCACATCTGTGGCATCAAGACAGGTACAGTAAATGGTTGAATACCCTAACATTCAGCATTCACTTACTTGTCTATTTTTTCCCCATCAGAAAAAGGCCTTGAGAGAAAAATGGCTCTTGGATGGCTTTAGTTCTATGACTCCAAAAGAAGAAGAAGAAATGCAAAAGCAGAATCAGGAGGACCAACAACGGACTCATGAGCTGGAACAAGACATTTTCAGGTAGGGAAGTACCCCTGCCCTTGTGTCTGGATTAAAATGGTTCCATCTTAAAAGTCCTATCTTATTTTGGAAAAGATGAAAATGTCAACGAGTGCTAAACACACACAGAGTAAAGCAATCTTTGTCATGTTTTCTACTCAGTTAGAACTAGAGAATACAAAACACAATTTTCATACTTCAAATTGTAACAAATTGCAGAATAACTATATTGCAGAGGACTTGTTTCTCTAATTCCAGATATCCTTCCCATGCCTTATTCAGTAGGTATAAGCCACAACATATGGGGCTTGTTCTGAGATAGCAATTGTTGAATCAGAACTTCAAAATAACAATAAATTTTGAAAGTTCTTCAGTTTCTCTAGGTCCTGGCACAGCCTTTAATACCTGACTTTCACCATAACAGCACTTCAGAGCAGTACAGGCTCCCTAGCCCCATTAGTAATACTTATCTTCACTTTTCTATGTGTTTTGTACTCAATTTAGTCCCAAAAACCTGCTATAGTAAAGGCCTTTTTTTTACCTTTCATTAGAGTTGTTTCTACAAATCTCATTGCCTAGTGCATCCCTATCACACAGGGCTAACATTAAACTGCAGAGACAGTCTCATGAATGACTCTTATTTACTATGAATATGATTCCAGGTGCTTTTTAGCTTCAGTTAGCACCTCCCAAAGTGAAGAGCTGTGTATACACAATCAGCTCCTTCCCTGGGTCCAGGTATATTGACTGGTACTACCCCTTAGCACCCACAGAAAGGATGAAATGTTCCTGTTCCTCTAGATTCTGGAAAGTTTCATCATCCTTTTTCAAGTCATCTTCCTCTATTTCAATTCAATAGCATTTTCCTCTCTACTTTTCTTTCACTGTCATCCTACACACACTCTTTTTTTTTTGACACCAAGATTACCTTCTCTGGTGATCTCCCATCCTCTTCCCTCCTTGCTCCATCTCTGACACAGAAAATAATTCTCTTGGCTGACAGGTAGCAGCCTAGTGGTAGTTTTTCCTATAATTATGCTGACTTCTTGCTCAAAAGCACTTTTCTCTGCAGAACACACCTCTGTAGGATTCACAGTTGCAGTGGTAAGAGGTAGACAGCATGCTCTGAAAAGAGCCCAGAAAGAGCTGTCACTTGGAAGGCATGCAAGAGGGCTCCATACAACAATGTGATTGCCAGAAAAGAACAGCATCTAGGGCTAGAATGGGCTAAGGACCAACAAGGAAGTGGTGCTGAGCAAGTATTTCCCCATCAGACCACTGGAAGTTCAGCTCTTCTCTAAGTAGTGAGAGGAGAGATTAGATTCAAAGTCCTGTTGATTGTGAGAAAAGCCTGAGCTAAGAATTTAGGCAGCTTTATTCACATGTCTTTTGCTATAAATTGTATTTCCTACCATTCTCCAACAGCTGTTTAGCAAGGGACTCTAGAAAAACATCCATGTTGCCTTTCAAATAGCATTACATCTCATTTATACATATCCAGCCCAGTTTCAAACCAGCCAGTGGTGATACAGAAACCTAGGAATAAAGTCCACTAATAAATATAAAATATGCACCATCCAGTACTTGCACAGTGCTTTTGGTATGCCACAGATATCACCAAAGCCAATCAAAGCTTGTCTGACCTTTGACCTGTCCTGTAAATCAAACATTGCTAAACCGGTCATGTAGACATGTCACACAGTAGAAATAACATAAATAGAGAGGCTCAGCAGAATTCTTTCTTCTAAGCATCTGACTATTAAAACTCACTTGATTCGGACATAATCAGTTTACTCTGTTGATTACTCTGTGTGTGTTTTATCTTCAGTTAAAAAAAATATGAATCACTTTGAACACTTTTGGATTACCCTTAGACCAGTTTTTGTTTCTTTCTGCTGAGAGGATTTGCAATTGTAGGCAGATTATTTACAGTAGTGGCAGGGGCCTTGCCATCACCATCCTAAATGGGACCTCTGTTTTGAAACATTCTCTATTTGGGTGTCAAATTGAGCTGGTGTATGTCTGCTAATCAGTTCAGATTTGAACATTTTTTTTACAAAAGGGAGAGTTCCATTCTTTGTATCAATGATGAAACATAGCAGTGTTTAGCAAGCAACCTGAACCACCTTGCAGACAAATGGCTGAATGCTTTGGTTACAGACAAAAAATTGCATTTACATTATCTGTCCTATTTACCCCCTTTACGTGTCAGAAGCTTCAGTGAGCCAAGTAAGCACATCCTTGGTCAGGGTACAATCTGAATGAAGGATTAGGAGTCCTGTTTTCTCACTTAATCTTCAGCTAATAACACTCATTCTTGATGGAATTAGTTGCTAAACAACATATTTAAAAATGCAAAACAACTAAGGTCTATTCAATTGCTTGTAATGTGATGCATGAAGGCAGACTCAGGCTATACCCCAGAGCTGCTAAAGCATTTGACTCACCTCAAAACTTGTGAGGACTTGTTAACCGCCTTTTACCCTCAGTCTGGAATTCTTCAGGGTGGTATCTTCCTATCTGCTTTTCATTTTTAAGCTTTTTTTTCTTTTTTTTTCTGGGGTGGCAGTGATGCCAACTCCAGCAGATCAGCTGGTGGCCAGCAGCACCCAGGCAAAGTCCATAAATTTTCTTACTTCAGCTGCTACTTTGGCAGAGAAATCTTCCATTTAGTGTCTTGACTTCTAAGGTTTCTTCTCTCATCCACACCTCCATACTACTTATTTTCACCTCTCATATAAGAAGTGCTACTCAAAAAGAGAAGGACAAATATTCAATGGATTGATTTAATACAGTAGCTATGTCATAATTCCATTTCTCTCCAAAAAAATGCAGCACTGTACAAAAGGTAGCTTCTTGTAACTGCTAGAATAGTTGCTAGATCCTTTCAAGACAAACTGTGATATAATTTCATTAAAATGTCATTGATTTAGAAGTTTCTAAACATTTAAACACCCCAGAAAATCCTGGCCTAACTTTTCAACTGCATGATATTATAAGGGCTTCAATTTCTTTGAACTATACAAATTGCATCTCTTAGAAGTTTTCTTTCCACAAATTCCAGTGTGCACACTCACAACACACTCTGAAAGTTAACCATAAAAATCTGTTTTTGAAAGTAAAACTGCAAAAGAGATACTTAGAGTCTAGATGCAATTCCCATCATATGGGTATGAGAATTTTTCTCTAAACCCACTGAGCATTGAATCAGGTCTCTTAATTACCATATAAAGTGGGTGTTCATATGAGTGCAAGAGCATCTATAAACTTTATTTCTTGATCACCCAGGTAAATATATGGTGTTTATAATCTTTGATTTATTTGGGTTGTGTTTTCTCTTTTTTTCCACTTCCCTTTTTTCAAGTATCTCCAAGATCTTTCCTCCTCTTCTTTCACCTGCATGTCTAGGAGTGTTTAGAGCCAAGACTGAAATAAACCCACAGTATAAGTTAATGATTTTTCAGCTCATTATGCTTTTGTGAGTTTTTAAATGATTTTCAAATTATGATAATATTGCAATCAAGTCTCATCTAAAAAACGCAACATCTCAAGAGATTAAACAAAGACTGTTCCACAAGAAGTGCCAAAACATGGCACATGGTTATTACTTTCTTTTATAGCTGTCCAAAAATATTCATCCCCTCATAAAAATTTTTGTATTTTAGCACTATAATCAGTACCTTTGATCAGGGCTCTAAAGCTGTCTTGGAGAGCTCAGGTCCAAAGATTTAGCAGCTTTAAAATATTTTTTTAGCTTTTACTTTCATCCGGAAGGTATTTTTTTTTCACATCTCAGTTCTGAGACCTGTGATACCTTTGTATATCAAAAAAAGGACGTTGTCACCAACAGATAAAAGTCCACATAGTGCCCCATTAGTGTAGCTCTACATATCTGAGTTTAAATAGAGCAAGAGCCATAATGTTAATTCATATTCCTCAGCCACACAAGGAAATCAATAATGCTTATGTGTCAACCTGCATTCAGCTTTTCTAGTCTGATTACTTTAAAGGGATGACAGACTTTAATCACTCATGGTGATTTTGGTGTAATATTGTGCATCCTAGCACATAGTAAAGAAGTCAAAATACAAAAATACAACACTTTTTTCCCCTCAGTGTTATAGGCCAACACTTCTACAACCACATCTGTAACTTTGTCTCAGATCATCTAGTTGTGACTATTCTGACTTCGCTCAGCAAAACATGGTATCAGTTGCAGCTGCCTTAGGTCTACAGTCACTGATTTCCAGCATGGATTCAAAAGCTCCTTCAAAAAAGGAAGGCATATTTCACTCAAATATGGATGCTTTCAAAATTCGCTTTTTTTTCCTCAAGTTAAAAAAAGTTCTTTTAAAAAGAAGCAGGAGACTGAAGTTATACAGCATTAACCTACAGCATAAGACATTCAGTTCAAATCTGACTTCAGAGTTAAATCTGGAGTTAGATCCTAGATCTTCATGGAAAAGTGACCTCCCAACTACTCAGCTAATAAGGCAAATTCTATCTAAAACCCAACAAATACACACTTATGCAGAAAGGAGCAGTCTTGACTAGAAAGAATAAAAAAATAGGATACAGGACACCTGTTTAAGTCACTGCCTTAACTCAACAAAGAACTTGACTGAGATACTTTACAGGTGTGCTTTAACCCAGAACAACCAGCATAGCTTTCTCCCTGTCTCATAAAGAGATTAAATTTTTTATCCTGGACCTTTCTGTCTAGAAGTGTTTGTCATACACTAAGAAAATAAAAACTCTCATCAGGAAAAAAAGATACTTTAATCATTGTACTCAGCTTTAACATGCAAAAAATACAACATAGACTTAACACATAAGGGTAGGGAAGGGAGCTGTAACATATATACCTACAGCAAGTGTCAAAAGCCCAAAAGAAATTTTAACTCCTGAGTCTCAATATTCCTTGCACATAACAATAAAGGTTTTTAAAAGAAAATAATTAACCTATCAGCCAAAACCTAACTGGCAAAATAATTCATGTTTACATGTGGAAGGCTTTGTTTGTTGTTTGGTTTTGGTTTTTTTCTTTTTAAGTGAAAATACTATTTTACACGTATTTCCCAATGTGTGTGAAATTATAAGCTGACCTCATATAAGAGCAAAGTTTGACCAGGTAAGTAGAACCAGCCCTACTAATGTCCATATTCCCAATGCATCAACTCTACAATGTTGTCCTCTGCCTAATATTAAATCAAATGCAACTGTGATTGCAGACTGGAGAAGGAAATTGAGGCTCTGGAAAGAAAAGAAATGGAAGTCTCAGCTAAGGAAGAAGCCATTTTAAAGAAACTGAAGTCTGTTGAGAAAACAACAGAAGACATAATAAAGGTTAGTGCTATATTATTCCAGAAATAGAATTTATTACTCAATCATCATCATAACCAGGGAAAGGGGAACTAGCTGGATCCCATGAGTGGTCACAAGCTTTTATCTTAAGTGACAGCAGTTCAAACACCAGGGGTCAAGATGTTACATTGTTTAAGTGCCCATACCTCTCTATTTGCTTATTTATGGGGGTGGGGGAGTGATTCCTACCTTTACTCAATCTATAGCACATCTCCACAAAACAGCATTGCCACTGACACCCGGCAACTTTGCATCTCAGCCAGAGACAGACATAACAGGTACAGACCAGGTACAGACCTGGTCTACTCATAGTACTTCAGGTGATGTGCCCAGCTAAGCTGCATCATGTTCTCCCCCGACAGAGGTTATGATGAAACACATAATGTTATCAGTCATTAGTCTTTGTCAAAAGGTCATTTTAATATTTTCAAATCATCTTAAATCATCTCAAAAAATACAGCGATGAAACTAAACTTCATCTCTCCAGTTGTTCTTACATACACACACACACACACATTCTCTAAAGATACACAGGGAGATAAGTAAAACTGGAAAGCCAAAGTAGAACCTTTAAAAAAAAAAAAAAAAAAAAAAAAAAATCTTTGAAGCCAACCAGGTTGGGCCACAGTGGGAGGCTAGGTCACTATTTAAACATTTGATAATATTTTTGTCCTTCCCTGTTTGACTTGGAATCACATCAGCAAAAAAACTCACAGAAATTTCACTTTCTCACTCACCACGCTCCAACTGAGCATGTTTCACTTTTAGCCCCTTCTCTGTATGAAGCTGCAGACACAAAAGGTTAAAACTATCAGGGAAACCAAAGCACTGTCTAGTTAACATCTTAAAAGTAACTATCACTTTTATTGTTAATGGTTCTCTTTCCCACCTAGTCTGTGAAGACTGAAAAAGCAGGATTTGAAAAAGGTACGTTTAGTCAAAAGAATATTTTTTTAAAAGGTCCTTGTAGAAGTAAGTTAAAACATACTAATGCTTTGTGGATCTGTGGATCTTCTCTACTCAGAGGCAGCAGACTACATATATGCCAGCATACCTGACCTTCCCAAGTATTTCAGACCTTCTGCACTGAGAAGTACAGCACATGCTGATACCGATGATGAAGAAAAGAGAAAAGGTACTGCTTATTCGTAACTCCAGAAGGTGTCAATATGTACAAAAGCTTCCTATATATTGAATCTAATACACTTTAAGCAAAGAATAGACATTACAGATATGAGAGACATTCTCATTTAAGCTGTGTTACCAGTCAGGTCATCAAAACTGAGAGGTGAGGGAGTGGTGTAAGATATGTGCCACTGAGAATAACACCATTGACACTTCTTTCCAGTGCTTCATTCCTCTGCCTGTCATAACTAAGTACAGACTCCCTTCATATAACTCATTTCACATTTTCTATCTGCACTTACAGCTGTTGGGCAGCTAACAGTACTCTGGTTATTTTCCAACTACTACAAAGCCTCCTAACCCTTCAGAGTGCCAAGACTCTGGCATCGCAGCACATTGAGCTCTTTCAGCTCCTACTGTCCAGCATAATGCCAGGAGCCAAGGTTAAGTCTGGATTTCTTGGTCTATCCTATACTGAAAACTGTCTCATCAACAGCTGATTTTTTCCTCACAGAATTAGATCTAAATGAAATTTCGTTTCCACGGGATAAAAGGGGACATTCAAAATGAGAATCTAATATAGTGGTTGTGTATGTGATAGTTTCACATATTAAATAATGCATTCTGACAGATGTTCTCTATCACTGTCAGAACTCCTGTATTTCTTGCAGCTACTGCATTACCAGTTTAAGCACTTGTTTCTTTCAACAGCATTGTTTGCCATGGAAATTAAGGTTGAAAAAGACATGAAGACAGGAGAAAACACAGTGTTATCAACAATACCTCTTCCCTCAAAGGAGTTTAAAGAGACAGGAATTAAAGTCTATGATGATGGCAGGAAGTCAGTCTATGCAGTATCCTCAAATGGGAGCACAACACAAAATGGGATGGATGAACTTGCTCCTGTTGAAGTGGAAGAACTGCTATGGCAGGCAACTGAAAAAAATTCTCAGTCTCCCACAGAGTACCATGAACCTGTATTTGCAAACAAATTCTGCAGGCCAGTTACTCCTCAGAAAGACAAATTAGTCCCTGGACCAAAACCGGAAGGCACTGACAAAAGAGAGATGAATGGATTTAGCAATCATCAGACAGAGATCTCCCCCAAAACAGAGCCCTTTATGGAGCAAAATAAAGAGAATGGGATTGATCTTCCAAAGGTAATACAACCAAAGTCTCCCTCTCCAGTAATTTCCCATTCAGAGAAGAAAGTGCACACTAATCATGAAAACAGGATGATTCATAATGAAGAAAGAAATGCTGCACATGAGGAATTAAAACCTTACCAGAATACAAGAGAAAGACACAATGAGACAAGGTTTTTAAATCCCTGTCATCCTAATGAAACATCCCCTGCACCTCAAGATGAGGAAGATGTTCGATACAACATTGTCCAGGCTGTACCTTGTTACGTGGATGAGTCTGAACCAGTGACAATGGTTTTCATGGGTTATCAGCGCATTGATGATGACGATGCAGAAGCAAACCAGAAATTGTCCCAATATGATGGAGTTATCCGTGCAGAACTAGTTATCATTGATGACGATGATGAAGATGACAGCAAATCTGAGAAACCAGCATATCATCCCATAGGCCATTACAGTCAAGTTTATCAGCCACCCAACAGAAAAACCACAGAAGTCCCACAGACGAACCCTGTGAGCAGTCTGGGTGCAAGCCTGAACAAGGTAGCCCACAAAAATTCCATTTCCCTGCAAGAACAAGAGGAACACTTAAGCTCACCGACACACCATGCTCATCTTCACAGCCAGATGTCTGGAGATGGTACAGAAGATCCCTCGCTAACAGGTAACAGAAAAGGAAAATCGTGTCACTGCTGTTCGCTACATGTGAATCTACATGTAGCAAACTGATATTGCTCTTATCTGCTGGCAACTGTTTCACTTCTTGCATTGTTTGGATTGTTTCAGACTAATATGCTATTAATAGTAATTTCTTTGCTCTTTACCAATCTACATTTTGGATCTGTTGAATTATTTTGTCTTTAGCAATGCACTAATTACAGTATCAAAATTTGGAAAATAAACTATCACAGAACAGCCATTCCTGTAACCTTTAAAGATTAAAAGTAGCTCTCTTTCAAGTTCCATTAATGCTACCACAATTAGCAGAATTAGTTTTCATTTCTTGCAGGTAACTAACAGCATTGCTACTTAACACTTCCTCCTCCCTCACTGGCATGTTTTTGTACCTGTCTGCATTCCAACTACTTCCTAGATCATCCAAGTTACACCTTAAATCAGAAAGACTGCTTAATAACTAGCTTTACTTCGTATTTTTAAGGAATCAACATTGCCAACATTGACTTGATAGTGTTTATGCAAGTTTTAACATTTTTTCATTAACCTGAGTTAGATATTTTTCATAGCTTCTGAAAGATAATGAAACAGTTTTCATCACTATACATGGTTAGTCCAATAGTACACGGAGTTATTTTTGAATACTTTTTATATTCTAGTAATACATACAGTATCTATTTCTTACTATAAAGTTTTATAATAAAAGTTTGAAAGCAATAGCAAAATCTTCCAGAAACATAGAAAACTCTTCTTTATGATTATGTTGCACTTTCGTGCAGACAATTAAACTGCATTTAAGTATACTTACAGAGCAGCAGATTTCAGACAGTACTCACATTCTACTCGAAGCAAAGAACACTCTGGCTGAATTACAGGAAGATCAGGGGTCCTGATCCCACATTCTCTCCCTCCAGACAATTTGCAGAAAAAATATAAGTTTGGGCCCTGTCTAAAGCTGTATTGACAGCCCAGGAATTCTTTACACTATGTGTAAAGCCAGGAGAGAGGATGATCATTGGATCATGTAAGAACTTTCAAGTATTTTTGCATCAGTAGGCACTGATTGGGAAGAGCTGCTCAGCAAGCAGTGCTCTCAGCTTTTAAGAGCATCAATATCATGGAGACATGCACACAACAGCCAGAAATATTCCAGCAGTGCTGCCCAGCATTTCTGATCAAAAAGGCCACTATACTTTATTACTTGAGGACCTTTGCTTTCCTCAAGCACCATCCTGCCATCTGTGCGCTTCCCTGTGTCCTCCAGTACCAAGGGCTGCTGCTAGCAGCTCTTATGCCAGCAACTGGAAGCAGAAGTAGTACAGGCAAGATAAACCACTCCAGAAGCTGGTCCAGCCCATTATATTTTGGGCATAGTCCCTTAATTCCCCCATCATATATATATAGGGTAATGGAGAAGGGATACACACCCACCCACCAGCAGGTTTCTACTGAAACAGGTCATTTATCCTACAGCCTGCTGAGTGGGTGCTCCTGAAGGTATCCTGGGAAAGAGGTTTCCAAGTAGTAACTACAAGCTGGCAGTATCATTCAGATGGGCCATATACAGGCCATGAGATGTTAGCTGAGCACCTCTATCCGTAACAACCCCTGTTTATTTTTGTCTCCCAGGAGAAGCATCCGAAATATCTACATTTTTCCCTTCCACTCAGACACTTCCCAAACAATCTTGGTTATCTCTCATTTGAGGATAAAGGAAAACAAATACTTACTTTCAGAAAAGGGGACTAAGTGCAAATATAGCAAAGATATTTGAGAATCCGTCCTGTAAATCAGTATTTGGTCTCACCCATTTACTTATAACTATTCCACCAGTAAGAAAATGGCCAGTTGGGAAAAATGGATCCCAACTAAATTACAAACAGTTTGGCAAGTGCCTCAAAAATTCCCCCAGTCAGCACTGCCTCCAAGTGAGTATCGTAATGGCTAGTAGAATTTGGAACTAAGCCATATTCTTCTTTAGCCCTCCAATTATTTATTGTCACTCCCTGGGACATTTTTGATCAGTGGAAAAAGCCAGGAAGTGACTCAATTTTTCCCAAGCAAACCTATAATCCTACTGAGACTTCTAAAAGGGAAACAAAACCAGGAAAGCCTCTCTACATCTAGAACAATGTATTATACAGAGCTGTTTCTTAGAGAAGTATGTTGTTTTCAAAGCAGTCATTGATGCTCACCCTAGCAGGTTCACCCTAAACACCACTAGAGAAAAGAGGGGAGCCAATTATTTTTGGTAGCTCATCATTCATTACTAAAACAACAAACAGTATAACAGAAAAACTAATCCTCTCTGAAACTGAAGCTTTAGGAGGCACTTGCAGCATTTAAACATTAAACAAGCACTGAGGACTCTGAAAGACAATGGAAAGCAAAGAATCACAGGACAGACCAGCATGATGGCCCCTCACGTAACAATTGTTCTTTAGGAAAGAAATGAACCTTCAGAACAAGTAACTGAAATAGCTAATGATGGCCAAGGACACAGAAGCAGAGGAATTGTTCCATGTGCCAATCTATATAGAGAAATATCAGATTAAATTAGGAGCTGTTCATGCTCACAAGCTTACAAAGATGTAGGACATACCTCTCTCCATATAGCAACAATTTTCCTTTCCCCACAAGTTCCTGTCCCCACCAATATCCCAAAGTATGTGCCCTCAGAAAAACATACAGAGAAAAGGATGACAACACTAATTGGTACACCTGTATTTGCATTATTAGAGCTTATTTTCTTCTTTAAATTTCAGGCAAATTAGTTCAAGTGCAAATGTTTTGAAGATGCAATACTCATTAGGGAAATGAAAAGTCCTTGTGAGGGAACAAAGGCTAGACATAGTGAAATGAGTAAGGAAATGCAAAACTAAAGCTGAGTAAGCAGCAAAACCTACTGACAGTGTGGAACAGGTTCTCATGGGACACAAAGGTCCAAGGCTTTTGGCAGCTAGCTAGTCTAGATGAGCTTTTTTTTCTCCTTACCACTGGAAGCATTGCAACCTTCAAAAAACACAATGGAGACAGCTCCATTTGTGTTTAAGAAAGTAAAATACAAAAATCCTTTTTAATGAAGATTCATGCACACCATCTGTTCCTGTAATGTACAGAGCAAGAAAAAAAACAGACTATGAGGTATAAGTGAAGCATCAGACTGACTGTTCTCAAACCACACTGAGGACTTGAGTCCTTCAGAATTCCTCAGCCTGTAAAAAGTACACAGTGTCTTTGTAAGAGCTAAGGTTAACATCAGTGGTTCTATGATATAAAGTTACACTCAGATGCTTCTATGATTTGCAGCAACTTCAGCATTCAAAACATAACTCAAGTTGGACACTTGCTGACATGTGTAAATCAAGTAAACAGCTGCTTTGACCCCTCATCTCAGCAGAGCCGTATGCAGGGTGAAGGAATGAGACATGCTATTTTGGGTGACTCTTCAAACTAACGGGTCAGAGTAATGGAGATTATTCCCACTGCATTCTCAGATCAACAATGTGCTGGGGGGAGGCTTTTACATATCAAACAACAGCATTGTGTTGCTGTTCTAAAAATAACCTTAACATTAAATCATTTGCCTTGCAGTGTCCCTTTCAAACTTACCCTCATTATACCCAGTTACAGACAAAAGCCATACTGATGTTTACACAGGTACTGTTACTGCATCAGATGAAATCAGAAACATGACTGATTGAACGCTCTGACTCACAGCACCAAGAAGAAAGTTTTCTCTGAGCATCACAGAAAATTAAAAGGTTTCCAAACAGTTACAGCTCCCACTGAGGAGTTTAGTTTAAACAAAGAGTTTGTTTAATTATTCATACATCCTTTTAATCTGTCAGCATCCAGTCAAGGGCAAAACCAACTCTGTGTAATATGCTAGTGAACGTAACAGAGACAAAACAGAAGATAGCTGTGCTAATTTTTAAATAGCTATTACAGAGCAATTTCTTAATATACTCACTTCATTGCAAAATTACCAGAACTAACACCTTTTACTGATTTCTTTCTATAACACTAAAACAACGCTTATTCTGCTGGATTAACCACCGGAGGTATGTGTAGTCTTCATTTTTCTAAATAAGGAGATTTTGCTTCAGAAATAGAAAGAAAGACTTAAAATGCAATGGCTTTGTTTGTTTATTTTTTCAGCTCTGAGGATGAGAATGGCAAAGCTGGGGAAAAAGGTGCTTTAACAGCTGTAATGACATGGAAGTAAAATTTACCACTCAAAGCAGATAAAGCTAAGAAGACTTTCTTCCACATACTTTTTCTGGATCATAATGCTTGTTTTTCTCCTGTTTCATGGGCTATTTTGCCCTCTGCATAATCCAATGGACTTTAATAGACTTCCAGATTTGACCAACTGCCACACATACACAAATCACATCCTGGATTTTGTTAAAAGTAGTGGGAAGTTACCTAAGGCCATAAATGCAGTGTATATACAAGTATGAAGACATGTGCATACCTGTTCTCACAATCAGAAATATGCTGTTGCTATATACACAGAGCAGGTAAACACCCATCTCTATGGAACTTCATGGGGCACTGTTTCACATTAAAGTGTGCCAATCTAATTTTGACTGAAAATGCTGTTTCAGCCTTCTTTTTGTAAAAGCATTGGTTAATAAAAAGCAAAATGTGAGAGAGGAGCAGGAAGAATGTAAATATAAAAAGTGCTTTCCAATTATACTACCTTGGGTTAAATGTAAAGCATTCCTTTTTAAGTGATAGCAGAACAAACCAAAAATAATTAAGCCTGCATATTTAAATATTTAGCCACCTTCTAGAGCTCCATAGTCCATTCACCCTTTTATGTTACATATGACAGTGTAGCCATCCTCACATCCTGCTCTCTTCACCATCCCACAAACATGCTGCCCACCCACAACCTCACAGATAAATCCTGTGCATAATAATACAAACAGCCTGACCTCCTGACCATGGTTTCACCTCCCAGCTTGCTGAGAAAGCCCTGCTTTTCCAAGAAACTGGTTGCAAGACAGGCAACCAGTTCATCAAAAAAAAAAAAAAACACCAAACAAAAAAAAAAAAAAAAAAAAAAAAACCAAAAAAAAACCCCAACAAGCTAACAAAACCCAACCAAAACAAACAAACACACAAAAAAAACCCCAACAACAGAAAGAAACCCAACAACCATACTGTTTAGGTTTCAGCTGGCTGGGGAGCTAAAATCAGGCAAGCCTCCCACCAGAAATATTGAGTTGCCAAGGGCTTGTCCTGCAGATGCAAACAAAGATGTGTTACAGGTGCAGCCAATGCTGGGCACTGTTCTCCAGCAAGTTTCAAGGCTCTCACCAAAGAACAAGTTAATTCTTTCCACATGATGGAGGAGGTAAGGGCCCTAAAAGAAGGTACAATCACACCTAGAAAAATCACATCCAAGTGAGATTTTCCAGTACATAGTTCTTGGGCGGAAAAAGTGCCTCATAGCACAGCACACCACACCCTTATACTCAAATCAGTCCAACAGCTTTAATTCACTAGGTCTTAGCCTCATTTGTAACACTGAACAGATAAAGCTCAGGTTGTGGTATTCTGGTATAGGTGACTCAAATTGTGCACCAGCAAAAAAAAAAAACAAACCCCTACTATAATTTTGTCACTGGTCTTCTTTTCAAAGCAGGAAACTGAAGTTACTACCTCATACTGAGGCACAATGGTAGTAATTGACTGACTTGTAGCCTCTAAACATTTGGTGGCTCCCAGTCTGATGTGGGGAATAATCTCAAATTTTAAGATCTGTCAGAAATTGTTACCTGGAGAGTGGAATAGTAGATAAGAACAAATAAATTTTATTATAGTACACTTCCTCTATGTCTATCCTGTTGCTTGTTGTTGTTGTTCTATGGTGGGCTTTTTCCTTATGCTTCTGCTGTTATTTGCTGGTTGTGAGAGCAGAAGGCTTCACCCTCAACTCTTAAGGATACACTAAAAAATGAGAGTAGGTGAGGGATATGAAGAAGTCAGGAGCAGTTTTTGTAACAGCAGCAGATGGCTATGGATATTCATCCTCTGCCCTCCCCAACAACCTGTACTATTAAACTTGAATAACATGGAAAACGGAGCAACTACCATCACAATACTAGTCAAAGTAGTTTAAAAGAAAGACTGAAAAGTTTTGTGCTTCTGGAAAGCAGGAGTGTTCATCATCTGAGTGCTACAGCCCCAGAGCTTTCCTGCATCCTGTACCAACAAGAACAGAAATACAAGGTGGAAAATATTTTTTTCAAATGTCAGTAGAGATGCTATGCAAAACTCTAATCATTAAAGCCAAGTGATTTCTAAGGTCCAGCAAGACAAAAGTCTCTCTGAAGCAAAGCCAAAGCTAGAATCTTTAAGTGCAGTATCATTTGTGTGGGATCATTATCATAAATAGCTGATTCAGAGTGATGCAATTTTGTGGTTTACATTATGTAAAGTCACTTTTGCACAGCACAAGGAAGACCAACAGAAGCTAGACAGTGGTTGAACTAGGTCAGGTATGAACTAAAACAGGTGGTTCCAAGCATGTTCTGAAAAACATGTCCTGTGCCACTTCCTCAGGGATACGTAACAGTTTCTCCCTTCACTCAAACCCCTTAGAAAAGCTGGAATCAGATTTATGTGAGCAAAGCATTTCTCAGACCTACTAGCAGATCATCCCTGTTAACCATCCTTCTATTCACTCGGATTCTTCTTACTTCAGCCTGCAAAAAAAGGTCTAAAACCACGAAGGTGTTAATTTCTGCACAGAAACGCAGAATACTGCAGTTTTTCCACAAGGATTGCTGTTCATCTTTGATTGTCTGGAAAAGGATATACCCACATGACAAAAGAAAACCATCCATACCTGCTCAAACAAAAGCTTAAGCATAGCTATCAAGCCAACACCCATTCCATAATGACCACCTGTATGAGCTGTCTTAAATTTAAAGATCGAGTTTCTTCATAAAGCATGAAAATTTTTCCAATTAGTTCATTTAGGAACCTTCCTATTTTGGAAAATCTTCACATGTCTCAACCTCTCACTGACAGTTTACAGAAATCAAGCAAAACAGAAGTGCTGTTATTTGAACAAGGGCGCCACGTAGTGTTACAAACTGTGACAGAATGCACAAAGCAGGCAATCGTCTCTTCAGCCTTCCCCAGGTGAAGGCAAAAACTTGGCCATTATTACACTGACCTGGACGTCTCCCCATCTTTGATTTCTGACAAAACAGAAAAAAATGTAGCACTCAGTGTGAGAAGGAGAAATTAAGTACACCTTCCCCTGGTTCTTTCTGAAGCCTGAAACATCAACTAGTGAAAAATTGCTTCAAGAGAAACAAAATAGCAGTGAATTCCATTACATTGGAGTTGTGTGCACCAATTAATTTTTGTTCAAAACACAGGCAAAGAACATGATTTCTAGCTAAGCCAAGAGCAGATGACCAGTATTTGGAGGCTGGACCTAACAACTTAATTGAACCAGTAAAGTACTTGTGAGACTGATCACAAATTTATACCCGTCACCTATTTTCCTGCCAATACCAAACACTTCACAGATTTTTTTCAAAGGGGTATACCAAAAACTTTGGAAGACACTAGAATGCAATGCCACATTACTTCCTCTTATTAATCACGCAGGAAAAGGGCAGGGGTGGTGGTGTGAACAGAAATGATGTAAAATTAGCAAGTCTTTCAATCAATTAAGTTACAATACTGCACATAAGGGCTCCCGTAAGAAACTAGACAATATTGCAAGCACTGGGAAGAAAGAAGTTATCCAGAACAACTAACAATTTTGCCAATTTTAAAGTTGCATTATATGTGGAACGAGGAATTTTTTTTCTTCTTGAGGAAAAGAAACTCCATTAAAATGTGAAACTATTTTAACATTCAATTTCAACAATAGTTTCTACAGGAAGGATTTAGATAGCTTTAATTTATAAAACAACATCTACAAAAAACCAGACAATCCATTTTGCTCCTAGGCAAGACTTTTCTAGTTTCCATTTCACAGTATTTTCACATTACTAAAAGGGACAAGAACTTTTATTGAGATATTTACATTCATCTTTTAAAACCCATGTTCATTATCACATGTAAATGAAAAAACCCTCAGTACAGCTATTGTATTACAGAAAGAATCCAGCATTAACCTTAATTTAAAAAGCCATCAATCATGCCTAGGTTGAGTGATTTTTCTTCTATAAACTCACAGCAGACCAAAGAGTCCCACAAAACTTTAGCAGTAGATGAACCTGAGATTCCCAGGCTTTTGAGATCAGAGTTCTCAAAAACCCCCCACACCCACACAATTGGCTCCATGCTTCTTGCCCTTCAACCTGGGTCATGACTCACTTCTTCGTAGTCCCCCTTTCCCAATCTGCACATGACTTTTTTAAGGGGGATGATTCAACTTAGACTCACTCGCAGTCAGCTGCTGCTGACAAAGGGATTAATCCCAGCTCCATAACCACCCTTATGGCTAAATCAGATATCTGAGCAGCCAAAAAGATCACTGACTACAGACAAATGTGTCTGAATATTCCTGAATATTACCTGTCCATGCAACAGGCACTGTGGACTTGGGAAGGTGCAGGAAGACACAGAACGAGACAGCTTTAGTAACTGCAGAGAACCACCACCTGACCCACACCTACAAGTATTTTAGAGCTAGCCATACTTGTAGAGATGCTGCTGTAAAAGTCTGTACCAAGTCAGGCCTCACTACTTACTATTCTATCCAAAACTCCCAACACCTTAATTCCCAGCTAGCTTAGTAGTCCTAGCCTAAAAATAGATGTTGAATTGTTACAACTAAAAATCGATACTTTTCAGTAAGAAAAATGAAGATGTGTGGGAGCAAGCTGTTCAGAGCCACAAAACACAACTGCAAAGCACCGTGACTGCACAGCATATTAAGGTTTCATTTCCAAAATGCCACTTCAAGAGTATCCTTCCATACCTAGGCAAACCATGAACCAAAAAAGTTAAGCAATACAGTGCCTTTCCAGTCTCTGTACCTAGTTCATATATTTGGAGAAATCTTTTGTTGACTAAAAGATTACCCTCCATTATTCTTTCAGAATAGAATTGTTAGCAGAATTCTTATAGTTCTGTCTTCTAGATATGCCAGCTCAAAGGGCTCTCACTTAACACTAACAAAAGCTGCTTTTTATGAAGTTAACCTAGCTCCCAATTTACATTTTGCTCAATAGCACAAATACAACTGCAACATTCCAGAGCAAGTATTTTCACTTCCATTAAAGCATCAATTGGCATAAATCCATCTCATTCCAACAGTCAAGTAATTCAGAAGCCACAAGCAACCAAAGACAGTAAAACAGAAATCCATAAAAAGAGAAAGGTTCTTCCAGATTTGAGTTTTGCGTAAGTTACAATAGGTTTTAATGCATTTATATTGAAAACACATTTTCTCTTCACGGTTTAGAAGCACCAAGAGGGATGAGACAGAGCAGTATTTTGAGTGAGGCAAATGGTGGTTTTACTAAAGGACTGAAGTTCCTAAACTCCTATGCTTGTTGTGTAAGTACACTGCTCTTAGAGCAGACAGTGGCTTTTGCATTTTACTTTTATCTATTTAGCTCATGCATCAACCTGCATTTGTGACAATTTTTCACTAAGTTTTGTGGTTTGTCTGGTTGGGGGTTTCTTTATGCACAAAACTATCAAGAGCAGGAAGTAGGCTATCACATATCATTAGAACACAGTAAAGTGGACAGATTGATCTGGATCAGTCATATCTTACCAGTTCCCCCAATAATATTCACAAAAGGTTTAGGGAACTGTCTACCAAAATAACATTTTCAGCACACCTTCTCAGTCTTCTTTTAACCCCTAAGCTTCAATCAAATTAACTAGTGTGCTTAAAAAAAGTAGAGATTTCATTCCTTACTCAGGCAAAGGTTCCCATTAAAAGTCCCATCAGAAGACAGCTTTTGCAGGATTCCTCTCTAGATTTGAATTCCAGATCTCCCTAACACTGAGTGTGACATTCATGTGCTGTTATTCTTCAATTATATCTTCAGGGACACGTTGAGAAAAAAGTTGTAATAAAAAGTATTCCTTGCAGATTTTTCAACTGCACAGTATTTCATCACAAAATTCCCAAATACTTATTTCATACTTGGTTGATTGCTATCAGGAAGGCAACAAGGAATACTATATTTCCACAGACATAGATGGTTAACACAATCTGTTTAAACAGACAACCCTGCAAGAAAAGGGAAAGAAAAGTCATTAGTCAGTCTTTTTATTGATTTAAACAAAGAATCATCTGATTTCACAGCAGTTAGATACCAAATTGTGACTCACCTCTGCTTCTGCAGATGTGAGTGACTGCAGTATCTGTACTCTGTCATCCTCTATCACTTCAACTGTTCATGGGAAGAAAAACAGAAGTCAAGTCTGCCCTTAAGAGGAAGAGGGGTTTCATTTTTATACTGCAGAAGTCTTGATCCTGTGACTAAGTCTCACGCAGCATCAAATCTGAAAAGGACTTGGAAGCTTCATTTGACATTTCATGACCTGTTACTATCATGCTCACAGCACAAATGAAAAATTATTCTGGAGCTGACCTACAAAAAGTAAATTCTGGACATTGAAGTCAGAAAAAAAAATTGTCTCTTTTGGTAGATTGAATAATCAAAACATTGAGTTTTGAGCTAACACCTTTTCCTTTTACATTTTAACATAACTGGATTTAATTAAGTATTATTTTCATCAGCTAACATAAGAACACTCATTGTCCAAAAACTTCAGGGTAATTCCCCTATTTCTCAGAAGTAATTACTGCAGTTAAATTTAAATTCACATCCTTTATAATCACTCCTTCACATGCCATCTTACACAGACTCTTAATTAACCACTCTTCAATTCTGCAGATGCCTCATCTCAGCCTTAGACACAGGTCATTCACATGTGCACAGTCATCTCCTCCCTGTGACACCAGCCACTGGAGCTAACAATTTCCAATGAAGTTACTACCCATCTCTTCACCAGACATACTGGAGTCAGGATTTCACATTTCTTCCCTTGGTCAGTCAAAATGGCAAGCATTCAAGCTTGCCCCTGCAATAACAGCAATTTGACAACAATTAAATGCAGATTAAATCTGCATGAGTTAACCTGGACTTAACATACCCATCTGGGATCAAAATTATGGCCAAAAATAAGAGATTCTCAGAAAATACTTACACATTTCAGTCTGCACATTTCAGTCCCCCATGAACTACGGTTTGAGAAATGAGAAGCTACTATTTTAAATGGCACAAACCCCACTTTTCTAGAACACTTTTGTCTTGAAAACTGGTTTACTTCCATATTAATTTGTCTATAGGACACTACTACTCAAGAGTTACCCCCTTTCAGCTTCCAAGTTAGAGGCCAAACAACACCTCCTGAAATTCAGTCCACACTGGTATTATGCTCAGCAAGCAAGGCAACAATAGGAATTTTGGTGGGTTTGTACCTTTACGAACGAGACAGTAGCTGTGTATTTCCAGAAGAACATCAGTACCAACATGCCAAGCCACAAAGCCAATCATTGTATAGGTGTCCCATGGATCTGGCAGGTCAAGTGCTGGCAGATCCATTCCCAAGAACATGGTTACCACTAGTCAGTAAAAACAAGATAAAAAAACCAGTAAGAATGTTGTGCCAGTATACTTTAAAAATGCTCTCAAAGCTTTTGTAAATAGATTTCCCATGTATTACCTACAACTGCTTGAGGAATGAGGTTAAAGGAGTTCATACAGCAGAAAGTTGTTGAGGGTTTTTTGCGGGGGGGATAGGGGGTTGTTTGCGTGGCGTTGTTTGCGTGGGGTTGTTTTGTAGTGTGAGGGCCGAGACAGGAAGAAAAGGAAAAGGCCAAGATGGTTTTTTCAACCTGCTTATTGCCCTATCACATTCCAGCCACATAAACACTAGCATTTGTGACTACCAACAAGACCAGTCACCACAGTATTAGTGCTTAAGGTTCCTTTGGAAGCTTGCCTCTATTAATAGAATTAAACCCAGCTTCTGGGTCTATAAGTGAAATTCCTGTCTCCTATTAAATAACACTGAACTATGCTACTGTAAGAACACTATTCTCATATCTTCCAGGACAAAAAAAAAATTCTGAAGATAAGAAAAGGTCCTCATTACAGAGTTATTTCAGATTTATCAGTAATTCCTTTGGTTTTAAAGTTACTTTTTCTCTAAGTTGCATCCAATCGCCCCTTAAAACTCACACAAAACATGGCCAACAAGGAAAAGGACCTTCAGACATGCCTGGACTGGATGTCCATAGATGTTTTAGATGAACAACAGCCCAGACAAAGGACAAAGCTCCTTTAAATCAGTTAAATTAGAGTTACAATTATTACTTCTACTCACCAGCTAATATTCTAGCTGTTGTACCAGTACTCCAGTGAAACCAGTTAAACAATTGCCTCCTACAAAACAATAAAACACATTTTATTGATCACATAGTTGGGGGAAGGGGGCAGATGTCAAAGAATATTTTTGCTTACTTTCAAGTTGCAAAAACTTTCCATTGTAAAAAGAATTTTTAAAGTAACAGTCACATGTAATTCCTGTGGCTGTAACTTGATCAGTCAGTTGTACCTTGGCGCGTGACGAGATGGTCTGAAACCTGCCATAAGTGGTTGAAAGATTGCCAAGGCCATCACAGCACAGCCAAGATAAGGATGAAAACCTGCTTGCTAAACAGAGGACATTTTTCTTAAATACAAATATATAAACAGGGAGAAAAGATACCAAAAAGTTGCAAATTTTATTTATCATTATATTAGTAAGTTACAGTGGAGCAGCACCAGCAGAGGCAACAGGACACAATAAGCTGCCCTGCAGCCAGATGGAGATTGTTTGCCTTGGTAGCAGACACACTGGTATGTCTGCTCAAGGTTTGTCCCACCTTTTTGCTGTATTGAGAAATTCTACCAGCTGAAGAGCAGACTAATATTACTACAGAAGCCATAGTCCAAGCTCTCCAGCGTCAATCCTGTGTCTTCAGGATAGGCCTACTTTAAAACTCATCCCAGCACTGGTCTTCTCTCTCACCTGAAAACATTTTATTTGATTTCCCTAGTTCACACCTGTAACTGTATTCTCCCACCTTGAATTCAGATACTCTCTAGACTTTCCAACTTTTTATGTCACCTTGCATTAGAGTACAGGTGACAGCAACAGGTATACAATCTCTGTCTAGTTACTGCTCCAAACTAAGCTTATCACTGGATGCAGTCATGTCTGATTTCACAAAAACACTTATTCCAGCAGGTTTACCATGCTAATGTCAGCCATCACAGCCTTACTGTCCCCTTCATATTCTCTAAAGAAACAGCAAGACCAAAATAGTACATAAAGAAACTGTGAGTAAGGAATTTATTTGGGGGAAAGAGGAAGGAAGGAAAACACTGAAGTTTTTCAGCTGTAGTTTAAAAGACACAACATTCCTCTTCTGTGTTGGTAGGATTTGAAATCAGCCTTGTTAAGAACAGCTTTCACAGAAATTTGCTTAGAAATAGTTGTAACATGTTAGTTGTCCATGGACCTCCTCACTCATTTAGTCCCACCTTTACCTTTGAGTTAACAAAGAAGACAAAAAGTACACACTTAC
Organism: Corvus brachyrhynchos; assembly: GCF_000691975.1. Taxonomy (NCBI): domain Eukaryota; kingdom Metazoa; phylum Chordata; class Aves; order Passeriformes; family Corvidae; genus Corvus; species Corvus brachyrhynchos. The sequence continues at coordinate 7,576,269 of NW_008237239.1, read as the reverse complement.
TTGGCTCCAACCTCCTCGGTATACAAAAGGCAACACAAAAGAAATGCTTGTAAGCATGACTGTGGTCAGCATAAGCATACGATGCACCTAGAAAAGGTAAGTTTGCTTTTAGAAACTCTACAGCTTTCTTAATACATCATTAAAAGACATTAAATAGACCTCCAGTTAAAAGATATACTTAGTGCCCACTTTAGACTTTACTTTTACTAGTAAAGTAGATGAACTTCTGATTTTTAATTGTTCCAACTTTATAAGATTACATGGTAAGATGTAAATCATATCATGCTTAGTCTATTTCTTCAATCTAGTAGGTTTATAGTTCTGCTTACAATAATGCTAAAAAATACAGCTGGAGATATGTGGAGATTTTGCCCACCTGAAACCACAATTCCTTTCCAAATAGGAATGAATGAGACCAGACAGGTTTGAAGAATCGTGCAACAATAACACCAATACTAACTGTGGTAATCCAAGCAACAAACATCAGTGCTCCTGAAAATAGAAAAAATAAACACACAAGAAGTGCAACAAGGTAAATAATAGGTAACTTAAGTGCACATGAATACAACTTCGAAAACTATGTAACAGTTTAGTCCATATGCACATGGTCAGAATTTACCTATGATTAAAAACCTATCACCTGGTTCAGGCTACAGCTTTATAACCTTTATCTTCCTAGAGGACAGAAACACCCACGCAAAAGATAAACATACTTTGCCCACACAGCACAACAGAGCAGCGCTGCCTACTGCACATTTCATACATGCTAATACACTTTGTACATACTGGTGAGAGAAGCCATTCTATCACCAACTCCAACATCAGAGGATGAAAAATGACATTGCTACAATCTGTGTGACAAAGAAGGAGTGACAGTTCTGTCATGGACCTGCATTAAAGTCCAGTAGTGTGGGAGGAAAAAAAACCGTTAACTTCAGTGTCTCCAGACTGCCAGTTGAGTGATTTCTCATTTCAAATAGAACTAAACCAAAAATGCAACTAGAACACCTTGAAATACAAAGAGATAGAGGTAAACAAGTCATAATTATAAATTTAAGGGAAAAGGCAAGTACAGGTTCATTTTCCTGGGCAAAATGAATCTTACAACACTGTTCTCAAAATGAAAAATTAGTGGCTTCCCTCTGCCACCAGAGTATCAGATCTTGCTAGCCAACAGAATACACAACGTGAATGCCAGACAGTCAAGAGGGAATACCTATTCTGCAATAACTCTGCAGTCTCAGCAAGTCTAGAACTGGGACACAAAACTAGAAACTGCAGCTTACCATGAGCCTTGATAAGTCGCGGGGACCGGGAACCTCCAATATCCTGAGGAAGACCTGTGACGTTGTACAGTCCATCGGTGACCAGGGGCTGACGACGATGTTTGTGTATTAGTCCGCCTGAGCAGAGACACAAATTGGTTTATTTCCTGCTTATGAAAGACACTGCACTTTTAAAAGTGTGCCCATTCATGAATGCAAGCCCTGTTGTGACAGCTGAGCATAATCATACAAGCTAACACACACTGTGGAAAGAACCTAACATCATCTAAGCTATCCTGCACACTTGATGCACAAAACCCAGCTCATTCAGCTATGGGAAATACCATTCTCCACTACATGCACAAGACATGAAGAATAAGTCCCTTTAATGTTAGTCTCCATTTAAAACGAGATGTGGCCAGTTCTCAAGAAGGTATCAGTTCCTCTCAAGTGAGCACACATGTATGAGTAAATCTGCAGTAACTTCCACAAGCAAACCCATGATCCAGAGAAGCAGTAAAGGTGACTGAATTAAAGGCCTCAAACTTGGAAACCTTAGTTCAGACACCAATTCTCAGCTAAGCCACGTCTTACAGAAGGGTTACTAACTCATTTAGAGCTGTTATAAGAAAAGCAACCATACATAAGTCAAGCTTACCTTCACTAGCTTCCCCATCTGCCAGAAAGATGTAGTAACTGGTATCCAGATTAAATCTCCCTTTATAAGCAGGGAGACGAATACGCCTTCTGAAAGAACATTGAAGAACACCATCTGCAAGCCTCCATGACACGTCTTCAAGGGCATTCTGTAAAACAGGAGATATTTAACACCCAGTGTTTTCAGATTGCCAGAGTAATTGGCTTAAAAGTAACCCTGCAAAAGACAAGAGTGTCACTGATGTACAAAGAATGAATGTGAATAATGCAGGGAAGGGGGATCCCTTCTAAACTGGCATACAAGAGGCATGTCAGTAAGTCAACATAGCAACGTACAGGTTGAACTTATTATCACTAATTTTTACAGCTCAAAAGATTAAACAATCTTTAGCCCAGGATGTATCAGTTGCAACTGCAGTTCTAACAAAGGGACAGACTAATAATGGGCACAAAGTTTCTAAATAGAATAAGCTCCCACCATGTGACTATCTTTACATATTAAATTTAGACTTCCAAAGTTAACATTTACTAGGAAGTAAGAGCCCAACCAATCTCACCTTCGAGAATTATGGATCCACCTTAGTATTTACACCTGCTGTGCAAAATAAAAGCACAAAGCAGCAGCATACCTTGCTTCAAAGCTACATCTGTGAAAGCATCTGAGTTGTTTTCAAACATACCTCTAAATCCAAGAGAGGGTAACTTCGCTCCTTCAGATGGGCAGTGCTTACGTGAATGCGGTGATCCTCATTAACACACAGATATGCATCATCACCACCCTGCAGAGTTGAAAAGAAAAACATCTGTAGCTCAATAAAAAAACACCACTGGCAGTCTCCAAATGGTCTTTGATTTAATATAGGCAGCAAGACCTGAGCGGTTTCTGTAGTTAGCAGTTATCAAGCTGTTATTTCCCATCTTTCAAACACATCAGCATTATTACTGAGAAACCACATTAAGTCAAAGAGATGACACACAGAAACATTATGATTCACACTCCCCTCCAGAGTAACAACCACATTATCAGAAGTTTAATTATTTAGAATTTTAATAAATTAACTAGACAAGACAGAGAAAGATGTTGAAGCTATTTAAAAATCCACTTCAGTTACACGATTTTTTCCTCCACAGCTGTAAAAAAAGTGTTGTTAAGAACCAAGCGTTCCTGCATTAGGGATATGAATATAAATAGCATTTCCTTTGTGCAACTATGAATTTGTCAACAGCATCATCCCTTCACTTTAACGTAAGTTAGAAAGAAGTATCTTTAAACATTTTTTAAGACTGTTTGTATAGGAGTAACATTCCAGGATCAAATGCAAATGGTTTTCAGAATAACAACTCAGCCTCTGAGAGGTAAGATTTTTTGGATGGATAAATAAAGATTGATCTAACCAGGAATTTCAGTCAGACAGGCTGAATTCTACCATAAGAGAGATCCATAGGGAAATTCTACTGCAATTATTCACTCCTGAGCTAAAAGTGAATATCCACCTATAAGAAACAACTTGTGTTTTAGCACTATGGGAGAGTCACGCTTTGTGTGACATCTGACAGTATTTCCATTTTCCATATGCATTTCCATTCAAACTTTACTAACATCACAAGAGCAACTACAGAAAACAAAATAGAACACTCACCATCCACTGGTCATGGGATAATGCAAATGCTAAATATCCTTCACTTGGACCACTCATTTCAATAAAAACTGAACTCTCCTCTTGTTGGAAGGAGAGAAAAAAACAGGAAGCACTTCCAGGATCACAATTTGAAGGGTTCCTAATGCAGAACTTCATACTTCCACAACCTGATGCACTAAACTAGACAAGCAAACAAACAAATTGTGAGCAATGAGAGTTTCTATTCTCTTCCTCCCTTTCCACCCATGGTAGAAAAAAAGCATACAAGGAACAACAATGTCATCTATGTCTACACACCAATCTCTTAAACCATGTCTACAATTACCCTAGGACTATTAAGTAAAATGGTGGTGAATTCCAAGCTATATTTGAGTTGAATTTTCACTTTAAAGACATTAGAATAGAATAACTTTGAAAAGTCAGTAAGAACTTCAGAAAAACTTCCTTCGGTTTAATATTTGGAGAGGTAATATCAGCTGTAAGATGAGGAAGAAAAGAAGGGTACTCCAGCTTTGTGTTTACTTTTTAAAGTAGAAACTTCACTGATACACATTGAGAAAATACATTGATTACAAGTCACAGTTATCCTGGATCAAATAGCAACGCTTGGTCAATCCATTCAAAACTCAGTAACAGAAATCAGTAACACAGATGAACTCTGAGAAGAAAGCTTCTGAGCCTGCGGTTGCTAAATACGAAGTTATTAGCCAAGACCACAGTAAGTCTTTTCCCACCTCTCATGACAAGTATGCATAATATCTTCTGGTCATTAATTTCTAAATGTTCTGTTAATCTTCTGACCTGTGTGCATGAGAACATTTAACCCTGAGAAGTTCAGGCAACTCAACTAAAACAGGAGGGCAGCTGCCATGTTCTCAGTCTTAGATATCAGTTACTCATCCATCATCTCTCCTTTCCTGTTAATAGGCTGTAGCAATGTCATCTCATTAAATTCTATCCATCACAAGCATTAAAGATAGCCTGATTTAGGTTTATCATTACTTACTGGCTTTGATATGTAGGAAACTGGGTATGAAGTTGACATAGCCTCTGATGTTGCATGCAAAGGTGGTGTTGGGGACAGCACATCAGTCTGAGAAACAATGGGACCTGGAATCTTTACCCAGAAAATCCTGTATTTCTTCACAACTGTGGCTCTTAAAAAACACAACACATACAGAGTAATTACTGTATACATTTATAGTTGACCACTACTTTAAAAAGGAAAAAGAAAAAAAAGGAAAAAATTCTATAGTTCACACAAACTATTTGTAAAACCCTCATTATTATGGAGACATCTACATTTTAGGGATTGAAGTAGGAAAATACTTTAAATCTCAGTAGAAAAAGAATTCTAAAACATAATACCACATGCTGCAGTGGATAAGAAACATTCATGTATGTGGCATAGATTAGAACTTCAGAGAAGAGTTGCACTGCTTTTATCCTGTAGTTCACAAAAAGCTAGTAGTGTAACAGGAGGGTATACATATCATTTGGTTAAATATAAGCAAAGAAAAAGATTCTTAACACTGTATACTACAGGTATGAGAAGTGAGAAGTTAACTAGAAAGAGTAAAGAAACCTCAGTCTCCAAATCCCCTTATATCCTCCCTGAAAGAAAAAAAAAAAAAAATAGAAAAGAAAAACCATCACCTTCAAGCTCTCCCTAAAAACAAGTGTCTACATTAATGTAGACTCTGCAGCAAGCAATGAGTGTTTACTTTTCAGTCCATTGGACCCAAGGACTTTTCAGTGCTGGACAGTATTTGACATAGACAATGGTACAGGCTTACCTTGTCTGCATTTTAATAAATTAGAATTAATACTAGGTTTACTTACAGAAACTGTACATGTTTTGGAGCATCTCCAGGAGCAATCCAATAAACTTTTATTTCTTTCTTTTTTGATTTACTTGTGTGACTGACAGCTGAATTCTGGAAACACACACATATCAAGTGTTACACAGTGGATATGCATTTTGTTAGTAAACACCGTCAGCAGAGGCTGCAACTAAATCCTGAAGAGACACTGCACAACCCCAGTGCAACTGCCTTTTCCCCAGTCAGTCATGATCAGCTCAGGTGAAGTGTAGCACTGCCACTTCCGCATACTAACAAACTCCAAGGCTAAAAGGAACAACTTTCAATCTGGAAGACTCCAGCAATGAGACAGAGGTCCCTGCAGCATTTATGCAGAAATAGTGAGGTTTTCTTAGTAAGATAATGCTCCACTTTTTGACAATAAGAGGATGAAGAGACAGTGCAATGACTCCTCCTTTTAATATTAGGAATACACCATGTTCATTGGGTACAAGTAAAAGTTATGTTACAAATGCTGCATTTTCCTGCAGCAGTCAACAGCCTTCTGTCACCAGGACAGTTTAAACAGCTCATAAGAATAGTCCAGAGCTGCAGTGAGTCACACCTCTGGACTCTGAGCTGGACCAATTTCCCAAGAGACTCAATGAACTTGAACAGGATTACATAGGTTAGCTCTGTCCTATTATAGACATAGTCTGTACAAGCCCCTCAGTGGCTATGCCCCATTTTAAGGGGCTGAGCTCTCTCTACCTTGGTCCGACCACATGTCAGCAGCTGAGAACGTCTCCGATCAGCTAACAAAAAAGAACCAACTGCAGGGCTATCCAGGTGTTCTGCATCCCGAGCTTGTATGAAAAAGCCTTCAAAATCTGGTCCAGACAGATGAACTGAAGCAAGAAGAAAAATAAAAGGAAGTTTAACTCTATTCCAGAAGACGGGAATATTTCAACAATGACTACCAGATGCTCATTTTACAAGTACTGAATGATGCTTAATGGATTACCTATACAAGATTCAATTGCTTAGATAAATCCAGTTTAGAAAACTGAGCAAAGACATACTATAATACAAAGAAATACTTTCAGATATAACTGATACAATACCTTCTATGCTGTCCCCTGGTTTAAATTCAGTCCCATTCACTGTAATGGTGTGCTCAGGTGACAGCTGAGGAGAGCTACCATGACAGGGTACCATGCTAGTGCAGGCTTCTCTTACTTTTCCATTTGGATAGCCACCCACAGATGCAGAGAGGCAAACATACATCCAAACAGCAACAGCAAAACCAGGCAGCTCCATCTGTATAAAATAAGATTTAAAGGCAATTAGATACAATAAATACTTACATTACAGGTCACCATTCATCTTTAGAAATCAGTTGAATGCCTAAAAACAAAACCATGTTTAAAAAAAGTATTCACGAGAAGACACCATTCCCAGCTGCTGAATAACTTCTGCTTCTGATAACTGCCAGACATTGCAAGAATGTTCAGAAACCATATTTCAGGCCATCTACAGGTTGTTGATGGATCTCTCTATACACTGGGCGGATTATTTCCCCTCCATGCATTTTGACAGCATTTTTAAAATGTCTTTTGCCTATCCCTCTCATGTTCTCTCTCCAAAAAAAAAAATAAATTCAAGTTCCTTAAACATCTGCACAGGACAGATGAATCTTAAAACATGCTTCACAGATATATAAAGATTGACAGCATTGAGGAACTACACAGCTACTATCTAGCCCACTTATTAATCATAGCTTCAAATTTTGCAGCATTATAGACTGCCTTTTGTTTCCACAACCTGTGTCTATTTCTTCACATATGACAAATAATTCCCCAGTAACAAGTTCTTCTTTCTGCAGGGAAACTGAAGTTGCCAAACGTCAGAAAAAAATTTTGTACATGCAAGAGTGAGAATTTGGTATGAAGATTTAGACAAAGAAATATGTATGTTTGTTGAAGCCAAGACTTCTCCTTTGAACTCTTCCTTTTGGATATTGGACCTCTAGACCATTAGTCAAACAATGGGTTGCTTGTCACACTCTTGTCAAGGGAACAGTATGCATGAAAGACATGGGGTAGTAGGATGACAGAGCCTCAAACAGTTGTATGAGCCCCTAATCTCAGCTGTCATCATACAGTGTTTTGCCCTGCCACAATACTGTTTTCATAAAAGCTGTGGCAATTGTTTTGCTACTCAGTAGCATGCAGAGCTTACAGCTCTATTGTGGTTTACAGAACACCTTAGCCAACAAAAGAAAGTGCTTCCATGTCCAAAAGGCCAGGAGAACAGAGATAAACTTCCTTTCAATCCTTAGGCACAAGAAGAAAATTATCAGCTCTGGTGGAACATAGACCAAGCAAGTAGGTCTGCCTTCTGGAAGGGCCATGCCCATTTTGCAGCAACTGATAAGAAGTATCAGGTTATGAAGTTCCCTGACAGCACGGATGGACATGAAGATAAGAAAAACACAGAGCAATTTCAGACTGAACTCTTGATACTTAAAAAGCAGTCAAATGAGACAAGGCACATAATTTGCCTTACACAATAGGAGCCATCAACTTGAATTCTTCCAAAGTTCTATACATTCAGTGCTAAAAATCCACTATTTCCAAGGCAATGCTACATTTGTACTTCAATGTAAGGGCTCCTCAGAAACTTTACAACAATAAATAGAAGAAAATCAGAGGCAAGAGTGCGTTGAACAGTTAGGTTTCAAGAACTAGAAAATAAAAAACCAAACGCTCAACTCCTCCCAAATATTCAAGATAACATTATGATCATATCTTTAACTGCTAGTTGAAGTATTTCCTTCTAGTTTCAATACTTCTCCAAACTTTTAAAAGTTTACATCAAAATGATTTTATTCATAAGCTAAAGAAGCCTATAGAAAGCTAAAAGTTAAGGCTCAGTACAATTATATGTACCAGAGAAATTCTCAAAACAAGAAGAGATAAGGCTGCATATCACAGAGACAAGGAAAAGACTAGGGTAGTATTCTGCTTTAAGTAGAAGAGGATGTGGTAGGGATGTAAAATGAAACAAGAAATATTCTTTGTCAGATTCAACTGACTCAAAAGCTGGCAGAAGAAAAAGATTAAGCAGAGATTAATAAAATTTAAAAAAAAAGAAATCTGAAAAATATTTGGATAAACAGAGTGTAGTAAGTTACTTCTTCTGGTGTTGAAAATAATCCCTACAGTCCCTGCAGGTATCAACAGCTAAGAAAGCCCTGATAGCCTAATAGCTCATGAGCACAATGCTCACACTCCAACTCAGGACCTCTTCACAGAAATTATCTTCTTTCAGCTGTTTAACTTCATTAGCTGCATAGTGTGAACTCTAAAACTAACTTCAGAGAGGAAGAAGAGATGAGATAACAGGCAAGGCAAACATACTGTCAGTTCAAAGGTACAAAAACTACCATAGACAGAAATTTTCTCCTGAGCACCATCAGATGACGGCAAGCAGAAGAGGAAAGAGCCACCTGAAGGGGAATAAGCTATATTAATATAAGGGGTTTATGACACTTTCCTTTAGAAATATACAGGGAAAGCAGTCTTGCTGTTGAAGAGTCACCCTCCCTCTGAATTCATAAAAAGAGCTTGGGTTGACCTCTTCTGCTTCATTAAAGGAGGTCACATCACATCGGCTGGATTGAGAAAGGACAGAAAAAAAGTAGTGTTCACATCATAGTAATCCATTACATTTAAAATACAGACACACACACACCTCCCATGCACACAAAACATACAGCCTCAGCATCTTGTTCTTTCTAGAAAAGAGAATTTCAAGGGCTTATGTGTTTCAAAATTATTTTTATAACCATTTGAGTGTAGGTACTTACCTTACAGGCCATCCTCCTGTTACAGCGACAAAGTCTGAGTAAAACTGCCATTGGCTCTCTACTTGTAGTAAAACAACTTCTATTACTTTGTAATCCCTTTTATTTGGTTTGCATCTAACTGTATTAACCTTTACTGTATCCAGGAAGCTTGCCTGAAAAAAGGAACAACACACACACAAAAAATAGTAAGGTTTATAAGAGCATCTTTACTTCAGGCAGGTATTTTACACAGCTTCCATACACTTCAGCTGAAATGCATGAAGCTATCATGAAACACAGATCCTGCAGCTTCTTTGGCATTATCAGACATTTACTTCCCCAGACCTCAAAGAGTTTCATACTAAGTAAGTACTTAATTATCTTCTGGTGCAATTAAGGGCAGGGGGAATCTACAACCAACTTTTGATACCTTTTTCCTCCACATCTTAGTTGACACAAATTTGCAGCATGATTTTAAAGCTCATTATGCATTTACTTCCTGTCAAAGAGACACTTTATTTTAAAAGAAGAAGAAATAATCTTAAAAATATGGTAACTTTTGTCTTTTTTCTATGTATCTAACCAAGAATGAACAGGATTTTGCCGTTCAGTTGTTTACTTTAATTATTTTACTTGGGCAGCTGCTCTGCATTTAATCTTTAAGGCCCTAACCTTGCAAATTTTTCTCTATATGAAGAACCCAAAGTTGGAGACTGACCTAAGAAGACACAGTTTGTTATCCCAACAAGTAAATTCAACTACAGCATGAGCACATTTACTGTCACCGTTATCATAGGCCATCTCCTATGCATGTCAATGAAGAAACTAATATCTTCATAACAAGCAAAAAAGATCCCAGAGAAACTTAGTTGGCATGGCTTCTACATAAAATAAGCCATAGCTTACCTTTATTCATTAAGGCACGCAGGTTTAGGAGTTTTCTCTAAAGAAATTCAGAAATCTTGCATGAGAGGCAGCAGCTACAAGGTGCTTTAAAAACGCCACCAGACCTTCCTTTGCTTCGTAACTGCAGTATATGGTCTATTAAGCAAATACAGTTCCCAAAAAGCTTGCAATATCCACACTCTGAGCACTCACTGGCGTGAAATTAACCAAAGCACTCTGGAGCTACAGCAGCTCCTCAGCCCCGCACGCCCTCGCTCCAGGGAGCCCCACTCTCCTCTCCGCCACCGCTGCAGCGAAAAAGGGCAGGGAGGGAAGGTGCGGCCGTACCAGCCAGCCCCTTTCTCTGCTCGAGCCTCCCCCGTGGCCGCGGCGCTTTTCTGGCTGCGGGGACGGCCCGCACAAACGCTCCGTGCGCCCGCCCGGGGTGCTGCCCGCAGGGAGCCCCCGGAACCGGGCCCTGGAAGGGGTTAGGGCGCGAAATTGCTTTGCAGTCTCCCAGCACTGGACGTCTGGATGGCCGTCCTGGTTTAACAACGAGAGTTTTACTGAGAGGTTGTCCTTGTCGAAGCTTGTAGAGCTCATTGTCGGTGCTATTCGTGCGCCGAAAGGTGGTCACATATACCGGCTTGCAAAATCAGGCCTTTCTTATCGAGAAAGCAAATAAGTACTGGCTGTAACTGGGGCTTTGCTGGCAGAAACTGCAATTGCTTACACAGCCTTCTCTGACTTCTGTATTGTTTAAATCCAAGTTCTCAATTGCTCACAAAGAGGCACAAAAAGACAATTACTTAAAAATCCAAGGGGAATTTTGCCCTCCACAGCATAGAATTATTGCATTTGTGTTAAAAAACACCTTGACTGGAGAGCTGTAGTAATTCAGTTGCTTACTAGCAGTTCTGAGCAGTTCTAGAGATCTTAGTACTATTAATTTGGTAATATTTTCTTAAAAGAACTATCTACTAAAATATAGCAGACTAGGAAATGCTCTGTTACTGTTCACTGTTTTCTCAGTTTCTATAAAAGCAGCATTGATATTAGAGGTACCCTGTAATAACATATTAAAAAATACCTTTAACATGAAAAACAATAAGGGATTATTTTGCCTAATCAGAAAAATGATTTGACTATTACACTTGTATTATCTTGCTCATGGGAGTCACTGGGAAGCTGAGATCTCACTCAGTGTATGAAGAAACATAATGCATAAGCAATAGCTTGAAGTTAAATATAGCTATTTCCCCCTAGCCAGGGGAAAAAAAATAATTCTGTTTACAACTACATTCATAAAGTTCCCATATATGAAAGAGTTCGATAAAATTGCAGGCCTAAGTACATACATGCTTTATTATGTGCTTGTGCGTTTCTAACTAATACAGATACATTATTAAGAAGACAAATAATAACATAAATACATTCACAGTAAGAAAACTGGTGACCAGAGGGACCAATATTCTTGACAATATTTAGGTTCCTAACTTTCACAGAGTATATTGGAAATCATATACAAATATTTTAAGATATTATTTTAGGGTCTTGGCTCGCTGACAGAATGAGGTCTATATGTCTGAAACATAATAAATACAAGTATATATGGAAGTAATTTCCTCCTTGAGACCAACAAAGAGGGAGAAAAATGCAAGTTACAATTCTGTTGGAAATGGTAATCAGAGTTTAAGAAGAAAAAATCATTTATCTGTGAAAAGCAAAGGGCTAAGGGAGGGAATACCGTTTTGCTTATCATTGTATAGCTTCTCTTATTTCAAAAGATGTTAGCTATTGCTAAAGAGCTTTAAAGCAAGAAAACCAGGAAAACACCAAGAGAACCAGCCAAAAACATCCCAACTCTGTAACTACTTACTACAAATACCCATACTACTTCTGCACGGGCAATCCTCAATCTGTCTGGAAGGGCTCTATTCAAACATTCCAGTCTCCTTAAAAAAATAATAAAATCAATAGTTCTGCAGCCTTAATGATAATGTTTCTATGAAAGGGTACTGCATGCTAATTTGCTAAGTGTCACATCCAGTATAAAGTAAATAGAATGCATTAGGTTATATGAACTAAAAAAAGTCCACAGCTGCATCTTCCTTGTTGTGTACTGCAACTGTTGTTAGTGCATTCATAATAACTCTGTATTTATTACAAAGCAGATGTTCTAGCTTAATCAAATGAGATAGAGACATAGAGGGCTGGGGGGTGGGTTTGAATATTCCTGCAAGCCTGAAGAGAGATGAAACTGTGTAACCTACTATTGACTTGTGTCAGAGGATGAGGATGTCAAGTGCCAAATGAATGACACAACATCTAACATGAAAAGAAGCTGATGACTCTGTTTGCATAGTTTATTATAGGGACTTAAGGAAGTTAGTGAAAGCTTATTATTTTGAAAGCAACAGGAATTTTGTAGAGGAGACTTCATTCCAAGTATATAAAGGGAAATTTCTCTTGCTTAAGAACCGAGAAAACTATTTAGTAAATATATATAATTTTGGAAATTAACTACTGTGCAGTCCAAGGTTTATACTGATAGCTATTCTATTTTTTAAGCCCAAAGCTATATGGAAAACAATAAGCCATTGAAGCTAGATCTGAAGAGAACTCATGTTACTATGTGATTGCTTCTAATCAACTTTCCTCTTAGGTATTAAGCTAAATATTCAGCAGAATGGTGGCTTTTTAGAAGGTCAGACCTTGCTCAAGTTTCATACATATGTGCATTGGGCTCTATGCTACTGACAAGGTTATCACAATAAAACGTCGCTTGAGTTCCAGTCGAGTGAAGTGCAAAAAGGCTGCATCCCTACCAGATTGTTTTGATGATGGATAATTTGGATCACAGATTTTTTTGCCACTAGTGTTACCTATTTTGAAATACTGATGTGCTTGAAAAAGTGTATTTGGATTTGGCTAAATGCATGCTGGATACTAGGCTTTCTCTGAAGATAACAGTCCTGGCACCAATATTTACTCACCTGTCTCTTGCCTAAACTACACATAAGAGACTATGCATTTCAAGATTTTTCAAGCCTTCTGCATTTTTCAAAATTTTCAGCATTACTGTCTTAGTTAAAGATGCATTAGGGAATTAATAACAATATTGTTATCTCAGATATGAAGAATTCTTCCTACCAAACCAATTTGTATATGGGGGGGGCAGTCCTCCCAAAGAGAGGGGAATGTTGAGTCATTGAAAAAATCCTGACCATCTAAAAGGAAATAAATGATGATAAAGTCACAATGTAGGATGAGGTATTTTTCTCCAAAATTAATAATTTCTTTTCCCTTAAGCTCTGGCACTGTTTCATACTTACCTGTTTTACCAACTTACTGTTCATTTACAAACTAGATTGAACTATTCCCCTTGTGTTCAGAAATTTCCTTCTACTGTATGCATTTTTTTTTTGTTCTTGTTTCTCTTTACTAATCACATTAATTTTGGGTTTGTTTTTTTTTTAATGTCACACATAAAATTCAGACTTGGAATCGTATTTATACAAAAATACTTGTTTACCTAGAGGTAAAGCGCATTTTACAGTTTTCAGTCAATGACTGTAAGAAGCCACCTGGTGGCAGTAACCAATCAGTCAAATAAGGTTTGCCAGTCGACTGGACAGAAACCTGCTTTGGCTTTTTTATCTCTACTGTGACACCACAGCTGAACTACCCGCACCATAGCTTTCTACCAAAATACGTATCCACTTTGACTTAAATAGATTTTTTTTTAAATTACTTCCTTGCTTCTCTGAAAGGAAATCATTAAGATTGGTTCCCTGATATCAGTTTGAGACAGGTCTGTATAGGTGTTATGATAAAATGACACACAACCTGTCACTTTTCTGAGAGTCTCCACTTACGCAGTGCACAACACAAATAAATTGATTAAGGACTTCAGTAAAATCATTTCACCCAGTTCGAGTGATGTGGGTCAGTGCTTTATCTGATGCACACTATCAAGTTTTATCTGATAGAAGTACTGCATTATTAACTTTATTGAGTTTTCTGTATTTTCTGACCATTGCTGTGATGCTTTTTCAAATTTTTAATTTTATTTTATCAGCAAGATGTGGTAAGTTTCTATTGTTCTGCTTTACAGGGAGCAAAGAGCTTGCTGGCAAAGGCATTGACCTGTAAGTGCTTCGGTTTAAGGCACTTTAGACCTGATTACAGAATTCATAATGTGAAGCTAAGATTAACTGAATCTTGTACAATGCTCTCTCACACACTTATCAGTTTCTTTGCCAGCCAATCTCAATTCCACCTTTGCTCCCCAGCTTTTTTCCTCTGCCCTTTCACTTGGATTAGGAACTAATTTTCCTACCCTTTTTCATCTCATCTCAGAAATCCTTTCACAGACAACCCATTTCCATTTCTCCACCTTTTCTCAGCAGCTCCTAATTTAACTCCTTCATGGCTTCCAAATGCATTCTTTGTGCAGACCCAGTATGTCTGTGGGTTTTGCAGCTGCTCTGAGCTCAAGCACAAGCAGTTCTGCTGGAGGGATGACGGATGCACAGCACTGTTAGTTGTAGCAACACTCTAGTTAGTACATGCCCAGTGCCCCTGCGGGGATACCATGTGGTGAAGTTTGAGTATGCTCCATGGGAAGGGCTGCAGGGATTTTAGCTCTTACTTTAGCAAGTCTCACCTAAATGTTTGCAGAGACTTTCAGAAGCTAATGAACTGGTCAGACCATAACACAGCTGGTAAAAGACATATCCAGCTTTGTGAGCTGTGAGAAGAATAAGGGAGAGAAGATACTTTCATACCAGTTTTCAAGTCCTGTAAGCAGCAATCCTCAATCGATGAGCAGAGGGGAATATCAAGCAAAGTGTAAAGGGACCCAGTCCAGACATACTATGGAAAGCTGCCTCCTGCAGAGTCAGGTTAGTACGTAGTCACTGTGGAAGCCAGTACCTCCAAGGAAGTTCCAAATTTTCTCAGAAGCAAAATATCAAAGCTGTGCTATTGTACGAGACACTAATTCCTCCAGCTGAAATGGAGAGCCAGTTCTTTGTGCAGGGATAGGACACTCAAAAAAACTGGACAGCAGCAGCAGTTTGTCCCAAAATACAGCAGTAATTCCTAGGTCCTGGGCGTTCACATAGGAACCACTGCCCAGTTATGGGCAAAGTACTTCTCATCAGTAATCCTAAACTTAAATTCCTGGATAACCAAAAGACCTGATGATATCAATAAGACAAACACTAAGGACTTTTATCTTCTGGTAGCAGCATTTGGAGATGGTTCAACTGTAAATGTTGAAGAAGGTGCTCTGATTGCTGTACAGCAAAAGATTTGCCAGTCTGAACTCCAGCTTCATAGCTGGAAACCCTAGTGCAAACCACTCTTGTGTCATCTTCCCTGTTCTTGCTGCTCATGTTTAATACCTTTTAAAACAAATGCTTGCTGTCGTTATACATTTGGTGAAATATTCTCCTTCTGCAACATATTACACCGTGTTAGCCTGTTTAAATTACCCTGGCTTGAATTCTGCCTGCACTGAAAGATTACAGAGAGGGCTACAGTCTCCAATATTAGCTTCCAGATAACTTCAAGTAATTACTTCTTTGCCTAAAAATCAGATTTCTAGAACAGAAAAGCACTATCTATTGTTTACTATTTGAACTTAAAGAACTATCTAGATAAGATTTAAGGATTATTATTTTAATGGACCAGGAAAATATTCATGGTATTCTCAGCATAGTTTGATATATCAGGAAGGAACATCATAAAGGAGATGGAGTGTGCAAGAGACACTCTGAATATTTATTTTTGAGGAGGAAATATAAAACTGAAAGAGTAGATCTGTTTGATAAGACATTGTTACAGTTCCTTTAGGAATAGATCCTCTGAATCTTAAATCTCAGCATATCTCACTACTGTTAAACGGAACAATTCACAGGAAGATAAAAGTGCTGGTAGTGGTTCAGCACACTGGTATGATACGTTCTCCTTCTACAACAAAAATTGGCCCAGTAGATGTGAATTAATTTTACATTTAACTAAGTTAAATGATACAAGAATATAATTCAGATACTTAGTTTTGTTTGCCAAGTCACCACGTTTGCAGATTATTAGTATCAAATTAATGTGATGCTGTTAGCTAAAGCACAGTCAAATGTATCTTAAGCACTTACATGGAAAGCTACCTTTAACAACATTTTATATGCACCTCTTTAAAGATATTTGCATTGAATTTTACAATTTTCTATTAAAAATTAAACTCTATTGAAAATTAACTTTCTATGGATGTTAGAGCATTGATTGTTTGAGGCCACACAGTAAAAGAATGGCCAAACTGGAATTAAAAACAAACCAAAAATGTTTCTGCAATCCAAAAGTTCATGATGATACCAGGTTAATCTTTGAAAGGTCAAACCAACACTGCCTTGCAGGAAAGGCCAGTAAGGACAAATTAAATAGGTTACTGGTCCTAGCCTCTCCATCTCATATGATTTCTGACTTAAATAGACATTTTTATTCCAGCCTATCATTTATTCACTGCCTATCAGGCTATTGCTGTTTAGACATTTAGAAGGGATTTTTGAAGAAAAAAAAAGTTATAGGTGATTAGGTCAATGTTCTCACTAATGTTTTCACTCAATACTGGATTCTAATGTCCAAGAACATATACAAATTTCTGCTGAGCACACAACTGTCTAAGAATAGCACTTGTTTTCAGTCACTGCATAGCAAAGATCTAACTCAGAAAAGACCGCAGTTTAATCAAACTGCAGAGATACGGTTTTAAAGAAAAGGAGCTTTCTTTCAAGTTTGCATTTCTGGTTGAGAAGTCCCCATTAGAAAACAAAAGCTAGACAGAAGACTCAGTATCTCTTAAGCTTCCTATTGTTTGAACAGTAACACGGTGTTAATTCGTGAATTTACAGGGCATGAGTGTGGAGCATTGAGAAAAAATGTGCTCACTTTAAATTTTATAAAGTCTCATATTTCCTGTACACAGGCCAAAGGAATCTGCTTTTCATTTTAGTTAGATGTGCAGTTAAGTTCTCTCTGTGCTAGTTGGCTTTTACTGTTGTTATTGGGAACTATTTTTCTGTTATTAAAAATAAAAAATGAGTGCCACCATGTAAGTACTCTAAGTTCCCACACTTTATAGGCATAACCTTTAAAACAGGCATAAGCAATATGACATTAGTGAGATGTGACAGTGAAAAGCTCCCCAAAGTGTATTGACACCACTACTAGGATAAGTGTTCTCTAACACTGTGTTGCAAAACAGGAGGCAAGAAAGGAGGACCACTTAGGAAGGTGTATGTAAAAGGACTGAAGAATTCTGGTCTGAGTACATTTGAAAATGCTGCAAAATTATTTCCTGATAATTAACATTGATATGGTATGTACTCTTATTTTGAAATAACTATTGATCATTTCCTGCTGTGGTATATCATAATCACTCACAGAGAAACTGCAAACTGAAGATAAAATGGCACTGTGAAAACCACCCCTTAGATGCCAGAGTAGCAAATGCACAGTTGGTGTTGGCTGTGTCCTAGACAAAAGTACAATGCTCAAAGGTAGCACTTGTGCATTCATGTTTTGCTGGTGTGGTTTCCATGTGGAGAAAAACTGCTCAATTTACATGTGCCAAATGAAGAGACCCAAAGTCTGTAAGGGATGGGCCAGCATAAGAGATTATGCCAATGGAGAAAGGATTAGAGAAGTCTGCTCTCTTTCCTGATTACACTTCATCAAGAGACCTGCAACATTCATTATCTTTGAAACAGTATTTTTTATATGGAATTGAAGCCCAATGATATGATATTGTTTCAATTATTAAGTGATTTCACAGTAGCTAGGAAACTTATTTGCTGTGTTGTAAATCAAGTCCTTCATTTACACTCTTCACATCTGGTTTAGCTACAGAAACAAATGGTCAAAATAACTGCCTCGGGATTGGTTTCCTAGTGATTTTTGTCCAAGACACTAAAAAAAATCATTTTTCATAAACCTGGGTACATTTCAAAATCTGTCTCAATGCCTAGTATACAAGAGATGTGCCAGTGCAAACCTAGTAATTAGGGTAGGGTGAGTTTCCGTATGGCATAAGGAAATCAAAAGAGCCACGTTTTAAAACTTAGTAGCAGGAGAGAAATAGCCTTCAATAATACTCTTTTGGCTCTTCTCTTGCTTTTCACAAGGTATTCAACATGCACTTCAGGAAAACTATTTATGCAAAGGACTTGGTTACATAGGCATTATTTGCTCTCCCTCTCTCAGAGCTGTTCTCTGTGTAAGCAGCTCATGAGACTTCTAAATGCCAGCCCATTTGCTGTATGTGACAGGACAACAGCAGGCCTGGAGGAAAGGACGCTTGTGCAAGGCTCTGTGGCAGATCAACTGCAGTCACTTCAAGCTACTGAAGCTTGCTGAGGACCCTAGAAAAGAAGATGGTCCAGATCTCTTTTAAAAGTTACCTCCATTGGTTTTGTTCCTATGACTTCCATAACTGTTGAAGTTTCTTGTATTTCCCATTCCTGTGTTGTATCATTCTCTTTTCGGGGACACATCCAATTCAGAGGAAACAGCCAGCATACCAAGAGAGCCAGGATTCTGCTAGGTGCAAGTCTGTCCTGTACACAAACACAGGCCAGCAAGCTGAGTGAAGAATAAAGAGGCTAAAAAAGACAAGGACAATGGGAGAATTCTACTGGGCACTCAGGAAATATCCATGTGAAATAACTCAGATTGTAAGTATCACATCTGAATCATACCTGAATGAGCCTCAATGAGGTGAATCTTAAGGGAACTGCACTCACGGGGCGGCTTCCTTTTTCCTCCTTTCTTTCTAGGGACTCTAATATTGTCAAGGACATACAAGTTGACATATTCACACCAACATGAAAACCTTCCGCAACAATACCAAAAAGCATTAATTGTAATGAGGAACAAACAGATTTCTGGAAATTTTCAGAGGGAGGAGCAGGTGAAAGAGAAAATAAAGGAAAAATAGCTACAAAATTATAAAAAAACTTCAGTTTGAAAAGGGTAGAAGTGTTTCCATGAATATCAAAAGCCTTTGGACTTTCCCTAAATGCACCATAATTAGATGAACACCCTGCAGTAAAACACGTTTATAAGGGTATGCCTGGGATGGCTGCAAGTAAATGGTTAAACCTAGATTGTTTTGCAGATTCCTTCCAATTCCACAAAATATACCACAGTTGAGAAGAAGAAAGAAAAAACAAACTCAGTGACTGTAAATTGAGAAGCACTTTTTTTAACGTATTTCTAGGCAATAAAAATAGACTGACCTTCCAAAGCTGCAAGGCTGACCTTTACACTGGGGTGCAGTTAATGACTTCGGTGGTGAGAGGGCTGGAGCAACTGTCCCAGGTGTTCCGCAATACAAAGCAATGGTAAGGGCTGTCTGGTGTCAGCAGTTCTAAGGGCTGTCTGGATGACAGTATGCTGCAAAACAAGAGGAGTGTGGGGGGTTGTTCTGGTGTTTGGGATTTTTTAAAAAACCATGCTACCTCTTGGTCAAAGACAGATCCACGGAGTTTGTCCACACACTATATATAGCACTTAAACCCTGGCTGACATCATGTTTTTTCAGCAGCGCAGCCTATCAGGATGGAGCCGGCTGCCCGGCGCCGGGAGCTGGCCCTGAGGCAGCGGGGCGGCAACGCTGAGGGAACTCGGCGGAGCGGCGTTCCGGTCACGGCAAGGAGCGGCTGGGGCCCGGGGGAGCAGGCGCGGAACACCCCG
>NW_008237239.1:7440939-7555323 GCF_000691975.1 Corvus brachyrhynchos | reverse complement strand
ATGGAGAAGCTGGACAAGACTCTGTTCAGGCTGGAGCAGGGTAGGTCGGGGTGCCGGGGCCAGGTGAGAGGGAAATGGCCGAGACCTCGACATCGTCTTTGGATGGCAGTGGAAAGGGAGCTCAGCCTGAAGTGATGGGGTTTTGGGGGTGTGTGTAGGGGTATTGTTGGTTTGGTTATGGGTTGGTTTGTTTGTTTTAACTTGCTTCCACTGCAGAGCTCTTGTTCAGGCTGGAGCAGGGTAGGTCGGGGTGCCGGGGCCAGGTGAGAGGGAAATGGCCGAGACCTCGACATCGTCTTTGGATGGCAGTGGAAAGGGAGCTCAGCCTGAAGTGATGGGGTTTTGGGGGTGTGTGTAGGGGTATTGTTGGTTTGGTTATGGGTTGGTTTGTTTGTTTTAACTTGCTTCCACTGCAGAGCTCTGTGGGCTCTGCACACAGTTTAATCTGACTCGTTAAGCTCTTGAGAAACGAAGAGCACATTGGCCAAGAGCTGTCAGTCTTCATGGGACTGAAGCGCAAAGCATTTTTTAGACAGGCCTTGTCCTTCTCCTTTTATAGCCTCTACTTCAGTGACCTGCAAAAGTCCACTTAAGTCAAGGTCTCCAGTGTTTATCTTCTTATGCAGCACCCCATGTTTTAATATTATAATTTTGAAATCTATCAGTCATATCAGGCATTTTGCAATGTCTGCAGGTTTGAGGTAGTGTTTCAGAATATAAGCTCTTTAGTAACTTCTAAATCTTGTTATCAGATTTGTTATGTTATCAGAGCTATGTATCCTCCTGCATATGTCTAAGACCTTGATGTTATTTCTCCTTGAAAGTGTTTTTAACTCTATTTGGAGAAAAAAAACCCAAACCAACAAAAAACATCCCCTAATTGGTCCACTATTACGCTGGTCAGCAAATTTAGACTATAAAACTATAGGCCCTGTCTTTAAAAACCATTTTTAACAGCACAACAATTTTTATTAAGAGTTTTTGTGGGGTTTGTTATTATGTGTTAGTAATTTAGGAACTTAATATCAAAGTGGTTTAGTAGAGGAGCAAGATTTTGGTTCTTGAGAATAAAAATTCTCTTCAACTAACTGATTTCAAGATTTTCTGACCACCCTAATGTAAGGAAATGTCAGTAGTGAAGTGCAGAGTTGATCCTAACTTCCATTTTTAACTTAT
Organism: Corvus brachyrhynchos; assembly: GCF_000691975.1. NCBI lineage: Eukaryota > Metazoa > Chordata > Aves > Passeriformes > Corvidae > Corvus > Corvus brachyrhynchos. The sequence goes on along the minus strand of NW_008237239.1, from coordinate 7,554,147 downwards.
CCATCCAGTTGTGTCAATTTTCTTGGAAGGGGGGAAGCAGAAGTGCATGGCTGTCAAACATTCAAAGTGCTCCTGCTGGTAGCAGTCTCTGAGAGGGCATAGCTAATTTTGAGCACAGCACTCCCGATGTCAGTATAACTCTTACAGGAAATAAGATATCAATGACATATATCCCTGTGCTCTAATTTTAGTAATCCCTGTAACAAAATGTCAGGCCAGGACCGAAGAGAGTGTACTTAACCTTCCAAGAGTGGTTTTATATAAATACATATATATATATATATAGCATTAAGATGAGCTTCATTTTACCTGACAAACATTCAGATCTGAAAACAACTGCTTTGCCTGGTGGATTTTGGTGCTGTGGTGATTTTGTTAGTAAGAGAAACACAAAGCTTGATAGCACTTATATTTAAATGTATTCAGACATTGAATTGTGTTGTTAGAGTCCCCATGATACTACTTAATAAGCAAGTGGTTTTTTTCAACTTAAGATACTAGAACTTGCTATCCAGAATTTTTACACTTTCTGATTTATTATCTATGTACTAATAATTTTCTCCTTTTTTGCAAGTACTCAGGTTTCTTTTACTCCCAATTTTGTTGACTGCTAGGGCTAATAGGTGGTTTGCTGCACTTAAATGTGTGACTGGCATGTAATTTATTAAAAGTTACTGTGTAAGAACTTAATCTGTTTCATTCACTTGAAAGAACCCTGTAATTAGCCACTTGTGATGGTGATCCTCATATTTGCAAGTGGAAACCTATTCTAAAGCTTCTTGACTGAATAGAATTTTTTATGTCTAACTTAGTAGACTACATATGCTTTTAGGTTCCAATTTTTTAACTTAATTTTTCTCATTATCACAGGTATCATAAGCTTAAACTTAAGCCTCTTTCTATGTGTGTGTGACCTGCAGCACATATACAAAACTCCCTTTAGTTTGCTGAGTTCTCTGAAAGTTTAACAATTCATATATTGTAGATCATACACACTTACATATAATTTTTCAGTAAAAAGCATAAGGATTTTTAATTGTTTAGTGAACCCTCAATGAATAATGAAGGTATTTGAAATATTTTCTGGTTTTAAATGTGTTCCTAATTTTTTTAGATGTTTTCATGGGTCAGCCTACCATATATACTTGGTAAACCTAAGTACTTAAAGACTACATAATCCAAAATCTATGTAAAATTGAATGTAGCCTAATGATCATGGTGTTTTGCTATATTTTGTTTTTAAAACTTTCTATTTAGCAAAGAGAAACAAATTGGAAAGAAGATGAATAGTGCCGTGTAAGTAAAGGAAAAAGGATACATGTAGAATATGCAAAGAACAATGTTAGGAGGGTAGGGAGAGATGGTGCAGTTTTGAGTGTTACAATATAAGAAAGGTTTAAACCTATTAGACAGCATTCAAAGAAGAGCAGTGAAGATGGTGAAGGGCCTTGAGGGAAGCTGTCTGAGGAGTGGTTGAGGTCACTTGTTCTGTTCAGCCTGGAGGAGAGGAGACTGAGGGGAGACCTCATTGCAGTCTGCAACTTCCTTGTGAGGGGCAGGCACTGATCTCTTCTCTGTGGTTGCAGTGATAGGACCCGAGGGAATGGCATGGAGCTGTGTCAGGGGAGGTTTAGGCTGGATATCAGGAAAAGTTTCTTCACCCAGAGGGTGGTTGGGCATTGTCACAGGCTCCCCAGGGAAGTGGGCACAGCACCAAGCCTGACAGAGTTCAAAAAGCATTTGGACAGCACTCTCAGGCACATGGTGCAATTCCTGAGGAGTCCTGTGCAGGGCCAGGAATTGGACTTGAGTGGTCCTTGTGAGTGCCTTCCAGCTCAGGATATTCTATGATTCTGTGGTGTAGAGATACATCATTCTGCTGAAATTCTTGGCAGATATAAGGGTGTACTTTCTTATTAACATAGTAGCAAATTAGGAATTGTAATAAGAGATTAGAAATACCTAGTCCTCCTGATCAAGTGATTTTATCTTTTTTCTTTTTCTTTTTTTCTTGAGGTTTTGAGCTACAATTCCGATTGGGCCCAACTCTTCAGGGCAAGTCCGTTACTGTGTACACAAATTATCCAGCTTCTGGAGAAGTTTTTGATCGCCACAAGTTCAGGACACTATCATGGCACAATCCCACAGGAAAAGAAGATGACTCTGACAAATACTGCAAGTTGGATCTCCAAATTTCTGGGTCATACCAGTACTATTTTAGTCTTGGGTGAGTGAAATTTGTATACCTACAGCCAAATGCAGTTTGCTCCCTTGGTCTACATCTTAACCTGAAGAAAAACATTTTTTCCGTGCATTTTTCAAATTGCAGCCTTGGGACCAATCAGAATCCACTAATGAAAAACAGTAACTGGTGGTTATTTAATACTTTCTGATGCAGAAATATTCTGGAGAGCATACAGAGCCAAGCTGAACAATTTTCTGTGAATGCTGGAGAAGCAATCTATTTTTGCAAGTTTTCAAATTCATCAGCATTCTGGGTATCTCAATGATTAATTTGTACTTTCTTCATTGACTTTCAGGGTTGTTTCTTATCTAGCACAAAGGTTCTGGCATTCTTTACTTGGCTCCTTTACTTCCTCCTCTGTTTTAGTGGGATAACTACAGAAGAGAATGCCACTGTCTGTGATAACTGTAGTCTGGTATTTTGAGTTTCTGGAAGATGGGTGGTTAAATTCTCCAAGCTTAGGACACGTAGCTCAGGTACCTTCCTGAGGATGGTGCTCAAGATGGAGATCTACACATAGTAGATGGGCAGTTGTGCTTTGTGTTTCTGTCCATATGCCAAAAGGAGGAACCAGTGCTCCATCTCAGAAAATAGCAAAGGTATCTCACTTTTCCAGAGTTTTAAGCTCTGTATCCCAGTTGTATTCTTTTAAGTCCGGTAGAGAGATGATGCCTAAGAGATTTTCTTCAGATGTCATGCAGTCCTGTTCCCCCTCTCCCTCCAGCCACTATACTGGGCTAGTGTTTCTGAAATACCTATTTGCTATTTGAATTCTCTCTCTGAAACTGACTGGTACAATGGGTGTTAATTATACCAATTAAAATTCTTTTTTGCTAGAAATGAAAAAAGTGGTGGAGGTTACATAGTTGTGGATCCCATTTTGCATGTTGGAGCTGATAATCATGTACTACCTTTGGATTGTGTTACACTCCAGACGTTCCTCGCTAAGTGTCTGGGACCATTTCATGAATGGGAAGATCGGCTTAAAGTGGCAAAAGAAACAGGTAATGCTCATACACATGTTTAAGGATATAAGTTTTTGTTCTATGATCAAAACCCAAAGTTACACAGAAGAGCTTCAGTGTAAACAACTCGTATATTTGTAGATTATGTATTTTCTGCTACATTCAATTTAGTTAACAGAATGAGTCAGTGAATTGATTAAAATATTGGCAGAGATGCAAAAATTCAGGAATTTCCTAATATGGGAAACTACTTATTTTATTGTTTTGATTTCACATAGACTTGGAAGTTTGTTGAACTGACAGGGTGATTTTTAAAGCTTGTGTTACATAGAATTTCAAGGGGAAGATTCAGATAAATTTACATTGGTTATTCCAAACACTAGCTTTAAGTAGTAAGTGTGGCTTATTATGCTTCTTTCGATTAACTTTGACTGATTTTTTTTTTTTCCTTATTAAATAAATGGTTTCTTATTACATAGGTTACAACATGATTCATTTTACACCACTGCAGAAGCTTGGACTATCTAGATCATGTTATTCATTGGCTGATCAGTTAGAAGTAAATCCTGAATTTTCAAACCATAATAAAAAGTGCACTTGGAGCGATATAGGAGCGCTTGTGGAGAAATTGAAAAATGAATGGAATATGCTTTGCATCACAGATGTAGTCTACAATCATACTGGTATGACTTTTGTTTGTTAGTAACCAGATTGGTCCTATAATTGTATTTAATTATTTCCCTTAACGTCTCCCTCCTGAACCCATTTTTAGTAGCTCTTTTAAATAATGTAGTTGTCTCTGGTTTTGAGTCTCTCAAATCCAGAACAACTCCTTGCAATTATAACTGATATGCCTCTGTATCAGGTATAAAAAAACTTAGTATTGTTGCTGAAAGAGTGAATAGAGCTCTTCTTAAAAAGAATGATTAAGCTGTGTATCTGTATTTATATAATATGCCTGTCTTTGTGATCTGTGGTGTGCAGTTCCCAAATATTTGAACAGAGTCTGTATTATGAATTGTTTGATGAGCACAAACTGTGTACTTTCTTGTTAAACTTTCTTGTTAAGCATCTAGCTGCTTAAAAGTAACTGCTCTAGGTTGTCTCTAACATGCAGATGATAAACAGTTGGGACAAGAAGGTAGGATTAAGTGATGGGGAAGTGTCACAGCTCAGTCTGTGGGGAAAGAAAGAAGAGAGAGCTTTGTGCTTGGGGCAGGTTTTTTTTAAGAGTAGATGTGTTAATACATTGAAGGTGTTACTTAACTGTGTGAGGGACAGTGGGTTTTCTTCTTTGTGATCTGATGAAATTTAAATTACAGTACTTAATAATTTGCAATTTTGCTGATTATTTGGATAATGAGTTTTCTTTGATTGTGTTTCTAATGCGGTTGTTATTGTATGCTGTAATCCTAAAGATGATAATATTTAGCATTCTCACAGCAGACACTACAACAACTGGTTATGTAGGTTGATGTCTTTTGAGGCTCAAAAACCCCTAAACATAGATAATATGTGAATTTCAAGCTTTATTTGCTTTAGTTCTTTGGTGTTGACTGCTGCCAAACATTCCTATCCAATCAGTCTGGACAGGGCTTGCCCTATTTGTTTGTTGAAAAGTTACTAATTATAGTTGTTGGCTCTGTGTCTAAGGGAATTAGGATTTTAAACAGCCTCCCAGTTCTGGATAAAAAATTTCTTACACTGGTCAACTGGAAGTCCAGTTTCTCTTATAGATGCTTGAGATCCACTCATTTTTTAACAGTATATATTTACATGCTACTAAGGAGAATGTATTTTGATGGATAGAAAGACCTAACTATAATAATTACACATTAGAATATATTTGAGAAGGAAAATGTCATGTTATTTGGCTGCATTTTTAGAAGGACTTTTTCAGGTTACATTCAGAGTTAAAGTAATCTTCATTGGGATGGATGACTCAACAGTTGTACTACGGTGAAAGGATGTTCAGAAGTGTCTTCTAAGAGGATAGAAGTATTCAGATGATTGTGGTTCTTAGGTCATTAAGCAAGGTATCCTTGATGGCTTTGTTTCCTGCTTTAAGACTTCTAAACTTGAATGTTTCCCCCATCTTTGTTGATTATAATCTAAACTTCTTGGTGTACAACTGTCTCCACACTTTGTTGAATGATAAATTTAGCATTAGCTGAAAGATAACGGTTGATGTTATAAGCCTGTGGAACTTTTCAAGGGGGCCTTTGAAATAAGAAAATATGGGACGTTTTGGGGTTCTTTGGATCTTGATTAGATGGAAGGTAACTTTTTTTCTTAATTGAGCAGTGATTTCCAGTAGTTAAATGAAGTCATTCCTGCACATTAGGGTGACTTAATTGTAAAACACATTTCATTGACTCATTTGAATATAAAAGAGATAAAATGTATAGTCCATTATTTGGAGCAGATTATGGATAATTGCACATCCTTATTCATTCTGTAGGATGTCTGCATTAAAAGCTTAAGTCATCTCAGTAAATTTTCTAATGTTAATTCTAACAGGTCATGACCCCTCAGCTTACAGTGGTTCTGTTGGTAGTTTCTGCTTTCTAGTTGAGACCGTTGTATAAAAATGGCATAGTTTCCCCTCTGCTCCTGTGGGAGTCCGGCAGCATCACTTGCAGGATTGGGCATTAAGCTGAGGTGTTCAGTGTTCGCTCTGGAGCAGAGCCCACACTGTGGGCACAGCAGGGAACAGTGGGAATCAGCTCTTGATGTCTCCATGAGGCTCTAATGAAAGGCAGCATCTATGGCCCAGCTTTAAAAGTGAAGTCATGCGCTGATGTTAAATATCCCTGCACCTTTGGCATCTTCGCTGGCGTATCACGGATAAACTTGCAAATCCTCTCTGGTAACTGGGTATATTCAAATAAGAAATGTGTTGGCTGGCATTTCCTTTTCACCAGGAGACAGAAAAAAGACATTTGGAGTTGTTTTTCTTTTCTGAGCTTTCAGTGGCTGTAATAAATCATATCAAGTAATAAAAATAAAGTGAAATAAATTATGTATTAACTTATCTTTCACAAGAGGCTACTATTGTATAGTTGTAGTATAGCACTTGAGTAACTCTTAATTTCAAGTACTTAGTCATATTAAACACCACCTTCTCCCAGCTTTATAAATGATCAAAAAAAAAAAAAGAAATCTTGGGCTGTGAGCATCACTGCTAAATATTAGGCTTGTGTTTAATTTGTGTAAAAATGAGTTAGTCACTTAAGAAAAAAATTTCAGATTTTTTAAAGAAGAATATAATGAATTTTAGAAAGTTTTCTGTAATTTCTCATCTTGGTATTTCTTTATTCCTGTACTTACTTTATACTATACACATAATCTATACTATACTTACTTTCTCCTTAGCTGTAGCAAATGTAATCACGAGTGATGTTTTGGATAATTTTTCTTCTGCAGAGTTAGATTTCTCTTGGTGTTACAGTGTGAATCACTGGAGCTTACCTTCTGATCAGGAAACATCTTTCTGTTCTTTACCAGAATTAATGGAAGGCCTGTTGACTTCTCTTTTTTTTTTTGATGCTAACCCCTTAGATTTAACTTATGTGTTGTCTTTTTAGAATTAATTGTATTTACTTATGAAAGTCCTTTATAGTAAATTATAGTTCTTGTTAGAAGAATAGAACAAGCTGTTTTTGCTTTTTGGAGAAGAAAGCTTTTTTCAGAAGTAGTAAAATATAAAGAAGGAAAGAGCAGGAGAGAATAATCTGTTTGGCCTAGAACAGCCTTTAACAGCCTAAGCTTAATGTTGCTTTACATAACTTTAAAACATGGTGGGTTTAGTTGTAGATGGTATTTAAACCATAAGGATTTTAATTTCCACAAATGGTTTGATCTTATAAACATGGAATTTTGCCATGTCTTGACATATAATGTAACATGGTGCTCAGGAGAGCTGTTCACACTATAGACTGAGCTAGTAGATTTTTTTTTTTCCCCCCATTTGAGATTTCTGTTTAAACTTCTTTGAACTAAGCAGACCTGAGATTTTAAGTATTTTTGTTCTGCTATAATTCTGGACACGTTAGTGACTCTTCATGTTTCTAATATAATAATTTGTTGCATATTTTCCCATGTGGGAAGTACTACTTCTGTTTTTCTCTGCTTTTCTGAAAACCTGGTTTTTGTTCTTAGGCATTCTGTGAGGTTGTCTTTTTATTTTTTGTTTTATAGTTTAGTTTTTCGGTTTGAGATATTCATTCAGAAGAATATATTAGGTTTATTTTCAATTAAGCAGTGTTGCGAATGAGTTGCAAAATTGGAAAGAGATTAACTCTTGGATTTTTCTTTTTAGTCATACTTCCAAAATCAAATTTCTGTACTATGTATGTATTTACCCATACTGCTGCACGCACGCTGTCTATATTAGAATACTACACCTGTGTTCTAGTGAAGGCTCCTTGCCTTCTCTGAGTTAATTTTTAATGTTCAGCATTAGTGTTCAGGTGCTGGGTGATGCTACAAGGGAAGCTTGGCAAATAGACACCGAGTGTAGTGTTTGGCCTGAATTAGTGTTCCATTTGCATGCACCAGACAGTGCACTCATCTTGCTGTGTAAGACTCAGTGACATTGCTTCCTCCAACTCAGCTTCTTTTTATGTACACAAGTGTCACAGCTACTTCTTTCGTAAATGCCCATTTAACTATATTTTGCATTAATTGTTTTTTGGGTGGTGTGTGTGCACTCTGTCTCTGGCTGCGTGTGGCATCTGACAGGATGAAGAATATTAAAAAATAAACAACATATATTATAAAGTTTGGGATGTATGTTTGGCTTCCAACACTCAAAGAATATCAGTATCTTATTTTCAGTATTTGTTGTATTTCTGGCAACAAAAATTGGATTTTTTTTTTTAAGTGTTTTAGAATTGGTGGTACTATTACATATTTTTATGTAACTAACGAAAAGTTTTTCTGCTGTCTCTGCAGCTGTATTTTTGACCAAAAAAAAAGTCGATCAGTAATAACATTTCTGCATAAGACATTATTTTCAATTGACATGGAAAACTTCAGTTGAAATGTGAATGAACTCTGTGTACTATAGTACCTCAGCTTCTTGGTGTTAAGATGTTTACAAAATACAGTGAAGGGTTCAACTTATGTACTTAACATTTTTGTTTGGTTTTTTTCTCCCCCATCCCTTTCTTCAAAAAGCTACTAACAGTGAATGGCTCAGGATGCATCCAGAATGTGGCTATAACCTTGTAAATTCTCCTCACCTGAAGCCAGCTTGGGTCCTGGATAGAGCTCTGTGGCATTTGACTGGTATGGTGGCTGATGGAAAGTATATTGCCAAAGGGGTCCCACCCTTGATTGAAAATGATCAGCACTTAAATGTAAGTGAATGAGAACTAAGTATAAGCTAATAAACTTCATAAATAGCTGGATAAACCTTTAATATATCTAGGGTTGTGGAAATGCACAAAAAGTGATGTATACTTTGCAGATACATGTAGTGAAATAAGCCCTTGCTCCCTATTTTTTTTGCTTTTCTTAATTATATTAATAAACAACCTCAGTAACTAACACATTTTTTATTTTTACAGTGTTTACGTAAAATAATTTATGAAGATATATATCCAAAAATTAAACTATGGGAATTTTTCCAAGTGGATGTTAACAAAGCTGTGCAGCAATTTAAAACCCTTCTAACTCAAGGTAAAGGAAGGTTATGTTGAAGGTTATGCTGAAGCATGTGAATTATGTATTTATAGTTCAAGAGGCATAGGTAAACTTAACAGTTAGATGGAAAACAATATAATGCTATTTTTTGCTATGTGAGACATCCACTGTGCTGATTTAAGCATTCAAGAATGCTTTGAGGGCTAGGAAGATCTTTAAAGACTCTGTACCTCTTCAATGCCTTCATCCCTTCATCCACCCACATCTTGGTTATGCTAGTTATAAAAGTTGCATGTCTTTAAATGTAATTCCTGTTTCTACTTTGAGCACTTGTTTCTATATTGTTCTCAGGCAAAATGAGCAGTAAATCTGATCCAAATCAACATCTTCAAATACTTCAGGACCCTGATTACAGACGACTTGGCTGTACTGTGGATATGAATGTAGCACTGGCAACGTTCATACCACACAGGTACTGTGCTACTGATTACAAGTTAAAATCTAAGTGAAGCTAAATTTATGAAACCAAAAAAAGACATTGCTTTCAGACATGAGGAAAAAGTTAAGTTTTGATTCCTTTTAGTAATTTATACTGCATGCTTTTAAAATAATGTTTTCTAATTGTTGTTCTGCTTTTAATGTCCTCCTGACAAAGCAATGGACCAGCTGCAATAGAAGAATGTTGTAACTGGTTTCGCAAGAGGATTGAGGAGCTAAATGCTGAGCAATTCAGACAAACTAGTCACCATCAAGAACAGGTGTTGAAATTACTGTGTTTTAATGCTGAATTGTTTAAAATTCCAAATAAATGCAGGCATTTCAATAATGCATAATTTAATTACTTCTAGGCTGTCAATTGTCTTGTGGGGACTGTGGTTTATGAACGAATCGCTTGTGATGGTCCTAAGCTGGGTCTTATCAGTAGAAAACATCCCTTGGTTACCAGGTATATACATGTTTTCTTGTTTGTTTGGAAACTTAGAACCTATCCAGGGAAAGCAAGTTCAAAGTTAAATAAAAATATTTATTTATATATACAAATGTATGTTTTCTTTCACATGGACAAATGCCACTTAATGAATTGATAGGGTTTTTTGTAAGCAACAGCAATAACTATTTCATAAGCAAATGTGACCAGAAAGCATGAGACAATACTCAGAGAACATCAAAACGTTACATAGTGCAAATTGCTGTTGTAGGTGGAAGAGGAGTGGAACTAGGAAAGTTTATACCTTTCACGTTTTATATACTTGATGCCACTCATGCCTAAAGTTCTATGGCTTTAGTCTTACATTACCAGCTGACACCAGGATAGTGGCAACATCTGTTCTTGCTCCTTCAAAGCTTCCTTCAAAATAGAAAACTCTCCAGCATTTATGCAAGTTGCTCTCTTTTTTGTCTGTATTATGTACAAGCCAGTTCATAGCAGATACTTTAATTTCAAAGAAAATAAATTGCAGCTTAGGTTACCATATGTGTTTGGTGCTTGTCTCTTTGTTTTCTCTTTTAATTGCCTGTCTATTCCATAGGTATTTTACCTATCCATTCAAAGAACTGACTGTGGAGGAGGAAGAAGCTATGATACATCAGCCAGATAAAGCTTGTTATTTCATGGCTCATAATGGCTGGGTTATGGGAGATGATCCTCTTAGAAACTTCGCAGAACCGGGTGTGTAAAAGAAATTTGAATTCTTACAAACCATTTGATATTCTAGCCAAAGCAAAAAGGATTTTACTTGATCTGTCTTTTTTTCAGATGTATTCCTCTGAAGCTGCAGAATAGCAGATACTAAGCTTATAGCACTTTAATTTCCCATTCAGCATACAGATGAACTGTAAGAACTGGAATTTGAGGTACAGTTTTACAAGATTTGAGAGGCAAATTACCAGCTTTCTGCCACTGAAACGGGGACATCCTGCCTCCCCACTTTTGTCATTGTCTTTGTTGCTTACTTTGTACTTTGTTCCAACACCAGTGCTTGTTGGCATTTCCATGAGACAATGACAGTGTGGCAGAAAAACTAATGCAATGAAAAGGTGAATAGTATTTTACTGCATTAGTGAGCAAAAACAGGATCCTTGAAAAGTCCACTGAGTGGCAGTCAGGCAGTCAAGAGATGACCCAGTTAATCCAAATTAAGTATGCAGATTACTTGCAAAGGTAAAATAGGGCATGAAATCACCATGCATTCTAAAATACTACATTCTAACTCCTTTGGGGACAGTATTGATATCTAATAAAAGCAAAAAAAGCTTGTGTTCAGAGTAGCCATTCACTTGGTAAACTAAATGAAACAAAGGCCAGTTTAAGTGTAATTAAAAACCATCTAAAAATTTGAGTCTGCTTTACAAGCTAATCTGATGATACTCCAGAGTCATCGGGAGTTAGCAAACAAATACTTAATTTCTGCAAGGTAATCTACACCCCTTTCACTAAATTTTATTTACTTTTATTCTCCTTCTCAAGGATTGAGATAATGTGTTTCAAGAGTGTTTTTGTTCAGTTGCCTTCAGCTTATTACTCTTTCTTCTAGGCAGACTTTTGTATTTTTTTTCTCTCAGTTGTTGGCTTCAGTTAGCATATTTAATTTCCATTACTGAGGTTTCTCTCGTAACTCAGCTACAGGTTTTTGAGTGCTTTGTACTTGTGTTTTGCCTTTGTTTTATGCCACACATAATTTCAACTGAGAACAAAGTGTGAAAATGTGGTACACAAAGGCACAATAAAGGAACTGCAAAAAAAATGCAGCCAGTTCTCTAAATGATCCTTTGAAAAAATCACAGTGTACATCCAAAGAAACACCATTTTTCTGTCCATGTGGCTGTGCTATTAGTGAAGAAAAAGGTTAGCTGTGCTTATGTGAATGTTTTGGGAATTTGTGGTAATTTACAGTTCCTGTTTTTTACTTCCTGGCTTTGGAAATCCATCACAGTCTGCTGTTAATAGAAGATAAAATTGTAAATTGTGGCTGTGACAGATTATGATAACACAGTGAGATTCTTCTTTGAATTTGGCCAGTATAAAAAACCAAAGTACTAATTTTGTTCATTTGTTTGATTTTTTTTTTTTTGCTTTTTTCTTCTTCTGAACTACAGCTTTTATACTACTTTGAAGAATTAGAAGGAATTTTATTTCAGTCTGAAAAATTGTTTCAGTATCACTACAGAAGCTAAATATTCCGTGGAGGAGTGTGAAATTGTACACCAGTGTCATGTATATAGATTTTTGAGTTGCTGTGGTTATCATTAGAATTTTTACTGTTCATTACAGTGTTTTTCTGCTCTTCAGCAGTAGAAAATAAAACATCACCTTTTCATTTTGGTGCACATTCTATATTACGTATATACCCTAAAGTGAATTTATTTCCCTTACAGGTTCAAATGTTTACTTGAGAAGAGAGCTCATTTGTTGGGGAGACAGTGTGAAACTGCGTTATGGTAATAAACCTGAAGACTGCCCATACCTCTGGGCACATATGAAAAAATACACCGAAATCACTGCCAGATATTTCCATGGTGTTCGTCTGGACAACTGTCACTCAACACCTATTCATGTAGCTGAGGTACGCAAAATTAAGCATGTTTATTATAAAGCAGCTTCCTGTCTGTGAAATAGATCCTGCAGATTTTACAGCAACAGTGCAGGACTTGTGGCAGAGTTTCGGTGGGAATGAATCTTCCTCAAAGCATAAAAGCAATGTTTCTTGTCTGGTGATGTTTAGATATGGTTTCAGCTTCATCAGACAGTAGGGAGGTGTAGCTATTGTATCTTTTAATTCTCTACTTTAGCTGAAATAATGTGGATGTGATTGGGCCTGGCTAACTTTTCCCTCACTTAGCTGTGGACTTGGTGAGATGGCTGCCAGTATCCAGTATGTCAGTTTGAGCTGGAGTCCTTTCCAAGACTTGATTGAAAGTCTGACTGGTTTATTTTTTTGCCATATATATTTTGCTGTTGCTAAATTAAACAGGAAGTGGCTCACTTCACAGAGTTTAAAAGCTGGTAAAGAACTCCTGCAAAAAATTTAGTCTGGCTAGTGCTTCTGTTTCCCAGGGAGCCGACTACATACAGAAGTTGTACTTGCCTAATAAATTGGCTTTAAATAGGTTTGGAGTAGCGAAGCTTGTTAGCGCTTAGTCTTAACTAAGAGCTGACCTAAATCTATGAAGAGCTCTCGAAAACAAGTTGATTTGCCCGCACAAGTTGTAAGTGGCTCCTAAAGGCAGCTGTTTCAAAACTTCTGCCATTCTTGTGTTTATTGTTACTATTTTTGGAATGGTAACTGCAAAGGCTTAGACTGAAGTCTTGCTCAGATTTCCTAGTTCAATTGGTATCTCTTTTATCCAACCTTTGCTCTTGTATTTTGAGCAAAGATTTTGTTTTAAAACAAAGTTGTAATTAGCTTAAAGTCTACAGAAAATTCCCTAGAATTCAATCCATAAATAATATCTGTAAAATACAACCATGCTTTTATGAAACTTACATGTTACCAATATTTTAATGTGCTGCATATATGAATCATGACTCATTTATGTTTGGTTAACATTCATGTTAATGTTTGTGTATACATAGCTGAAAATGGATGTCTTACATTAAAAATGTATTATGATCTATAGGAGATGCTAGCAACAGCCAGATCAGTCAGACCTAATCTTTATGTGATAGCTGAACTCTTCACGGGCAGTGAGTACATTGACAATGTTTTTGTCAACCGCCTGGGAATTACCAGCCTGATTAGAGGTACAATAAGCAGTTGAAAATTATGTAGGATTGTTGTGTATGGTTTGGATTTTTAAATGTGAAACTAACATTGGTATGCTTTTTTATTTTTCTTACATATTCATGTTCTTTGCTTATGCAATTACCTTTGCTTCTTCATGTTCTATTTAACTTCTCCTGTGTTGTATGCTAATTCTTGGTTTTGCTTATGTTTGTGTATCCTCTTCTGTATAACAACTTGTTTTGTTCCTTAATTTTGGCTTTCTGTTTATCTTTGCTGCATGGCATTTTCCTATTGTCCAATCCCTGCCTAGCTTTGAAACTTGTCCTTTTTTGTATCTACCTTTCCCCTTTCTGTGGCTTTTTTGGCTGTGCTTTTTGCAGTACATGCTGGACACAGCTAGAAAATTGCGAGCCGATTTGTATGTAGTGGCTGAACTGTTCACAGGAAATGAGGAGCTGGACAATATCTTTGTGAATAGGCTGGGCATTACCTCCTTAATAAGAGGTAGGCTTGCTGTGTGTGTGGTCTCTTTCCAACGAGAGATTATAGATGATGTGCTTTTTCCAAGAAAAGGTTTTCTACCATATTATGGACTTTTAATTTCATACTCTATATAATCAGAAGTACAGGTTCTGTATTGTGACTTTTTTGATAGTTAGCAAAATATACAATACTAGCCATAAAATAAGAGAAGACCTCCTTTGTTTAGTTTACAGAAGGTTAAATATTTCACTCTTAGTCTAGTGAAGCAAAAAGGAGTTGTAGCACAGTTCTGCTATGTAAGTCCTGCATCATGTCTGATTTTTGTTGCATGAGTTTTTTAAAGCCTTTGAGAAATAGTGTGATCTCTGCTTTTTTGTCTGTTTTTTCCCTTAGCTTTTTCTTCCTTAATACATTATAGTAAATGGAGTATTCCAAGGCTGTGTTTCCACACTGGAGAATATATATACATGTGTTTGATTGTTTGATTGAACACACCAAAATAACAACTTCTAAATGCCATATTAACATCTTCGTGTGTGCTGTCCTCTGTGGTAGTTAGTTATGCAAACACTTAGGTATTTTGTTCTTTAGAGGCCATGACTGCTTACAATAGCCACGAAGAAGGGAGGTTGGTTTATCGGTTTGGAGGTGAGCCTGTTGGATCTTTTGTTCAGCCACGTTTGAGGCCTTTGATGCCAGCTATTGCTCATGCACTGTTCATGGATATTACACATGATAATGAATGTCCAATTCAGGTGAGCACCTAAACAAAAAAAAAATTACCTTTAATGTTTTCTGAAGTGATATTTCTGGACTGTGGAAGGGTTTGATGCAATCTGGATATCCTGAACAATATTTAGAAAAAAATGCATTTCAGTTGAAGTTTTTATGCAGAGAAAAAAATTTTATAACAATACCCTCTGACATTCAAGATTTCGTCTTTCAAGGGGAAAAGTATATAAAGTTACTAAATAAGATATTTTGAGTCTTTCATCCAGCTGCTGTAAGTCGTTCCGTTTCTGCTTGTTGACCTGTTCTCCTGAGCTTGTTTACAGGCAAGAATGAGAGAGAGTGGTGGGCAGGGAGTGCTTATTTTGATGATTTTTCTGAAGTTGCTTTTCTTTGTTCATTTGTAGAAATCTTCTCCAATAATTGTATTGTAATTGAGGAAATTATGATCATGGGATTAGCATTTCCTCTGTTAAGTTGAATGTATCTTCTGTATGCTGAATTGGGAGGATCGAACTATCTTTGTTTCACTATTTATTACCTGTATATTTTTAATGCAGCACCGATCTGCATATGATGCTCTTCCTAGTGCAATGATTGTTTCCATGGCATGTTGTGCTACAGGAAGTACCAAAGGCTATGATGAACTAGTACCACACCAGGTATGTGTCTACAGTTCAACTCCTAAGTTACCTTTAAAAATACCTTTTATTCTCATCCTAGAACATGTATTTTGATGTTGTTTATTTGAAATTCCAAGCCGTTCACTCTCTGGCATTACTTCAGATTGTCCAGCTTCATATGCAATTTGAATTTATTACATAGTTCAGACCTCAAGGTGTGGTAGTTTTTATTTCCCAGAGTAGTTCATATTTGCTTAAATTTGGTTCTTTTACAGATCTCTGTAGTATCTGAAGAGAGGTTTTATGCAAAATGGAATCCAGCAGCACATCTGACTTCTGGTGAAGTTAATTTCCAAACAGGAATTCTAGCAGGAAGGCTGGCCATAAACAGGCTGCATCAGGAGCTGGGGGCTAAAGGCTTTAATCAGGCAAGTAGCGAGGGTAACACTGCGATTTCTTCATATGTATGCTCTGAGAGAGCACAGTTGCAATGTTGTGTCTTTTCTAGGTGTATGTAGACCAAGTTGATGAAGATATAGTTGCAGTGACAAGACACTGCCCTAACACACACCAGTCTGTTGTGGCTGTGTGTCGAACTGCCTTCAGGGATCCTAAAACTTGTTTCTACAGTAAAGAAGTTCCTGAAATGTGTATCCCAGGTAAACAGTTTTCTTTCCAAGAGCTGTTGTCATGTACAAAAAATTCAGGTTATTCATGCTTTTTAACTTCAAGCACATGCACGTGAAATCCATATGAGAATTTTCAGTATATAACACTCCTTTTATATGCACTAACATGTATGTCCCAAAAGTGGTTAAAGAAAATAACAGACTTGCGGTGCCTAGGGTTTTCAGAAACATTCATATTGAGTATGTTCCTGCTGCAAGCCTCCCCTTGAGAGTGTGGGGGGTTTTTATGGTCTTTGTGAACTAGTAATATTTAACAGTGAGATGTTTAATTGCACAGTGTTGGGGGAATTAGCATTTATTCTGTTATACTGAGGAAAAAGGCTAAAATTTTATCCTATTTGTTGATACCATTTTTTATTCAGCTTTCAAACATACATAGCTATTTTGTAGCTTGAAAATACATCTTAATAAGAACTCTGTATTCAATAAGTTAATGTAAAGATAATATGTATGCAGTACATACATAATATTAATTAATTATGCAGAGTATTTACTGTACTCTAAAGTAGACAAGTATAAAGACTTCTATACATTACCTGGACGTGTTTCTGAAGAGAAGCTTTCCAGACTGGCTTTTTAAGTATACTTAGTTCTTTGAGTGTATGTGTGTGCCTGTTTTAAGATATTTACAAGACTTGTATACCTTATTGTCTGTAAATTACTTAAAGGATAGAGAAAATTAGAATTTCTATGTTAATAATAAATTGTTTGAAGATAAACCATCTGTTTAGCTGCAGTTTGGAAAGCAATATAGCACCATCTCCTAAAAGATAACAGGAAAACTAAGAAAGCTGATGACCAGTAAAAGACTGGTTGTAATTCTCTCATTGTCTGATTTTATGGTTAATTTATTATAAAATAACAAAAATTGCCATTTTAAATACAATACAGCATATGAGTGTGTAATGAATATTTATAGGATATTTAAATACTTTCCCATATTTTCTGTTCTTTTCCTGTGCAACAGAGACTTGTATCTTGAATATTCAGGTTTTTCATTTAAGCTTTTGCTTCATAATTTCAAAAGAATCGCTTTTTTAATTTCAAATATCTTAAGAGCTGCAACATGATTTAACTTTTTTTAGGAAAAATAGACGAAGTAGTACTTGAGGCTAGGACTATTGAGAGAAGTGCTAGTCCTTACAAAAAAGATCCACATTTTATAAATGGATTGCCTAATTTCACAATGGAACTCAGAGAGCATATCCAGGTAATTAGCTTCTTTCACCCATGTTCTGATGTAACATTTCTTGTGATATTTTATATTAGAAAAAAAGACAGTGAATTTCAGTTGCAAATCTCTTTTCTTTTCTAAGATAAAAGACAGTAAAATCATAAAGCAAGCTGGAACTGCCATAAAAGGGCCAAATGAATTTGTTCAAGAAATAGAATTTGAAAGATTGACACCAGGAAGTGTAATAGTATTCAGGTATGTTCTTGTAACTGCCAAATGGCTGTGTGAGTTACAAGAGTGATAGGAGACTGGAGAATAGTTCTTCCAAGTGCTGTATTTCTACAAGATATGCATTGATATTTACAGAGTTAGTCTGGACCCAAAGGCACAAGAGGCTGTGGGTATACTCCGCAATCATTTGATCCAGTTCAGCTCTCATTTTAAATCTGGAAGTCTTCCTGATGATCAATCAGCACCAGTATTAAAAACACCATTTTCTTCGTGAGTATGCTTTAAGTTTCTGACATATAACCAAGAGAGGAGAGCAAAGAATACAATGTAAACCTAGTGAGGGATTGTTGGGTTTTGCTGGTGATGGGTTTGAATTGTCACAGTGCAGTGAAGACTCTCAGAGATCTTATATGTATAATACTCAGTGAGGTTAATACTGAAAAACTTTGCAGTTTGTGTAATTGCTGCCTAAAGTAGGCTTTCTAACATGGACTGCTTCTCAGTGTTGGGGTGTGATTGGGTTTTTTAATACTGTGTTTCTAAATAAACACTGAGAATATCTTGGAACATCTGAAAAATCAGGCTCTTAATTTCCAAGATAAGTATTAAGAGAGTTGTATATATTTTACTATTTTAATGTGTGAAATCAAAATCATTTGTGAAATCCTTTCCCTGTTTCCCTACTGATGTTATTTTGGGTTTTATTCTTTTTTTTTCTCCACTGTTTTTTCAGTATTGCATCTAAACTAACTTTGGCTGACCTAAATCAAGTGCTATATAGATGTGAGGCAGAAGAACAAGAGGATGGTGGAGGCTGTTACAATATACCAAACTGGTCACCCCTAAAGTATGCAGGCCTCCAAGGTAATAAATAGTTTCAGCATTTTTTTTTCTGTCAAGTAAAAAAAGTAATTGAGAGCTGCTCAATCCAGATCACATAATAATGCTGTTGTATTGCTGCTGCCATTGTTTGGTAAAAAAGGTAGTTATTTTCTGCTTGACCATGCTGTTGATCAGTGTTCTCAGGAAATCTCATACTAGAACAAACCCCCTCTCTCTCAATGCTCTGAAACTTAATACTGCATTCCAGTATGTGTTTTAACGCCCGTGCCTTGACTTTTAAAGTAAAGAGAAAGCAAATACATCTCCAGTGAAAAGTTGCATGAATCTAACCCGAGGCATTGCTAGATTACTGAGAGGCGTCTGTCATTTATCAAATGTACACATTCCATCAGGCTAATTATTTGCAATGGTTTTCATAGGTTTCTAGGAGTTATGCTGAGGAAACTAGCATTGAGTGTCGCTGTCGTACCGAGAACGGCGAAAAACGACACGAGCCCAGTTTCAGGATAAGTGGCCTAAATGGCTTTATTTAATTATATAAATCAGCTTCTATAGCTTTGTTCGCAAGGGTGGCCCGACCCCATTGGTTGCTTGACCATCCACCTCCCAGGGTGATTGGCAGAATGCTGGAACACCCATTCAGAATATTTTTCCAGTGTACCATAACAAGACTGTGCATAACACGTTTGCACCTGTGAGATAAGCCTTGGTTTACGAAAACCTAAAACTGTTTCTTAGCTAGCTTGCATGAGAAAGAAAAACTTCACAGGATGCTGCAGCTGCTGGAAAATTCCTCTGCTCCTAGCTTTTTAGTATCCACAGTTGAGTTGTAGCCTAACTTGTTATGCAGGCTGAGAGAAGTAATCCAGTTAAAGCATCTGTTGCTATGTACCTTTTCTTGCTGAATTGTTACTGCTGTTTGTGATAATGATGTGTCTTTTAATACAGAGTTGGGTTTGTATCTTCAGGGTTAATGTCAGTGATGGCAGACATTAGACCAAAAAATGATTTGGGTCATCCATTTTGTGACAATTTAAGATCTGGAGACTGGATGATTGATTATGTCAGTAATCGTCTAATTTCTCGTGCAGGAGCCTGTGCAGAGGTGAGTAAAAATACTTGGTAACTTTGGGGTTTTAAATTACTAGTTTGTTTAATTTTCAATTTCTAGTATATTTTTAAATTCAAACTGTCTTTAACATATTTCTTGTCTAGGAAATTTCTTCTAGTAGATTAAACCATTAATATGTTTTTCTTCCCTCCCCTCAATCCTGTTTAAGAATAGACTGCAAAAGGGAAGTGAAAAATAGATAGGGCATGAAGGTGTTGTTAGCTCTTGCATGAGTGCTTGCAGGGGTCCCTCCCTGTTTTATTTTTCCTCAAATAAAAAATGAAATTACTGATATTTTTTCCCTAAGTTTTGGGGTGGTTTTTTGGGGGTTTTTGGGGGAGTTTTTTGGGGTTTTTTTGTAAGAAAGTACCTTCAAGAGTGCCTAAATAATACTAAGGCATACATGAGTATGATATAATTATAGTCAGCCAAGCGCTGGGAAGATGGGAATTACTGAGATACAGGGTGCCTTTATAGCTGCATTGCAGTGCAGTCCTTTTGTTTGTCATAGTTTATTTTCCTACATGGAAATGGCTTTATTTATTTCACAAGATGCAGACCTGATTTTTGTAACTTACCTAACAAATTCAATAATAAAAGCTTTAGCATTCTTATTTCATTTTATTCCTGAAGTCAGGTCTAGTAATACAAAGCAGAAGAATGGATAAAACAGTCTAATGTTGTACTGAAGCAAATGCTAAATTTGATCTGAGAAACAGAGCTTTTCTGGAAAACAAGTTAGTCTGATACTTGCCACCTTTACTGCTCTTCAAAGACTCTTGCTTTTTTTCTGTGTATTTTTGAGTTCTTCTTTTGTAATGTCTCATTCTGTTTAGAAGACTTAAGTCATGTGAAAATAAACTTTACAATTCTGCTGTTTGCCTAAGTAACTTTCTAAACTTCATCATACCTGGGTTAAAAGTATAGTCTCATCATGAAGTATTTTGACAGGTACGTTCTTTATCTGCAAGGCTTAAATCTTTAGTGACCTTCTAGTAAGTTGCCATAATGTTATTTAGCAGGACTAGAAGGAAAGAGAAATACTTTCTAGATGTCAAATGTTTTGCAATGATACAAGGATATGAAGCTTTCAGAATCCTGAGTTCAAGCCACAGACCTACAGCCATATTCACTAGTGGCTCTACATAATTTAGCTGTGATAACTTTTTATTCCTGGTCTTAAGCTTTCTCTCTTCAGTCCTGTCTTTTTAGCAATGCAAAACTTCCTTCCCATGCTTGGATTATAGTGATGCCTTTTGAGTTGTGACTTCTCTTTGCTACTCAATTTTACTAACAACTTCATGATAGTTCATTTTTTTCTCTTTCTATACTTCACATTTTGGCCTATTTATTTTTGATAGTACAGATGCAATACATGTTTTTCACTCTTCTTAGAGTTCCTGTCTTTTAGCTGAAATTTTGGAGTGGAAGGGTACAGCATAACTGGGGTGTACTACATGTACAAAAACTGTGACAAATACTGTTACAGTATGGATCCTGAAAGCACTGGCTTTTGAACTCTGATGTTATGAAGTTGTAATTGTATTGTATTTTAATAGGTTGGTAAATGGTTGAAGGCCATGTTTGTCTACCTGAAGAGAATTCCACGTTACCTCATCCCATGTTACTTTGATGCCATATTAGTGGGTGCATACACAACGCTTCTGGATGTGGGATGGCATCAGATGTCTAGGTATGCTTGGTATATAAGAGTTATAAAGGCATCTGTATATATTGGAACCTTATAAGTTTTATCTGCTGGAGAATGTCATTCAAATGTTTTCATACTCCTCTAATGTAAAATGGTAAAATTGGGAGAGAATTATCAAATCCTTCTTCTAACAGTGGTAGTTTGGAAGACTGAGAGTTCAGACACCTGTCCAGGGTTTCAGTTTATAACTACTGTTGGCATTGTGCAGTAGGAGGAGGAAACCCTAAGCCAGCATCTTTTTTGCCAGGCTTTGGAAGCTTTTTTTTTTTTTTGGCTATAAATTTAGTACCAATGCAATGCTTCCTTAAAGTTCAGATAAGTAAGAAAATACCAGATTGTATTTGATGCTGATGCTTTGTTCAACACTTCTCCATTATTACTCCCCATTATCTGAGCACTCTGCTTATTTTTTAAATAACTGTTTAATCTTCAGCGTCTGCTTCTTTGTTTATTGCAAAGGGAAGGGAAATTGATTTAAAGGAGGCTTTATTCTAGCTATGAATGTGCTGAACAAGTGGATATTGTTTTGTAAAAACAGGGACGTTAAAATGGGAATAGAATTTGGTATGGCTGTGAAATTGTGGGACATAATATATTTAATGAAAGAATGCTTGGAAATCAACTAGTCAGGAATGCAGATTGCATTTTTTCAAGCAATGCATTAGCAGATTTTTTTGATTTGCAGGTTTTTTATATATATGTAAAAATATGATTTTTTTGAAATACTGACTAGATTTTACAAACTTCATAGTAAAATATTTATCATATTTTTGAAGTCTTAGGTCTGTATATAAGCATTAACTAAACCAAAACAACTTTTTAAACTGTTTTCTAGAAATACTTGTCATAAACACTCCCATTGGCATTAGTCAATTAAGATTTTACTCTTAACACTGGGCACCCATTTTAGGAAAACGAGTCATTTACAAATTAAATCTTATGTAAAAAATTAGTTAATGCAAAATGCTAGTATTAATTCACTGCTAGTTTTTTATATTTATGTGTAATGTTTGTTATAGCCTTCTGTAAACGAAAAAGGGTACATTTTATAGACTGCTATTGTTGAATGCAAAGTTATTTTAATTTAATTATGTTGAATTACAGCTTTGTGCAGAATGGATCAACATTTGTTAAACACCTTTCCTTGGGTTCAATCCAGTTATGTGGGATAGGAAAATACTCTTGTCTGCCAGATCTGTCTCCTTCTTTACATGATGTTCCCTATAGGCTGAATGAGATTACAAATCAGAAAGAGCAATGTTGTGTTTCCTTGGCAGCTGGTAAGTGAGAACAACCTTTAAAAAAAAAAAAAGCCTTCCAAAATAGTTAAACTGTTTTTAGTAACTATGTTAAAATTTTCTGCATCATGTTTGAGAGCCATATGTCAGCAACTATGTATAAAATGTAGCAATTTCACTCACTTTAGCTTTGTGTTTAAGGTAAAGATTTGCTCATCTTTAAAAGTATGGGAGTTTTCTCTAGTAGTACTCTCATGGGGGTTGGGAGGGAGAGCCTTGTATATAAATGCTTTATTTAGAGGCTTTTTTTACTATATTTGTTGTTACCATATGTAGAGATCTACAAAAAATGTTTTCCTTTCCAGAAGACTTGCTTGAGATGAGTATACTTATCATAAGGGATTTTAGTTTATCTTTTATAAATGTGAATTTAAGAAGTTAATTGTAATGGCGTAACAAGAGTGAATTTATGGTTTACAAGTTCTCAGAAAGAGCCATTAGCAGATCAGAAGAACTTCTGATCTGCAACTGTCTCCAAAAGAAAAGCGCATAAAAGCAGTCAGCAAGTAGTATTTATACCTCCAAATGTTCTGCCAGCATCTGGCAGTCTTCCTATGGGCATTTTCCTATGTCCAAAGTATTATCTTCTGTGGCTTAGAATGAATTTATTTTGGTTCTGAATTGGCTCATTCCTTTTCTGAAGCCATGGAAACTTGTAAACATCCAGAGATGCAGTGGCATCTCTCTCAGTGGAGTGCTTTTCTTCTTTTTGCCATCACTCTTTCTCTTGTGTAGCTTTATTGCTTTTAGTTTCTGGATTTTAATAACATTCCATTTGCCTGCTTTAGTGTTACCTAGAAGCACAGAGACACAGTGTTCCCTTAAATTGGTCATAAAGATTAATTATACTAAAGGGTTTGGTTTTAAATATTCCTTTCACGTACTTACTGGTAGTTGTGCCTGAGATTTTTAAATTGTACACAGATTATCATTCTCGAGTGCTGCTGCCATGTGCCATAAATTCGCAGAGATGTGGAGGCCATATTGGAGAATTAGCAAATACTTTGTTAAAGTAAGTGGTAGAAGTGAAATGTTGTTCTGCCAAGCATGCACAAGAGACTGCTGGTTTGAAACTTTACCAAATGGAATTTCTGTTTAATAGATCATAAAAGGAAAAAAATGGAAAAAAAAAAGACAAGTATGGACCTTACTGTTGTAATTATTATGTCTTATCAGTTAGAATCATTCTTAAAGCTACCTGTTATAATGTCTGCAGTAAAATGTAGTTCTGTAAGCTGCTGGAAAAGAGAAACAGGGTGTCTTTCTCAGTGTCTGAACAGTCTTACCCCTGTATGCTGCTGAGATGCCACAGCTCTCATACATAAACTCTTGCCTACAAAGTGTTACAATCTTGTCATAGTTCTGATCTTTTTTGTTAGTTTTCTTTCTGTTTCTTTTAATTAACTTTTGGTTAAGTTGCCACATGATTTAACAAAAACTAAAATGTTACTATAACTGATAGGAGAAATGCTTTTGTGTGATCTTGAAATTCTAGAAGATACTGTTCTACTATAGGGTATATTTAATTCTATCAAGAACTTGGTCTAGGAGATTGTTTATTTGAAATACCATAAATCTAGGAAAAAGTTATAAATGAGGATATATTTTTTACTTCTGGTTATTTTATGCATGTGCCTGGAGGTTTCAGCTATATCAATTAATTAGATGAATAATGACATTGCTTTTCAGGTTTACCTCACTTTTCTTCTGGAATTTTTCGTTCATGGGGAAGGGATACTTTTATTGCACTAAGAGGTCTACTGTTAGTTACTGGGCGCTATCTAGAAGCAAGGTAAGGCAGGCTTAACCTTAGTTCTTTTTGGCTTCATGGGCAGCTAGGAAAAAGCAATGCTCTCAAAACCTGAGCTGATGCACAAGCTGTTAGAAACAGTTGATGTGCAGTATAAAATTTTAATGGCACTAGATTTGGGAGCTCTCTCTAAGTGGTATTAAAAATACTACTCAAATGATTCTCTTTTGCCTTCTTAGCACTGATCCAAAGCTGATGTTCTGTAGAGATAAGGTAGTTTTAACCCCTGCAATGCTACTGTTTGTCCTTGAACAAAGTGATTGTTTCACTAGTACTTGCATCATTGTTGCTGAGCAATAATTTCAGAATTACTTATGTAAAAATTTGAAGTAGCAAAAGAGAATACTGTTTCAATTAGAAAGGCGTGATTGCAGGTCTGTCATGATTTTTTTGTAACTGCTAGTATTTGTCTATTAATACTAGAAATCAGCTAATTGTGCATTGTTACAGTCTGGTATCTATAAACGTTTAACCTGACAAATGAGCCATACGTAAGCCAGATGAATTTGATATTTTGATTAATATTGAGTGGAGCTTGGCACATAATAGAAATATAAAAATGAGTTGGTGTAAATTAGCATGTATTTATGCTGTTGTACATTTGGCCAACTGTTAGCTTTCTCATGCTGAGAGATCTGCAGTCTACTAGTATGTTTATTTTGCCTTTTAAAGCTAGTCGGAATCCATGTTTTCCGCAAGGTATGCGCAACGGTTCTCAAATGAAACTTCTCATAACCTCAGTTGCTGTCACCTCTCTGTATTTTAATAGGAAATTCCCATCTACTCCTGCCCTCCGTCCCCATTCCACCCCACCCATCAGAATGGATACCAGGGTAATCATAAACAATGTCAATAAAAACCTTCCCTGTGACCTCAGTGGGATTTGGATTTAGGGTCTATATCACTACCTATAAAAAAGCAAATTATCTTTTCCATATGAATAGGTAATGTATGTTTTGTACAAAGTGATTTAAATGTATTCATATTGAGGAATTTGTAGGGAATGGGTGGTTTTTTATTGTAAAAGAAGTTCATGCTAAATGGAGTAATTTGTAGCTTTCAACAGCAAGCCTTTGGCCTCTGTCTTTAAAATCTTGTTTGTCTTGCCCTGCCTTGCTATTAACGTAACCCTGTATGCTTTATACTTGATACTTGGTCCAATAATGGCCTTGAAGGCAACTTAGTCAAGACTGTGATTTTCTTCTGTTCTAGAAACATCATTTTAGCATTTGGTGGGACTTTAAGACATGGTCTCATTCCCAATCTGCTTGGCGGGGGGACACATGCCAGATACAACTGTCGTGATGCTGTGTGGTGGTGGCTTCAGTGTATCCAGGACTACTGTAAAATTGTTCCAAATGGATTAGACATTCTCAGGTGTCCTGTTTCTAGAATGTACCCAAGAGATGACTCTTCTCCTCAGCCTGCAGGCACTGTGGTAAAGATCACTTCTAATTTAAGTATTTAACAAAACTATAATTTTTTAATGAAAGGATATAATTTTTTCTAGCTACAAGAACCTCTTGCTATCTGTTGTTCATGGTGAAATTTGATTATAGCGCAAGAATTCCGTATTTTAGGCACTTCTTGCATCACCTGATTAGACCAAGTGCAAGGGGTTAGGGAAGGAGGAAAAAAAATTCCATTAGCTTCTAAATCTTTTCGTTGCTTTTTGTCTTGAAAAAGTGTTTGTATGAAAAGTTGTATACAATGTATTGCCAATGCCAGGGATGCTACTTGAAAATGTTTGATGGTTTGGGAGTTTTTTTGGAATATCATATCATAAACTAGAGGCTTAAGAAATGCTTTCTACTCATTTTTCATCTTGCCTTTCACATGTCATCCAAACACACAATGAATCTAGGATCAGCCACTTTATGAAGTAATACAGGAAGCAATGCAACGACACATGGAAGGCATAAATTTCCGAGAAAGGAATGCTGGTCCTCAGATTGATCAAAACATGAGAGATGAAGGTAACATACATAGAACATTTGATGTGCAATACAGAAGTTGATTATTATATTTTGTATTTCCTTTTCCTCTTACTTCCTCTTTCTATTGACCATATTTTTATTTTAAAATTATATTTAATGTAACTGAAACTATAATACTTTATATACATGTAATATTTTTGGAGTGCCTAAATAATAGTTTATTGTTAGCAACTCTTCATATGCTTTGGTACAAGTGATCTTTAAAATTTCACTTAAAGAATAGTTGCCTTCAGAAACCTAACTTGGTTTTCTTGTTGGAAGGTTTTCGTTTATCTAGGACATTTGGGTTGGGGGAGGGTAGTTGGGGTTTTATTTTGCCTAAAAAATGGACTTAACACCTAATATTCTTGCTTGCCAGGTTTTAATGTAACTGCAGGCATTGACCATGAAACTGGCTTTGTCTTTGGAGGGAACCGCTTCAATTGTGGCACTTGGATGGACAAAATGGGAGAGAGCGACAAAGCTCGCAATAAAGGAATTCCAGCTACTCCAAGGTATGAAATCCAGGCTTTAGGTGGGGGATTTTGTAATTTTTTTTTTTTTAACTTAAATTCTTCTGCCAAACCACTGTGCCTTCTATTGACACATCTGAGAGGTTCTCTCTCAAATGTTCTAAATGTTTCTACCTACTAAAATGTTAATGAAAGTTTTTTCTTTTGCTGATTTGAAGTAAAAATCTGTGTTCTTGGCAGGTGAAGCCCGTGGATTTTTTCACGGTCTTAGCTCCATGCTAAGTGTTGAGTTTTGAATTCAAGTGGTAAAATGTAATTTAGGAAATACTGTATACTTGTTGTACTAGCAGTACTTTGTTATTTAAACTTCTCATATGAGTTATATATTGATAATTATGTTGTTTGAATATTTCCTAGTTCGAATTCAAAAATATTTACATCTACATTTTTAGAGCTGAGAATTAAGCATTTTAAAATAGGCTCTTTATTATGTGCCAGCAAACTGCTGCAGGCCCTTGCTTGGATTTAGTACAGTATCAGTTTCAAATCAATTGCCCGTCCATGGGTGAGAATTGAGGAAAACATCATCTTGCTTGACAAGTTGAGCACTTTAACTGGGAGCCAAGAGAGGTTGAGGTAGTTTGCAAAAGAGGCTGAGTTGGTGATGCGAGAGAGAAAATTCCATCAAGTAGACAGTAAAGCTGAGTATGATTACAATATTAAGTGTTTGCATATATTGATTACATTAATACTACTTGAAAAAAAGAAACAAGTCCAAGAAATGCATTTAGTGCTTATTTTAATCCCTCACTTTTGACTTGAGTAATCTCCTATGGCAGAACTATCACCTAAGTTACAGAAGTGTCTGTCAGTTGAGAAGCTTTGTATTGAACATGGTTATAACATCAGAGGACCACCGTGTTTGGGGTCGATCATTTTTTCACGTTCTTAATCACTGGTATAAAATTATCTTCCATTTGTGCTAATTAACTGGGTATGATAATACCACTTTAAGTAAGGCTGATGTACAGAAAAAGGTATTTGCTAGCCAGTTTACAATCAAGTTCATTCCTTGACTGAGAAATAGGGGAATAGTAGAAAAATGAGGAAAAAGAAATTGTCTAAATAAGATACTTATGAATGTAAATTTTTCAGTTACTCATTGAACTTTAACAACCTTCTTAAAATAATGAATGAGGGGTTTTATCATTATTATTTTAGAGATGGCTCTGCTGTGGAAATGGTTGGCCTGTGCAAGTCGGCTGTTCGCTGGTTGATGGATTTATCTGGGAAAAACATATTTCCATTCCGTGGAGTCACTGTAAAAAGACATGGTAAAAACAGGCACATCTCATAATTGTATTACTGGGGTATAAAAATAACTAAAACAATGAAATAATGACCATATAACCCTCAGAAGAAGGTTTAGGGGTTAAAGGAGGAAAACTTGGGAAAGTATCTTGTATGATTAAGATCTTTTTGTTACTATAAAAATTTATTAAAACTTGATATTTTCTTCTCAGCATTTCAAATAGTTTCTTCTGTGGATTACAAAGGAATTTCAGAGCCTGAATACCTTTTCTCAAAATGGATATAAGTGATAAGGTTACAGTGTATTTTGATGATGGTATCATTCATTTACAAGAATGTGAAGTAAAATGATGTAGGACACTTGTCTTTATTTTTTCTTTCTGGTCTTCCTCTTGCCCCCCAGTATTCATAACACAGAAACCCCCTTCTTGGGAATATTTACATAAATATCATTGGAAGTCCCATATGTTTTAGAGGGAATACTCTTCTAATCACAAAGTTACTTTAAGCTTACCCAGCCCAAGTGAATATGTGTCCTGTGAAGACTGATGTTGTGTTAGTCTCACTAGAAATTTCAGTGAGCTGTTCCTCCTGTGATCTGTACAATTGGCCTAAAACTGAGAGAGGTGATGCTAGATCTGCTCCTGTTACATTAAGTGTCAGGAATTCAAGAAGCATACTTCTGCTGTTGCTACTGTGGCTGATTTCAGAAAATTAAAACTGTATGTAACATCTTGCAGGAAAGGAGGAGATTATCACCTATGATGAGTGGGACAGGAAAATTCAAGGACATTTTGAAAGGCTGTTCTTTGTCTCTGAGAATCCAGCAGATCCTAATGAAAAACACCCAGATCTTGTACACAAACGTGGAATTTATAAAGACAGCTATGGAGCTTCGAGTCCATGGTGTGATTACCAGCTCAGGCCAAATTTTCCAATAGCAATGGTTGTGGTAAGTGTGGGGGAATGGGAGGAGGGCTTTGCACTTAAATGCAAGCCTAGTTGGTTATAAAGAAAACTTTAAGGTCCATCTGCATTGCATTCTGTCAGGAACATACGTTGCTTGGAATAACTTTTGGAAAGTGGCTTTTTTTCCATGCTTTTAATGTTGGTTCTCTTGGACTACCTCCTAAGAATATATCATGACGGGACTTGCCAATTTGCAGTGCTCACTGTATTCAGAATGTCTTTTATGGCTAGGTCTGGGAGGCTGCTTTTCCCATCAAATTGGCTAAAAAGGATAGATTCTTTGTTTTTATTGGATTTTTAAAGAGCTTCAGTAATACTACTTGGCAAGGGTTTTTAAAATAAAATCAAAATTGAAAAAAGCACTGGATACCTTCTGTTTTCTTGCTTACTCTGACTTACAGGTTCTAGGAGTTGATTCAGTAATACAAAGCTCAAGCTTTTTGTTGTCTTCTGCATTTATATACACAGCCTTATGTGTGTTTATGCACAGAGATTATTCATTAAATCTTTATTATTTTATTAGGCCCCTGAGTTGTTCTCACCTGAGAGAGCTTGGAAAGCTCTGCAGATAGCAGAAGAAAAGCTTCTTGGTCCATTAGGCATGAAAACCTTAGACCCAGAGTAAGTACAGTAGAGATACGATCAATGTTAATTCCTACTGTTTATTGTGTTTAGGAATTACTTGACGTGGGGCAGGGGTGGTGGTGATGGTGTGAAATTTTCATATATACTTATGAAATAAGGCTGCAGGAAGTACTTCCAGAACAATTGGTTTAGCTGTTCCAAAAGTCTGTGCGATTGATTTCTTTATATAGGCAATGGCTGAGTGGTTTTGAATGCCTCACAGTAAGCAAGTCAAATTTGGCATCATACCAAAGATGTTGAATTTGCATCTTGGGACATACTTATGTTTGATGCAGTGTACAGCACTACAGTTTGAGTAAAAGGGTAAAATTATGACTCTTAAGTCCTTTCAAGGCATGGACCATTTTCCTACAAATTTAAACTTTATCTGGAATTCCACTGTCATGTAAAGTACAGAACCTGGTGGAGACCTTCATAACTTAACCATCAATAAATGTAAATGACAAATTATTTGGTTGATTTGTTTTCCATTTCTGTGTATTTTTAATTAGGCTTTTTTTGCATAATACATTTTTTCTTTCTTGCAGTGATATGGTGTACTGTGGAGTATATGATAATGCTCTTGACAATGACAACTACAATGTAGCCAGAGGTTTTAATTATCACCAAGGACCTGTAAGAGCTACTTCCTTCAATTTTAGAAAAAGTGTTGTCATCTTTTCAAACCTACTGCTTTGATAATCATCTCTCTTCATTCTTTCCATAGGAATGGCTATGGCCAATTGGGTATTTTCTTCGTGCCAAATTGTACTTCTCCAGGTTGATTGGTCCAGAGATATATGCAAAAACTGTAGTTATGATTAAGAATGTTCTTTCTCGCCACTATGTTCATCTTGAAAGGTAAGATAACAACAAACACAGATTCCAAATACTCAAAATACTGGGCTAGTGGTATCTACCATCCAAGTGCATGTAAGAGTACAGATCTTCTGTATAAACAGGATCTCTTTTCTAGATAGGAGGTTGACTGCTATATGTGCAATTGCAGATCTCAAGTCAGGTTTCAAATACAGGTGAGATCTAGTGCCTTTTAGAGATTGCAGAATCCCTAATACTTATGCATGTGAAGACTGGGTGAGATAAATCTTATGTAAAGATTAGGATCTAATTTCATACAAGAAATCAATTTCAGAAAAAAAATGAGTTTTTTTTTTTAAAATCGTAAGTATTTAAAAACAAACTTTAAAACATAATAGTTAAAGGGCTAGTAGTGATATATTAAAATTTCAGCAGATAAAATGATGCAAAATATTGTTAGGACTTATTGTGTTCTAAGTGAGGAAATTAGATTCTGAAGCCGTCATACCAATAACCTTGATTTTTCTAAGGAGACAGAGGAACTTGCATTTTGAGTTTTCCTTCAAACCAAACCACCAAACCCACACACTGTTTCTTCTCTTTTGCTGTCTATTTTATTTTTAATTATTAAGGATTTGAGATAAACTGAAATAAAAAATCTTGCCCTTGGTATCTCATCCATATAATCTGTTCTGCAGCACATGAAACAGGTATTTATTTGCACCCAAAAGAGTAATACAGTAGGACTCTTGACAGAAGAGTTTGTCTGACCACATGGGGAAGAAAAGAGGATTTGTTAAACAGCATACTGCCTTACATAGTGTCTTGTCCACATCTCTTGTTTGGTAGTATCAGAAATAACTAGCAGTTTGGTAATGCTCTTTGCTTTTCCTGTCTTAAAGTAGTGTACTTTTACTCTGTTTTGATACATTACATTTTTTCTGTACAGAATAATTATTGTAGTAACAGGCTCTACTTACATTTTTTAAGTGTGCTAGTTTGTGGGATGTTTTTGTTCCTGCAGAGGAAAAGAAGATTTATGTAATCATGCTGTCTTCCAGCCGTTGTCACCTTTTAGCACTATAATCAATGTCAAGTGTAGTTTGAGTACCATTGTTACCATTTTCCAAATGCAAAGTTACCAGAATGAGAAACAGGAGCAGCACACACCAGTTGTGTAAGTTTAGTTATTATTAGTATCAGAGAGTCTGCTTCGAAGAAGAGATGCTTCCACTACAATTCCCAGCTGCAGGTGAAAAAAATATTAATTAGATCTCAGTTATTAAAGGGTATACTGTGCTTGTAGGACAGCTGACCTTTAGTCAAGCTTTTCAGTTTCCTACTGAGTTAATCTTCCAAAAGGTTTTAAAATGAAATGTTCTTTTAATTTCAATCTGTAATCTAACAACAGTACTCACTTGTGTTTTCTTTTATCAGATCATCCTGGAAAGGGCTTCCAGAACTTACAAATGAGAATGGGCAGTATTGTCCTTTTAGCTGTGAAACTCAGGCCTGGTCGATTGGTGTTATCCTTGAAATCCTTTATGACTTGTAAAAGTTTCTTTTGATTGATTTGATGAAACTTCTGTGGTCTTACTATTGGGCATAAGTGAACACTTGGCTTACACTGCAAGGGAAATTAACTGTTCTGCACAATCACTCAAGTGGTGTCCTGACTTTCAAAGACGCTGAATGCCAGCAGCTCCTGTGCCCTAAAACTGTGTGGGGCGTAGGTATTTTGAAAATCAGGCCATGACAATAAAATAACACAAAACTGCAGTGCACACTTGATGCAGAAAGTTTTAGTAAGGAGCAATTTTAAGAATATGCACAAACTTAATTTTAAGTGGCTTTGGTTTTTTAGCCTTTTCAAAACAAAATCTTAATGTGAAGTAAATTAGCTCCTTCCTGAGCTAAAAATAAGTAGCACAGCTCTTATGTTTTTTTTTCTTTGTCTCTTAAAGAGTAAATGGATGTTTTTGCAAATGCATGCTTAAGGGGGAGTAGACTAACCTCTAGTTTTCTGAGTTTGGTATGCTTTGTGCTCTAGCACCATGCATTAATGAAGGCATAATATGTTACCTCTCCATTGAACGGTATAATGGGGATGTTTTTGTACGTGTTCAGTTGAACACTCCACTAAGCAGCAACAGAAATAAAGTGTATGAATACCGTAATAAATCAGCTTTTGAAGTTACATATAAAATTTTGAAAACTTTGAGAGTTAGCTCAAGCAATTAGGTAACATTGTATGTTAACCTAGATTTATTTAAATACCATGAGCCATATAGCAAAGCTGTTTTTTCATCTATATCTGGTTTTCACCATGGGTAATTCATAAGAAAAGTGCATACAGTGCACAGCCTATATGTTAGGGAAGGCCAACGTGCTTGACTTTTTATTAATTTCATTTATTGAAGAGATAGAGTCACCTCAGCCCTTCATTCCTGGGAAAATCCTAGCTCTATTAATCAGGTGGAAACACTTAACACAGTGGAAAGACATACTAGCCTGCTATCAGAGAGGAGAATGTGAGGCTTCTGGGCCTTTTGAAATTACACCAATAACAATAAGCATGCTACCTCTTTGTGGTGTCCTTTGGGAGCATATCCAGTGAACATGATGCAAAATGTGTTTTTTCATATTTGGATGCCTACATGTCCTTCTTAAGTTCGTATCAGGGTTCACAGACTGAGAGGAGTGTGGTTGGTAATTCTCAACTCTTCGTACAATTTTTCCATCTTAGTGCAATAAACAGGCAGAGAGTGAGATTGCCAACACTTCCCACATCACAAGGCAGAAAAGCAAAAGCACTATTTCTTAATGTTGGACAACATATGCTGAAAAAATAAATACAGGATGTAATTATAATGCACTAAAACACATAGATCAAGATTTTATCCTGTCTGTATTTTAAAGTTTCTGTGTCCTGTCTAAAGTACAGTGCACACATGCTGTCTTGTTCAGGGAGATGTATTTCAGGTAGATATTGTAAGGGCAAGTTAACAGGCTCAAGAGAGATGAATTGTAAGAAATGGCTATACTTATATACTATTTATTTGAAAGGCTAATAAGGATTTTAACTCCCTTGCTGAAGTGTTCAGTCCTTAGGAATAGGTAACGTCTATATTATACCTGAACTTTTGAGCTGCTGCAGTACATGGGTTGGGAAATTTTTATTTTCTCGACACAATGCATAAGAGATGTCATTTGATCAAAAATGCTACTGAAATGTCAGCTACAGATTATTTTTTTAATGTGCAAAGGCATAGAAAGTATTTTTCATACTGCACTAAACTTTCCAAATTTCTTGATAATTATATTAAGGTTTATGTCCTACTGTTTCACCAGCTTTACTGTTTTCCTGGATACTTATTTCTTGTTTATTATTTCAAGGTATGTTTTATGGCTCCTGTGGCTTAGAAAACAGGAACAAAATGGCAGAAAAAAAATTGTTCTTACTTCATGAAAACATTTTAAAATTGGAAGCGAAGCTTAAGAGCTATGACTGTTGAAGATTTCCACCAGGTGTCAAAATTATATACATTGGCAATAACACTCTTTAAGTGTTTGGAAAAAAAAACATGAGTAATTTTTCATCAAGACCTTCCTATGCTATGTACAGATTGCTTTCCAGTTTTGCAAACTGCACTGCTGATATAGACTGCATATTTGTCACTGCTAGGGTTTTTTTCTAATTTAATAGTAAAATTTTAAAGATAAATCACTACTGTGTACACAAAAATACGTATGTTATGAAACTTCTAAACATGCCCATTTATAATGTTGCTTCTGCACTGACTAGTTGAGCATAGTTTTAGTGACAAATATTTTAAATAGGGAAAAAATATGTATTGGTTGACTTTGCTGTTAAGTAGCAACAAAAGTAAGATTTAAGGTTATTAACTTTTGGGGGGGGTGGTGGTTTTTTGGTTTGGGGGTTTTTCTTTTTTCTTTTTTTTTTTTCTTCTCAAAAAGCTACTCAACACTTTGTCAAACCAGACAGTTTAAAAATTAAGAGGGAAGAAAACAATGTTAAATCTAACATAGCATGAGCTGATATCCAAATAGATGAAGTCATTATCCCCGAAAAGTAGCTGACTTACATTGACTGATCATTATCATTTATATTTTACACTCTAGAACTTCTAGTAATGCAAACTTATAATTGGTAAAATAGAAATAAACTAAATAACTCAGTAAGAACTGTGCATCGACTGTGTTCCAGTTGGTGCTTCTTGATCTGTATCACATTAAGAATTATTTTTCCTCCCAACTGAAATAATTTTAACTGTTACTGATGTTTACACAGTTAATAGCTCTTGCTTATTCAAAGATTATTAACTTGAGAATTCAAGTAAACTAATGTACCATTCTCATACTGCATGTTGTAATGTAAAATGGAAACATAAGCTTTACATGTCTGTCTATCACAGCAACGACTGATTTTAGAAAATGTCATTATTCATTTCTGAAATGCACAAAATAAAATTCTTTAATTCAGAGTTAACCTTTTCTTGTGATTGTTTAAAAAAAAAAAAAAAAAAAGTCGAACTTTCCAGCTGATGTTGCTTGTTCATGTGTAGCAATTTTACATATGGGGAGAGATCATTAAGTCCTCAGGTCAAATGTTAAAATGTGCTAACAACACTTACTAAAAAAAACCAGCTTTTTTTTTAAAAAAAAAAGAAAACATAAACTTGAGCCTTACACAGAGATTCTTATGTTGGTGTCAGTGTCAGCTGTCCTAGCTGAGTTTGAGTGGGTTTGGGTTAGCAGAGCTCTGCCTGTCCCTTCTGCTCTAAGTGTTTATATATGTAAAGTCATAGTATTGCAAATTCACCAAGACAACAGTCCTGATTAACTGATTTACAGATGTTCAAGTCTTACAGTGATTAACTTTTGGTGCAAAATTCCTGTCACTATGGAGAAGGCATTTTTTGGACCTTTCAGCTCTGCTTTGTAAAATCAAAGTCTCACAGCATAGGTGTCTAGTATACTGAGTATGTTTTGCAGTGTCCCCATTTCATTCCATGCTTTATAAAAATAAGATTTTTTTTCTAATCCTCTATTCAAGCATTTTTGTTAAGAAGTAGTTTATTATTCCACTGTATGCTATTTTTAATAAATACTCTATTGAAAAGTGGTTAAGGAAATCTAGAAATGACCAGTCACTGAGTTGTTGGGGCGAGTTGCTAAGGTCAGAGCTGCCACCTCAGCCCTCATGGCACCTCAAGCAGCTCAATGGAGGAACAGATGGATGAAATGTTAGTGGTGACTAGCAGGCTTCTCTTGAAGGCTCCTTTGGCGGTTGCAGATGCCAGTTGTGGAAGCGCCTGCAGTCAGGACACGAGCTCTGCCCGCGTTGCTGTGGGAGGTGAGGCAGGCCCCGTCGAAGAGAGCCCGCTGCTCTCGCCACTGGAGAGAGGGCTTCGCCCTCCCGGGCGGCCGGGACGAGGGCCCGGCGGGACCGCGGGACCACGGCCTCAGCCCGGCCGGGGCCCCTCAGCGGCGGGACGGGCGGGACAGCGCCGGCTGCGGGCCGCTCCGCCACACGCCTCTCGGGAAAACAGGCGAAAACTGCCCCGACCAACAGCTTGTTTGCCTTTCTAAATGTGCCTGGAAGCAGCAAGAAGGAAAATGTACTTGCCTATGAGCATCTGGGGTTTTGTGCAAACTTGGGAGCTTATACAAGGGAGAGCTCAACATTCTGCAAGATTTGCCTGTGCATTTGGTATTTCTCAGAAGTTGCTGACTAAATTAAAACAGAGGCTTCCTAGTTCTGAATTTTGCATCAAAGTGCAGGTCACCAAGTGGACCAATGGCCTTTTTTAATGGGGAATGTTGATTTCCAAGCATGAGCATCTGAACAAGGCACAACTTCAATGCTGGTTTAGCGATTGCTGATTTTTACAGGGTCAGATTCTGAAGGAGAATTAACTTGTGGTGGCACGAAAGTGAGCCTGGGAATAATATAGCAAGAAGACTCTGGCTAGTCAGGTGGCAGTCTGAGCCATCTGTGCTGTTGCAGGCTCTTGTGTTTCTGTAAACACTTGTCCAGTCCCCTTGGCCTGTAACACGTTTGTCTCATTGTGTAATACCTCCTTGAACCTGTTTCTTTCAGAAATCTTAATCTCTCTGATGTGTCTGTTCTGTCTACAACCTTTCAGCCACATGTGGTAGTTCACCCTGTGTAATGATCTCAGCATACTACACAAAGATCACTACCACTGACTGACTGTATTTGACAAATAATAAACTTGTTCACCTCAGTTCACATAAGCTTATGCAATTTGTGAGATTCATGAGCACTTCCCTTTGTGCACCACAGCAATATCTCAGTACAACTTCAGACAGATAGACTATTCTTTGTGTAGTGCCTTTTTGCAACAAGAATGAAAGCTGGCCATGAAGGAAGAGAATTATGCTGCAGCCTGGCAAGGGTCTTAAGCTGGATGATGTGGACTCCAGGTACTAATGGAGGTAAGTTTCTTGTGGAATTCTGTGTTTCTGAGTTCAGACTGGCAAATTAACTGGTGCTTAATTTTATGTTGTGGTGAGAAACGTAAGATGATGTTTTCTAATCAGTTCTAAAGGAAGATATTTGCAGTCACATGACTTACAGACTTATAAGTACAATTATTTTAAAGCATGATTCTCCAGAATGGGATTAAATTATAGTAGTGGAAGTCTTTTTTTAAGGTGATTTGTAGAGTCACAACCATTTATAAAAATTTGAGAAAGGTGAAAGATTGATTTATTTTTGCAAGTGACATCTCAAGGAAAAGGTTACTGCAAAATGAACAATCTGTTCTTTTATGGGATACATTCAGGGGCTGATTTTAAAATTTCTTTGTAATTGTTCTTATGGCCATTGTCTATAAGGGTCCTAGATACAGCCTAGACCTGGAGAGGGGTACCAGTTGTAAATGAGAAATTGGTTCTAAATACAGGAGTAAAGCTCACAGCCGCTTGTGTAACATCCTGAAGAATAGCCAAATAATGAGGTAATATTGTCTTAGCAAGAGCAGTCGTTGGAGGGCAATAGTAGGTTAAGTGTTGTCTGGATGTGCTGTAGTATTATACCTAAGGAGAGCTTGGAGTAGGATCTTGAAGTTAGTGTATAAATTTTGTGGATGTGAATGATTGACTAAAGTATCAGGGATGACACGTTAGAAGGGATCTTACCTGAATCTATGGTAATCCAGGGACTAGCACGGTGGGCTGGCTGGAAGTGAACACCTCAGTAGAAAGCTGGGGATGATAGATGTGGCAAGGATAGTGCAGCTCTTCATTATAGATAAAAATTAACATTTCCAGCTTGGCAGCAGAGGGTGGCGCCAGTTGGCCCCGTGGCGCTGCTGCCTCCTGCTCAGGCTGGGCCATTCAGCTCCCCCCAGCTCCCTCAGGGCTCTGCAGTTCTGCACAGCCACACTCGCTTTTCTGGCTTTTAGCAGCTCAAGTCTCCCGCATGTCAAAATCATAATAAGTTTTTAAATGTTTAGCAAATGTTTCCATAATATATCCTCACGTAGGGGAAGTGGGAAAGAAATACATCTTTGATGGTTTACTGACTAACGAGTATTTCATTATTAAAAATTCCAATAATCTGTTTCTCTGTTTTATTGCAAAGTTCAAGAATCTGTTTATCTCCTAAAGAATGGGAAATGCTAGGATATGAAACCAGGTGTATGTTAGGCATGTATTTATTATTTGCATCATAGTTCATCTAATGCTTCTGTAATTGCTCACAAATTTTTTCTGCTTCCTTAAATGTTTTGTTTATGTACAAAAAAAATTTAATGTGAAAACTGAAAATAATTCTGCTTTGGCAATCTTTTGCTATAACTGTGGGTATTTTAACTTGTGTGTTGTTACATGGATTTTTTTTTTTTTAATTTTTTTTTTTTTTTTTTTTAGTGGCATTCAGCTTGCACACAGCAGTTTTCTAGGACAATCAACTGGGAAAAGTGAGGCTAAAAAATATGAAACTCTAATTGAAAATTAATATTTTTTTGACCCAGGAAAACTGTGAAGTGCTTAGATTTAGTTGTCGTAGTTTGCTTTGAACACCTTTGTTCTCATGGAGTATGAAAGATTTGGAGGCCTGAGATTTATGTTGTGATATTGTTAGACAAAAGTAATGGTAAAGCTGTAATCTCGGAACAAAGTCCAGTGATAGAGAAGTCTGGAGAAGAATACCAGCAGTTGGAAGGAATATAGATGGAGTCAGGCATTAAGACATGGTAAGAAAAAAAGAATAAAAAGAGTGATATGAAATACTAGGTCATTTTATGTGACTTAGAACAGCTTTATATAAAATATTGTAACAAAAGGTACAGAGTCTGTAGCTGAAGAAGTCCAGGTGCTTGTGTCCTACAGCTTTAGACTCCAGCTGTCAAATTTGTGTGTTTTTAACGGGCTGCATTTTCTAGCAGTTATTCCACTTGCTGAAGCTGGGTGGGAACACCCACATTTTAAAGGTAATTTTGTAATTTGTAAAGCCTATAATCAGACCTACAGGGACAGCAGTTCAAGAGGTGGTTTTGTTTTCTTGTGATGGCTGGCTGGCTAGTACTGCTGGAGGTCTCCCTGCAGGCCACTGGAGGGCCATACTCATGTGTTTGGAGCAGTTAGGTTCCTGCAGAGCTTTTCCAAGGCCTCCAGGCACCATTTAGTTGAACTTAAGAGCCAGATGCTGTTATCACCTGGATCAGAGTAAACATAGAGTAAGTTAATTTCCATGCCTTGAATAATTGCAGGTTTATTTTTGCATAATTTTGTCTTTAGACAGTTTATACACCTTTTCAAACAGCAGTTAAAAGCATCAATCAGATGTGGTAATGCAATACACTATTGTTTGTTCCAGGGTAGGGAGTCTACACTGTGATGGGGTTCATTGTCACAGTAGTTTCCTTAAAGCAGTCATGCATAGGGGTTTTTGCCTTCCTTGTCAATACTTTTGTTGGAGTCTAACAGAACATACTCTAAATTCTGTAGTCCCAAAAAGCTGATAGAATTTTGTACTTTGGATTTATCAAATTGGTGCAAACATTCTCTTCAGGAATATTAAAAGCAAATAAAACGTAGTTTGGGGGGGGAGGAGAGGTGGGGGGGTGTGTATGTGTGTGTTAGTAGTAGCAGACAGGTGTTCTTCTGGTTATTTCCATCATGTTTTCAAAGCTGAGCTTACAAAAATTCCTTAAAAACATTAGGGTTTAGAAATTTGTGCTTGTGTTATTCAAAAGTCTTGTTTTGTCTGTGCTGGAAGATTGAGCAGAGAAGTCTGAAAGTTATATTAAAAAAGTGAATTTTTATTAGTTTAATAGCTGAGATAAGAAGTCTTCAGTTAGGTAATTAAGCATTTCTTCCAAATTTCAGCAGATACTTTTTACTGGTTATGAACCAACTGTTCTAAACTGAATGTTGCTGTTAAATGTCATCTTGCTTCCTATCCTCCCTGACTTTGCTTAACATAAAAGACTCCGTTTAATTGTGGGAGTGGGTGTTTCTCTGTCTACTGCCATTCAAATTATAAAGCACTTAAATATTTGTTTAGAGGGAGAACTGCAGTATTGCTCTTTCAAAAAGAATCTCTTGGAGGGCAGAAATCCAGTGTTTGAATTTTAACTTAAGGTTTGACTGTCTGAAGAGCAGCCTACTGCTTGGTGGTCAGTGAATCCTTCAGGAAGGTCAGCGATGTGGTGATGGTTGAGGCTGGGTTATGACAAAAAGGGAGAAGGACTTCTAAGTGAACACCAGAGAGACAAGGAGGATGTTTCCTCACCCGTGGGGTTTTTCAAAGGGAGGAAGCAGGAAAGAGAGGAAGTTCTGATGTCTGGTGGGGCTGCAGGCTGTAGTACAGCAAAAATGGTGGAGGGGGGAAGCTGCAGTTTACCTTAGTGTGGGCCTACAGGCTGGGCTGTATGACCCTGTGCTTCAGTGGAGCAGACAGCACAGCCATAGGGCCCTGCTGCTGTTACACCAAAATGCAACAGTACTCTGACTAAGAATTCTGGGCCACTGAAGGGAAGAGCACCTTGAGGAACTAGCTGTAACCACACATGAATTTCCAGACTTATTTCAATTCTCTTCTGGTTTTCACTTTTGAAAAGTAGATACTTTTTACATATTGAAATCTCATGGGGAGGAGAACTCCTGTAGAGGCTGAAAAAACATTTTCCACTTGGCTGAAGTCAAAATCGTGCATTATTTTGTCAGCCCTATTTCCAGCTCTTCAGCCAGTTCACTATAGTGTCTTAAAGTGGACTCAATTTCTCCATCTTTCACCCTTCTTCAGCATAGCTAAAATGCTACTGTGAATTTCACCCAGAAGTCATCAAAATCCCTGGAAATGTAAGTACTACATCAGACTCAAAGGTTTTATGTGCTTGAATGTAACATTTTAAAGTCTTTTGATGTCATATACAAAAGTAACTCAGAATAATAATTACTGTAATAGTATCTTTTGTCTCATAAATTTAATTCTCGGCGTACTCAATTTGCTGTAATTATATACTCAATGTACTGCTAATAAATACACTCTTTAAACATGTATGTGTTTGATGTATATGTATTTTCAAACGTGGGGGGGAAGCAGTAGAAGTCAAGGATGTTACATCTTTAGGTTTTTTTACTATTAATGCTTTGTTAAATATCGTGTTACGTTAAATTTTTTGTCATGAAACTCATACAAGGATGCTTTGAAATGCTAAATAGTTGTGATAGTGATTAGTACACACCACTCATGCTTGGATGTTTCCAGTGCTAAAAATTCAAGGATTGCTCTGAATTAACTGAGGGGACATTGGCATAGTATGTAGGTGTCTTTGTGTCCTTATCTTTCTTTCTTGGAAAATTGTGCCTGCTGTACTCTGAGAACTTTTGGTCGCTTCATAACTTGTGGAAAGTGGATGACAGGTAGTACTAGCTGTGGACACACCTCTTTTTGGAAAGTTTTGGTCTTTGTTTCCTGCATGGTCATTTTCACTGCCCTTCACAGTTAGTCAGTAACTATTTTCTGCTGAAAGTAAGAATGCTGCTAACCAAAATCCTACTTAGCTGAACAGGTATCTGTCTTCTAAGCTAAGAACCATTGATTTTGCTGCCACTGTTGGATGTGATCTCTAAATGCTGCTTCCATTGCTGGGGGTACTATTAAAAGAGAAAAACCCCTCCTGTTGTTAACATATGGATGAGGAGTGACTGGTAATGGGTAATATTTTTAGAGAGCGTCAAGTTCAGCAGAACACAGTCATTTAAACACAGAAAGTCCAGAGTTAGTTTCCCATCTGTACAGTGTTAATTCTGTCTGCTTAGGTCCCTCCCACCAGCAACACTGATGTTTTGTCTGAGCACTGCCCTCCTCAGGAGCTGCTTCTGTCTGCCCTATCATCAGGATTCACCTGTATATGCTTGATCTGTAATCCCACTGTACGTGTGCCAGGGATTATACAGCAGTTTATACCATGCCAAATCTCACCATGCTTTGCAGCAGGCCTACAGGTCTGCTTGTGCATGTGCCTTTACATTGCACTACCTATAGTTAAATATTTAGTTCATAAAAAATAAATACTAACCTCCTGCAAACAGTTCCTTTGTTTTCACACCAGTCACATATGTTTAGCCTTCAGGAAACCTCACAGCCTATGTTCATGTCTGACCTAGCTGTACACAACAGCTTTCTGGGCTCTGTTTCAAGCATGGTCTACAAACTGAGTTCTGAAATGTGTCACAAAACTTTCCAGGACAGTTCTTTCTTTGGATCATCGTATGATTTTATACAATGAAACAGCTCAGATATTCACTGAATACCTTTGGAGATGTTATTCACCATGCCACACATGCAGAAAATTACATAGCATATGAGGAACTAATGCATAAAAGTTATAGTAGTCTATATATTACTTTTATGCAGGCTGATTTTTTAAAATATTATTCCATAATTTAGATGTTCAGATGTGTAGACCACAGGTTTATCTACTACACTAACAACACCTGTTTCTATCACTATTCCTGGAAGCCACACACTCCTACCTTTGTTTTACTTCCACATTGATAGAGAAAGCATT
This sequence comes from Corvus brachyrhynchos, assembly GCF_000691975.1. Lineage (NCBI taxonomy): Eukaryota > Metazoa > Chordata > Aves > Passeriformes > Corvidae > Corvus > Corvus brachyrhynchos. The sequence goes on along the minus strand of NW_008237239.1, from coordinate 7,511,619 downwards.
GCAAGTATAAAAAGAAATTACTTAAAGATGAAACTTTTGTTTCTGTGAAGCTTATATTTGAAGCTGAAAGTATCTAGCTCCACAGCTAAAGCCTGTGGACTAACTGTCTATGAGATGTTACGTTCTTCCTTAGGTACTTCTTCTGACTTGCGATATGTTTGTATTTTCCCTTTTACCCTTTTCCTATGCTGTTTTGCAGACCTCTCTTTATTGTCATTTAAAATAATGTTTCGAACTATTTCAAGTACCTTCGTGGATGTGGATGTTTAAGCCTATTACAGCAGAGCTGCAAAGGCACATTTGTGCCTCAGCAGTGCACACAGCACTGTGACTGTGGCTGTAGCACCTGGGATAACATAATTTCTTGAGTGGCTGTGGAAATTCTCACTCAGTGCTTTGTGAATCACCACAGAGTGATGAATCACTGCAAAGTGGTCCCTAGACAACTGACCTTGAGTTGACTCTCCCAAATATTTTCACTTCCTAAACCTAATTAAAAGATCCATTAAGGATATTTATATTGATGTATCTCTATAATTACAGTTGCTATAAGGATGCTATTCTTTTGTGAAAGGGTGATATGATGTTAATAAATAGCCTTTCATACTGTGGATAACATCATACTAAGCTTGAAAATCTTTAAAATAATGGACTGTAGTAAATTAATACTTCTCCATATGGAAGGTTATATATCATAATTTTGTTCCAATGTATTGCAAAAAAATAATGCATTCCATAAGGAATTCATTTAGTAGATGGAACGTCAGATTGGAAGAACCCAAGAAAATTGATTTGTCCGTCCTCATGAGCCGAAGTCCCCTGATTGTAGTGATCTGATGTCCCTAAGAAGGCAGGGCAGTAGATTCATAGTGCAGAGCAAAAATCAGAGGATTTAGGAGTTAATTTGCTAGACATGCTACACAGTAACTGATTACACTGGTTTTCTATATGCCCAGTCTAGCACAGCAGTGAGGGACTCTTGTACCCACAACAGCCTTGATGGTCAGCAGCTTCTCTGTGGAGCCATCCTAACAAAAAAATCCACTGAAGACCAGGAGTGGCCTAGACCTGCACTCAGTAGGAACATAAAACATTAGATCAGAAGTGTCATGGAGCTAAATTTCTGGGTTTGTCCAAATTATTTTGTATCTCATGGGTATGACACACGAGAGAGGGTATAACACGGGCTTTCACATTCCATGCGAAGGGGCTTTTATATTCTGAGGTTAACACCTAGTGTATCTTTGCTCTTCTGATAGAATACTCTGTGACTCTGACCCTTCCCTCCTTAAGAGTCACCTCTTTCTCCTCCCTGACCTCTGGCTAAATGGAGGAGTGGATAACTAGCAGAGGAATGTAACACTTCCAATTTGCCAGGTAGGTGGTAATTGCTGCGTTCCGAAGAGGTTACCAAACCCCTCAGTGATACACGTACTTCATGCACTTTGCTTCCAGAGTTTGTTAAAGTTATAAATCATGTTTAGTGCATACTTGGTAGACTTTAACTTAGCTATTTCAATTCAGAGGAAAACCCAAATAAATAGTTGGGCCAGCTTCTCACACTAGTTTTCCCTGCTAGTACTAATAGAAAGTAATTATTATGATCTCAGCCATTTCCTTTTCCTCACCTTCCTATTTTCCATTACACAACTGTAATTATTATTGATTATACCTAATTAGGATTCATTGTGCTTCAAAGATTTAATACTTGGTCTTCGCCTCCAAAAGGTGATAATCTTACACTTAGTCTTAAAATCATGAGTAATCCAAGACACAAGGGGACAATCAAATGCAAGGACAAGAGCAACCACTTCAAAAACACATGATCTTTTCCTTAGTTAATGAGCTAGTTATCTGCAATTTAGTAAAGTCTAAGTTCAAAGCATTTTCATGACTAGTATATGGAGGGGAATAGTACTAGTGTGAAGCTTATTTATTTATTTCAGAAAAACATGCTGTCTTGAGGGCAGCAGTATTTATCTGTATAGAGCACATGCACTTCACTGGTCTTGTAAACTGCTTGGCTTGCATACACACCAGGGACTCCCTTTTTCCATTGCACTAAAAGGTACCCAATGAGTCATGCTTCCCTGTAAACAGGCATTTTTAGATTCCTGTTCCTCACCTGTTTGCAGCTCTTTGTTGTTATGTTCTCTTCAGTTAATTTCTGCATTTTCCGCTATGTTCAGGCCTTTGTGTGCACCTTATATCCAGGGTTATGTGATACTGAAACAATGGTAGGACTTTGTATATTCCATTCCCATTGTCTTCCAAAGCAGATTCTCCTCTTCAAAATACTAGGAGTTGTGTGTATTCTCATGTTATTACTTCATCTAGGAAGTCACATTGTTAACATTGTTAACATTTTGCCTTATCTTGAAAAAGGTAGACTAAAGAATCTGATTCTCACGTACCTGAGGAAAAAAATGATTTTGTAGTCTAGTTAAAATTATGTCATCTTGGTCTATAGGATGGAGAATTTTGGCCTGGTAAATCAAGCCTCAGGATTGAAAGATTTTCCAGAAGGGTATGAAGGTTTAAAAATTGACTTTTCTAGTCAGCTAGGAAGTTGGTACAAGCCACAGCTCGCACAGGAAGACCATGTTCTGTATGATGGAAGAGTCAGAAATGTTGTAGGAAATTAATTGGGAATGAATAAACAAGCATATAGGTGAAAAGGCCTCTGTAGGCATGTTTTGTCTTCAGCCTCTAGATCCATTGTCTAATATTCTGCTAACTGTAGTGAGGAAACTTTGCAAATTAGGCTCTAGAGCTACTTACACTACCAAAGCAGGTATTACACTAGTTGTTCTGAGTCTTTATCTGTTAGAAATTCTATCTATTACTATACTTCTGTTAATACTATCTATTACCATGAAATGAGATCCCAAACAGAAGCCAGGTGCTTTTGTTTTGATAAGGAATTTGTGGGCATTGTGGGCATTGTGTTGGGAAGCATTATTAAACTATATCCCAGTCAAACAATTGCAGACTGGTGAAGAGAGAAGTGCCTGAAAATGTAGATATACGAAATACACTGCACTTCTAATTAAGTATTTCAGATATGATTCCAGGACTGCTTACTATTTTCCAACAAAAAGGGGACATTGTCCAGCTGCTAGGGACTGACTATTTATAGAGAGTTGGTTTTTTCCTTGTAGTAGATTTCAAATTCACCCTGAAAAAATGTGATAAATACTGAACAAAAATTGCTACCTGACTATTCCGTACAGTGTTAGCTGCTGAAGGAATGGGAATTCACCTGCTTCTGCATTTGAGAGGGAATACTCTGCGCAACCCAGGTGACATGAGAACACATCCTGCAGTGACTTCTCACTGCTATGCAGAGTGAAAGGAAGGGCTTGGGAAACAGTCAAGGAATACCTTTAGAACTATCTAGACTCTGATTGACTGACAAGTTCTCAGTGCCAAGACACATGTCCCAGTTCTGGCACATCTGGAGGAGACCTGTAGATATTGAACAATAAACATCAGCTCCTTCTACTGAGAAAGACCACAGTTAAAAGAGTTTCTTTGTGGGCTTCTCTTGGGCCTTCCAAGTGTCTATCAAAAAATTAATATATTTGTATTAAGTTTTTCTCTGGAAGCTCCAAGAAGGTGGTTATGGGTTGATCATGATGCCATAAGCAGTCATAACCCTTCTTCTGGTAAGCTTACTGAATCTTCTTGCAAACATTTTTTTATTTATTTAATAAGCATCTTTTTATTTTTACAAATTTAAAGAGTCTAAGTGATAGAAATGATAATTCATTATCAAGTGAAATAAAGCCACTTTAAATTAGTCAGCCCAGTAGGAATTCAACCCAATAGATACATGCAGCATCTCCATGTTACCCACTCACTGTAGCTCATCAGTAGCTGCTGCAAAGAAACACAAGAGAAATCTTCCACTAAGTGTCTTTCACTAAATCTTTGTGTTCAGGTCACCAAAGTCAAGGTATTTTAGATTAATGAGTGAAGCAACTTCCAGATTCTAAAATATTTTAAAAGTGATTTTCACTTACACAAAATGTAAAAATAGATTACCACCAGGAATTTATTTAACTTACACATAGGAGAGTCCTTCTTGATACTGTAAGACAACTGTCTCTTAATAGATGAGAGTGAACAGGTAAGGAGAGATGCTGACTTGGCATAAATAAGGCCCTGGTGGATCAATCAGATTTGGTCACAGTATAGTTATTGCTAAGGCTAGATGGACTAGAATGAAATCTGCAAAGCACCTTAAAAAATGAGGAATAAGATAGATTTGCAAAAGTAATGAATACCTGTGCTTCAGGAGTGAGGTGAAAGTATCCTCCTGGTCTGAATGGTAGCATTAACATAGGTGCAGACAGACCTTGCTCAGAATCAGAAGGACTTCCTGAGATGGAGCTGCCCTAATCAGTTGTCTACTCTGGGTTACAGTTCACATTCTCAGATTCCATCTTGGATCATTAAAATCTCCTCAATGAATTTTTTTCAGAAGTATTAGTTGACAATAACACATTTGTTTGGTTTGTTGGACAAAGTTTTCAAAGTGTTTTTGCTCAGTCTTTGGTATTTGGACTTTTAATCTACAGTCAAATTTACAAAACATATTTCCTACATCCAGTCCATGGCAGGGAGACTAGGCCTTAAGGGAGACTTTTTCAATTTTGGGTAATTTCTTCAACTTTAGGGAGTTCTCAGGACAGGAGAGAAAAGGAGTGTCCTTTTATGTGATCACATTCATGCTCTTTCTACTGCAATTCTCAATAGCTCTTTACTAAATTCTTATTTAATTAAGCTTAAGTTAAGCTACTGGTGCTTTTAGGAGTAGAGTAGGTACACCTTTACCAATCTCCTTGATTTATAAGGCTAAAGTTTTTACTGGTAATTTTTAAAATTTTTTTTAAACCAACAACGAAGCTAGCATAACTAGTTTATCAGAAGTAAGCAGGTAACGATGATAATGTTGTTTCCAAAATCTGTAATGTATGAGCAGACCTTTTCTGGATGCTTTCTTTCAAGGACTAATCTGTTGTAATTGGTATTTTGTTCCTATGGTTTTTTCTAAAAGTCATTGTTATTGTGGTGAGAATCAAATGGTTCTCTGAGAAAGAAGGCCATAATAAAAGCATTTTCTTTAGCTGTTCTTCTCTCTGTGGTTCCAAGTGCTGCATCTGTATGACAAGATTTTGCATTTTGCAGAAATGATCACTTAGGTGGTCATTTTTTAAAAATGTTAAGTCAGAGTTTTTAGTCATACATAGTTTCAAGCACCAAAAATTCTAGAAGTAATCCAAGAGTAATTACTGGAAATTAAAAAAAAAAAGTCTGTATATTTGACTTATGTTTGGCTTATGAAAGCTTGCTGAAGATGCAGATAGAAATTTTAGTTCCCAACTAACAATTTTATACATCAAATTTGAAAACATCTCAAGTTAGTGTCAGTATATGATTTCTTGCATAATAATGTTCTGCTGGATAATCTAGAAGTTGCTCACAAGATGAGGATATAAGGAAATTATTGACCATCAGCAGTAGTAAATTTATGCTACACAGTGCTCATACCTAATACATGCAAGTAGCTCACATCCAAGAAATGGCTCTTATTCCAAGTCATTGAGAAACCTTTGTTTATATAAATTACTTAGTTGAACCACCCAGCAAGTTTTTTCTTTCAATGCTTGAGAAAAAGATGAATAAATGGAGATGAAACAGTTGTTGTTTTCAGTTACCAACCTAAGCATATTCAGATATTGGTACGCATCAGACTTCTCATATGTTACCGTTAAAGAATAAGCCTACCATGAGCAGTGTCACTGATCCATGCCACCTGCCTCTTCCTGAGCCATTCCTGTTCCTCCTCATCATTTTCTGAAAGTACATTTTCTCTCATCCTAATCAAGTGCTTTGGGATGAACCTTCTTTTGGAACTGCAAAAATGGTTTGGATATAAAGTAGAAAATGGAGTTCTGATGCAATGCCACCTAATCAAGTCCTGAAATAATTATCACAGGACTGATTTCAGGGCAGTAAGCTATCTGCAGAAATGATAATAGGTGTTGCTCAAGCCTGGCACACCTAATTTCGTGTTTCCCAAGCCATATAAATAAATAGTCTTCTTTGTGTATATACGTGTATCCACACCTCTCCTGTCACATCATTTCTGAGCAAAGAAGGGTCCTTCATCTAGATTAGCAAATAGATTGAAGCAGACACCCTCCTATTTTCATAACACTAAGTATAATTTTGCTAAGCTTGCAAGTGGAGAGCATAATTACCATTATCCTCTGGTACTGTAAGTGACATTGCTGTTACTGGTATCCAAGCTTCATTTTTAGGAACCTGTTTTTATTCAATACCACAAAAAGAAGATACTTTAAACTTCAGCTCAGATAATGATACATCTTCTCTCACATTAAATTCAACCTTTTATTATTAAATACTTTTATTTTATTAATAAACACTTTTTAAAGGAAAAATAGTCTAAAAAATAGCTGATTCTATACTTTTTAATTTGCCTCTAGTCTATCCATTACACTGAACATGCTCTACTGATAGTTTTAGCCTTGTTAATGAAAATTACATTAGGCCCTCATATAGTATATGCTATGCTTTTAATTGTCATTCTTCATTAGCACTTCATTAGTTTTGTATGATCCACTGGATTTCTGCCTGTCAAGCAAACAATTTTTGAAAAATTTAGGTTTTTGTCATTCTAAGCTCCAAAATAATATCAATAGGTCATAGCTGATCAAGTAGGAAGTAGATCACATTACTAAGGTGTGTTACAAACTCCCCAACATTCCAGGTGAAGACTAATGTGTCATCTAGAGCATTGGAATGCAGCAAATAATTTTCTTTACAGACCGTTGATGAACTTGGAAAAAGTTTATGGCTTAGAATTATCATCAGTTCAGTGTGAGATTCTGCAGCACAAAGCCAGGAAAGAGCAGATATCCTTACGGTGCTGCAAGATCTGCTCCTAAAATTAATTGTAGGGTAAGTCTAATGAAACTGTTGAAAACAGGATGTGATGAAACATGAAGCACTGCTTTGGCTCTCTCACAAAACCATCTCTCCTCTTTCTGTATTCTCTCTCAAAATAAATGGATGTGGCTGGGTTGAAATCAGAGTGCCACTAATGCTACACTTTCCATTTTAGTTTCTGGGTTTCTGTGGTTATTAAGTACTGGAGGCTGAGGCATAAAGAGATGCAATTTTCAGCCATCTCCCATATTTTCTTTCCTTTTTTCCTGATTTTGGAGATTATTTCCATTATCCACCATTTGTGTTTGTTTAGACAGAAATTCAGGGCCTTACTGGACTCCTGTTTCTGTAGGACAGTGTCAATTAAACCTGCTCCCATGTTGCAATAATAAACTCATGGTTGCACTGTTCAACTTTTCACTGCAATGAAAAGTGTCTAGTTTAATAATGCTGCAGCCTGTGTTTCTCAGTCTTGGATTGCACAAAAATTGAAGAAACAATTTTGCAAGATTTCTGGTACTCAAGAGGATGGCCAAAAAGAGTCTGTCTAAAATAAACATACCTAGAAATTTGTGTCTTGAAGGCATTCAAATTTTCCTGTTTTAGCAGTAAGTGGAAAATACTACTCTAATTTACTATTATTCACATTTTTAAAATACATGAGCACTTCTAATAAATTCTTATTTTATGGCGTGAAATGTCTCTCTCAACTGCTTAGAAGAAGTTCAGTTTGTCATTTCCACAAGTGGCATTGCAGATCAATAGCAGCAGCATGGCTGACATCCTAAGCCAAAGCTGTGGGAACCATTAGATTTTGGTCCAACCTCAGTGTTGGTGTGAGGGAGTTCTACAGCAGCAGAGTGTCCCCTTTAGCTAGAAAAGCAAAAGTTCTGAGAATCCAGGATTGCAAATTCAACTATACTAACCTAAGGGGATGGAAAAATAATAATCCTTGTTCTCAGTACTTAAAATACTGACAATATTCTCCTTTTCTGGGGGGAGGTGGGGCAAAAGCCTATGAGTTGGATGTCTCAAAATGAATTTGCCCAGAATTTCTATTAGTTTTTTTCTCATCTCCACATCTTCTGCGTTCAGCTGCTGCAGCATACTGAGGAACTAGATGTATCCAACTAGATTGTGTTTCTACAGTGAGGTTCGTGGAATCAAGGTTACCATTAACTAAGAGGTCAGAAAATTTTGTGATGTGTCTCCACTAGCAACAAAATTAATTCATAATAAATTAAGGGTCATCCCACTTCCCTAGGGCTCCAGGTCAGTGTCAGCCTTTGAACTTTGTGTTGAACCCCTCCAACAAAGTGGCCCTCTGCAATTAAATGTCACTTAAACTTTTCTGGAATATAAATTATATATATATAAAACTTCAGGTACCTTGCAACTAAGCACCTAGACATTACAATTTGAGGTTTATTATATATATGAATAATAAAGAGAGTTAATTTCTCTGCTCTGTACTTAGTAACACCATATATTACAAACATGAATTATACTGAAAGTTAATTTTTATGCTGTGAAATTATAAACTTCCTGTAGTTGCCCATTAAACATTTAATATTGAGATAGGAAAAAGGAGCAAATTTAATTCAGAGGCTAGCTAGGCCACTGATCATTTTGTTGGTCATCTCTGCCTTGCTCTTGTAACTGTCTGCATGGGGGTTTATATGGGGAGAAAATAGAAAGCTTATGACTTTCAAAGACCTCTACTTGCTCTCAGAAAAAGCTGGCAGGGCAAGAGCTGCACATGAAGGTAATGTCTAGTAGCATTCTCAGTCCTTTAGAGCTACTTTAGGCTTACTCAAACCTGAAGCTTTGAAAATGTTAAGGTGGAAATTGCATATTGTTTGCAGCTCTTAATTTGGGGACTCAGTCCAGTAGAGTACTTGACTTTTATGGCTCCTTTTCTCCCCTTTTTACTTTTCTCATTTCGATGTTTATATGCTTCTGCCTTCTTAGCAAGGGACAAGAGTTTGTCCAATTTAAGAGCTCTGCAATCTTGGCACAGCAGCTTCTGTAGCTGCATGGTACGGTATGTCCTTTATAATTTCACACAGTTCAAATTAGATGGAAAGATAATCACCTGGAGAGTTTGAGAATAAGCTGGCTGGGCTTGATGCACAGTATTATATCTTTTTCCACTCATCTAGCCAAAAAGATTTCAAGAGCAAGATTCAGGGAGAAAATAAGTAAACTTTAACTTCTTCCTTCGATGTTTTAAATGCCTCCCCCCATCTTCTCTTTTTTTTTTTTTTAATTCCTAATTTGCGTGAACTCATCATACACCTTCTTCCTAATACTTTTTTTGAAGAGTAGTTTACTTCTGCTATTTTTTACATACCAACTGTATGGTACCTTGTCCCTGTACAATCCTTCTGTGAGCATTTAATTAGAAGAAATAGGCCAAATTTTAATACTCTCGACCTTGCCCATTCCGGTTCGTCCACTCCCAGCTGTGTATCTTCTAATGCCTACCTTAGTCATGGAAGGCTCACATTTTTCTCCACTGAGTGTTAGGTCCTGCTGGCATACGCTGCCTTCTCAGTTAAAAGTAGGGCTCTTTCTTAGCTATAAATCTCTGTGTTTTTGTAAGCAAGTGTAGGCCTGTCCAGAACTGTCAGGGAGATCAGCTTAGACAGAGTAGTTACTGCATTCCTTTTGCTGAAAGTAAATATTTGGAACTTAGATGCCCTGATGTAATTTTAAAACTAGAGATTCTAGAGTATAAACACGTGCTAGAAAAGTCTCAGCTTTAGTGGATGATCACTTTTAGGTGTTGGATAGTTCTTGCCACAGTTCATCTATTTTTCAGCTATCTGCAAAACAGGTGAACCTTCTTGTTTTGAAATTCAGAGTAAAGTTAATCTGAGAGTTTTCAGAGATTTAATGCTGTCTCCTGTAGCATATCTTCTATCATTTGTCTTGCAAGGGTCTGAATTGAGCACCTTAGTAGAAATCTATATTGAGATTATTCTTGTTGCGAAGGGTTTACTGAGCACAGAACCAGACAAAAAACAGTAAGAGGAGTGGAGCAGTCAGTTCAGGTATTCCTGCATCTAATTTCTAATCTTAACATAATAATTCATAATTTGTCACTGATTTAAAGTACTGATACTAACAGAGTTAGCACTACCAAACAGAAACATTCACTGTCGAACTGTGCTGCACATTCCTATTTCAACTCATTTATGATTGAGTTTTTGAAATTTGCTATAGTAGATGGTTATTTGTTCTTCTTTTAGGGATTTTGACTAATTAGATCATGTGTGTTTCCTAATGTGCTAGTTGCAGAATGAATATTTTAACCTGCTGACTCACTGTAAGAGTTCTGGACACATATATCATAATTGGTCTTTTGTTTTGCTTGTGTTGATGTGAATCAACTAATTTGGTGATAGAAATGAAAAATGCAACTAGCTACAAATCTATTTAAATTACACCTTTTGGTCCTACTCAGAATTATTCACTTTCCAATGATACAGTAGTTCAATAGGCACCAGTGTGGTGTTGTGGGATGTCCTGATCTTTAAGACATGATGCCATGAAATGTGACAGGTGTGAGAGGATCCTATTCAGCTGTGTTGCTGTGGAGAGATTTCAGTAAACCACTGCAAAACGGCGTGCTGAAATCTTAAATGTTGTTTATCTAGCTAGCTGCCCTATGTTTGACCGAATAATATGTGAACATCACAATTGTTCCAAGATCTCATATTTTTTTCTGTGGCTGTCCAGCAAACAGATGGTGTTTCCTAGAAGAAAATTCAGTTAGATTTCTAAAGCATTGTGAATTGAATGGACCAGTGCTACAGTTTGTAGTGCCACTATGATTGGAAGACTTATTTCTGCTATGGTTGTAATACATACCTATAATCCCATGAAAGCCATGTTTGCCTTTGAGAATGTCATCTGTAGACAATGACACAAGAATAGCTTTCTCTGTCTCTTACATACTATGTTCTCAATCATATAATTCTGCTATTCTTCCTTGGTATTTAGTAACATGTATTTGGTGAAAGAGAATGCTTGATTAAGTTCCTTTTTCAAGTAAAAAGATGGCTTGTTATTTCCTGTACTCAAGGTACTGGGTGTGGATATCAAGATTTTTCAGTTTTGGGGTATTGGCTATTTACAAACAGTGTACATAAACAGATACATTTCCTTCAGGTGACGTTTTACTTTGAAGAGGGAAACAACACATGGTCATTGATGTTTTACCAACATTAAAACATCACGGAGAATTTAAATGACCAGTATAATCCCTTATCACAGATGAAATGAGGCTTGCTATGGTGGAAGCAGAAGCATTAGTTTCAAGTTGTTGCCCAAAAATATGTTACCAATCATTTTGTCAGCATGAGTTGTTTGAGGTTGTAGGAGATAGCCATCACATTTTTCATGGCCAAAAGCAATTTAGAAGCATATTTGATATCCCATCATCTTCTCAATTAAAGGAACGTAAACCTAAAAAACCCAAACTCCAGCAAATATAGATGAGAAGAAGAGAGATGATGGGACACTGGAGAGTGGTGAAACTTTGGGAAATTAAAACTACTGTGTATGTGTATCTAACATTAGATACCAACGTCCACAAAGGGTATTCCAAGAAGGTTGTGTGGGGTTTTTTAGAGATCCTAAGTTACTGTGGTTTCCACTGACTGAATGAATGAGATATTTTTTCACAAATGTGTTCAGAATCCACAGATGCATTCCCATCTAAGAGTATGTGAATACCAGATACATTAGTTCAAGTCCCCTTGCTTTCTAGAATATCAGAAGGAAAATCAACAAAGAATCAATATATGTGCTACTGTCTATGACTGATCTGTCACATGGTGAGTTGTACTAATCCATAGCAGATTTCAAAGCCCATAGACATGTTTCTAAGTCTTTTGTAGGCTGATATTTGCCGTTAGATTCTAACAGTAGAGAAAGGATATCTTATTTTCTAAAGAAGGTATCTCTTTCCACAGACTTACAGGGCATTAAAAAGTTATCTTGATTTTGGGGTCCAGACAGTATGCACAGGTACCACAAGTAAAGTAAAACACAAATTTCTCACTAAGTGACTCAGTTGATTAGCCAATCTTGTCTGTGTAACGCAGAATTGTGATATTGTTACAAAGTGACTCTCCTATAACCTTACCACCAAACATAATCATGCAATTACTGTTGACTCTGACAGCAACTTCTTTCCATCCAAGAAGCTCAGCAAATTTCACAACCATTAAGCCTGCCAATGAAATAGTTAAATGTCATTATCTCATTTTCTAGATGAGGCATATAGAAATTAATGACTTGTTAGAGTCATACAGGAAATTCGTGACAGAGCAAGGAATAGATGGCAGCTCCTGCAGCTCTCATGCCTATTTTTTTATTTACAGAATGACTCCTTTTGTCCTCAAATAAAAGGCACTCCTGATTTTGGAGCAGTGCTATGAATGAATGATCTGAAAAGCTCAATTATTGAATAAGTGAAAGAAAAGTACCAAGAGCAACTCTGCTACTTTTCTAGCAATATAATAGAAGAGCTTTGCTATTATTGGCATAGCATTGCTTTTAAGTAGAAACAGATTAGAATGCAAGAATCCTAGATCTCAATTTGAAGAAGGTGAGAGAGGGGAAGGAGGATCTTAGTGGCTTGATGTAGCACCAGAAACCTAGTATGAGCAGCATAGAAGAAATGGTTCTGGTTGATCTGGTCTCAAGCCTTAAACATGCTGATTCATCACTGGGCTTTTTGATTTGCTGTGGCTGAATCTCAGTATTTCTGTTTAAACTGAGCAAAAAGCACTGTTCACTGTATGGGTCACACAAGAGGTTCACTTAAGTTTCTCACACCTAAAGAAATCCAAATGAAGTCCAGTAACTGTTCTGATACACAAATACAAGGAAATAAGATGTGAAATGCAACACATAAGTGCTTACACATAAAATACATCAGAGATTGTGTTTGGAAAGTTACTGTAAAAGACTTTAAGATGTGTGTTTTAATTCTTTTAGATTATCCTTGCTATTTTTTACTCTATACACTTAGATATTCCCATCTGTAGTGTAACACTGTCTATACAGGAGGTATTATGCTATCTATATGTGTGTGTGTGCGTGTATAAATATATGTACATTGTATGGCATGAATTTATGAAACTTTGAGCTGATTTATATTGTATAGGAAAGGATGGTGAAGAGTTTTAAGTGCAGGAGTAGAAATGGGAAGGTTTGTGTCCTGAGAGAAATATGTATGAATCTTTGAAAATAATTACTGCATGTATTTATTGTATGGATATTGTCCTGCCCACCTACTTAGATTTAAATTAGAGGAGTCCATTAGGAAGAGTTTCGGGCAAAGGTGAAAATAAAGTAGAATCCTGTAGATAATCAGGAGTCCTAATGATAAAGCAAGAAATCATGCTCAGCCTGACTCTGACCTGGGCTGATGAAGTTTCTTCTTTCAGTCAAGGTTAGGGTGGAAGATTATACTTATGAAATCTTAAAGATGCTGGCCTACGCAGAGAAAGGGGTTGAGTGAACTTTTCAGGGAGTGTCACTGAGTGCTGACAAGGACTGACGCATACCATGAGTGGCAGCAGACTTTCTATATGACCTTGGCCAAGTCACTTAATCCCTCTGTGACTTGGTTTCCTCATCTGCAGAATTAGGTATAAACAGTAATACTTCCCTGCCTCACAGGGAGCCGTGGGGATTACTTCATTACTGTTTGCAAGGCGTGTTCAGAGACAAACAGGAAAAATGCAGTGGAAGTGTTACTATTTGTTGCTGGAAACCTGTACAATATCAAATGCCTTGTTGATCATGTCCTGCAAAATATATTATTAACTGGCTAATTCTTGGGAATGTGATATTATTGGAAGCCACGGGCCCATCATACCTTCCCTCTCTCCTCTACTTTGTTTCTACTATCGAGTAGTTGTGCACATGTAGTTAGGCAAAATTAGACAACCTCTCTTCCCATAAAAAAGTATGTCTCTTTCTAGGATGACAGCTTTTTGGCTTCTGTAAATGATGAACTTGGGACTCCCCAGATCCACAGTCTCATTCTCTTACCTAGGAACAACGTGTATAGATTGACGCAAAGATAAGTAATCTACTTCCTTTAGTCACTCTTTTCAAGGAGTGAATAGCAAGTGTTTAAAGTTGATTTTGAATTCCAAAGGAATGTCCACTAGCAAGGACACCTCCCTCTTTGCCTGAAAGATTGGAAGAAACTCTTATAAACTGCAGCTCTATGTTTATTAATAACAGATTCATGCCTTGTTTGATCACACAGTAGTGCAGGTCTCATGGATATCTGTTACAGACATGCAACGATGTGTCTCCCAAATTAGCCAAAATGCAGTTAGCCTAAGCAGCCAAAATTTTTGAATGACTGAGAGTACATCAGCAAAGTGAGTTTATACAAGTCAGTTTTGTATCCTGTACCTGTGCTAGTTTTGACCCAGTACTGTTGGATTGGCAGAAGCTCTAAAGCTGAACTTACATGTCTGAATCCCAGCTGCTCACTCATGAATGGATAGTGCACTGCCTTAACCCCACTATGCAGGGGAATTCTCTAAGCCACAGGGACTTAGAAATAGCCTGTGAACATATTTCAACTGTATTTGAAGTATTCTGGATCTATAAATACAAATTACAATCAAAGAGAATTTTTCAATAATACCAGTAGGTGATGCATGTAAGAGAGACCATTTATCTTCTCTGTGACTAGGGGAACAGTGAATTTTGATTGTTAATATTAAGGCTTCAGTTTTCTTGTGGACTGCATTTCTTGGTAGCGGGATCCCTCTACTACCATTTCTTCCATTCCATTAACAGATGTTTAGGTTTACTTAAATCTGAATATAGTGTCTGGTAAATCACTAACAAAAGGTAGTCACTGTGGCTTAGATGAAGTATTGCATATGTTTGCAGCCACGCCCAAGCACTTACCTTAAAAGCACATAGGGACAATACTACTTGTTAGCTTGCACAATGCATGAGATAAAGTGATGCAATGTTCATATGTCATTGCTCTTGTATGTGCTGTTCATGTCAGGTGTTTCTCCTGAGCAGCACATAAGTGCATGGCATCCATCAGCTCTGCACAGTCTTGTTCACCCTCATCTCTACTGTGACACAAAAGGTTTGGTAGAAGTAATCCGTTTGATCACTCCCTTTCTATTCTTATGTCAAGTCAAGTCAAACCTTTTTTTGCTCACTAATTCTCATGTAAGGCTCCCAGTGACATCATCTATCTAGGACTTTTGGGGTGTGAACCATTTTGTTATTTATAGTTACTGGTTTTTGACACTAATGTTGGCAGGGTTTAAATCAGACAGGAAAAGTGCTAATATAAGCAAAGAGAAGACATTAAGGACAACAAAGAGTTGAAATTTTTTAATATGTAGGAAAGGATAATTTTCTTTTTTTTTCCCTAGAAATACATGGTTTGCTGAATTATCAGAGAGTTGAATGTTTATCAAGAAGATACTTAACATATTTCTTTGGGAGTGCAAAATATACTATGTAAATTTTAGTTGGTTTTACAATGGGTTTTTTAAATTTTTTTTTCTGAAGAATAACACCATATTTATATCTAGAGTTATTTTGAGCAATGTGTAATATTACTGTATGATATGTTGGTGTATTTTCAAGAAGGGAATCTATTTATTGAGCATAGGAAGCAAAGTGTTCCTTTATAAATAAAAAATGTGGCAATACTTTAAGTCCTTGGAAACAGGATGTAAATATTGACCTACTAGTATAAGGCAGAAGACATGCTGTTTCTGAAGGAAGACTAAATAAATCTGTCTTTTCATTTAATCATTATGATACAATTCACATAGCTATTAAGAATCCTCACCACTAAATTTAGACTAGAATGTTTTTCAAAGTAACTTGGGTTGAGTACTCCAGAGTTACACACAGAAGGTATGCTGGACAATTGCAGCAGTGATAACATCCCTTTACAGCACTAATACTGTACACTGAGAAAGCCACTTTCCTTTGGAGATGGAATGTGGGATATCGCAGAAATTTCTCATATTGTCAAAATAGATGTCAGGAGAGCAAATTTTGTTTCTGTCATTTGTAGGGATTATTCTTGTCCTTCCCTGTTTAAGCAAGGAAGAAACAAAGAAAAGGACTGAGAGAGCTTGGGAAGGCACCTGACACTTAAGAGGAGTCAAGGATGTTCAGAAATAATTGTGGGTTTTTTCAGAATTATGAAAAATAATGCTTGGAAGAAATTAAGTTTCTTTCCCTCCCTTCCCACTCACTGTTACTGTTCCATAGAGTCAGTTTGGACTACTTAACAGATGATGTAAATTGTTATAAACTCAGCTCTTCATATCTGTAAGACTGCTTGTTATATACATTTTCTCTGAAATAATTTTGGAGCGGCTACTGTTACAGCATTCATTGTGTCTAGCACATGTGAGGTGTCTGAGCAAAGAGTTTGTCAATTCTCCTGCATAGTCCAAGAGTCAGTGGTGTATCTGTCACCGGTGGGAAACATCAAAGCAGTTAGATAGGATACCAGGCCCTGATGAAAATAACACCACCTATTTTACCATGTTATTTATACATGTGTTTGGCATTAGCTGAAGTTTCGTTAGGCTTTCTAGCATTTCTAGTTGCAATGCAAACTGCCAGATTAAAAATAGTCTTTGGCTCAGATGTTGCAGAGAGCAAACAGAAAGCTGTTGAGGGTCATGAAGGCTGTTGGAGGTCCTGATGTCAGTGAGGAAGAAGGAAGTGAGCTGCTTTGTCTGATTCGGTTTAAACAACTTTTAGTAGAAGCAAAGTAGTACTGGAAACTCTGCCAGGGTTTTCAGTCCTTTATTCAAGAAGACAGTCTTTTGCTTAGGTGAGTAGCTGGTTTCCCCTGTGTCCATCACATGCCCTTTAAAATTTTCACCCACTGCCCAGTAGGTATCCTCTTCCTTTCAGTGTTCTGGACTCCGGCCTCTCTGCCATGATCTCTGTCTTGTTCCTAAAATGAATTGGCCCACTGTCGGTGGCACAAATCTAATGTGATTATTTTAAAGAAAGACCAGCTAACTCCATTATGGGCTACATACAATCAGAGATCTAAAAAAAGAGGCTAATATTCCCACGGGAATTTGCATTGAAGGCATTCCAAGCACCAGGGAATTCCATGTGCACACAGTGTAGTGTTGATCTGCACAGGAGTTTCAGTACATAGCAAACTGTGTAATCATCGTTTCACTAGAGTCGGGAGTTTACCACTTGTTCAATTGGTATTTAAATTATGATCTCAAAATCATTCTTTCAAGTGTGTAGACCTGAAAAAGACTCTTTTTTTAAACTGGCAATTCTGGAATACAGGTAAATTAATACTGAATCAGTGTCCTATGTTTGATTCAGTGGGAATACTGTTCCTTTGAAATAAACCGCAAGCAGTGCGTTGTGTAAGAGGGACGCAGGTTTACAACTCCCACATTGTAAACTAATGGTCTGAGTCTTTACCAGCTTATTCAGAGTAGTATTTTATTAGTGCTACAGCCAACAAAAGCATATTGCTTGTGTTATCTTTGCTTCTTTATAACCATATTACCGAGATTATAGCAATTCACTGCCTGACATTTATCTATCTGACTGTCAAATCACGTATTCGTGGAGTACTCACTGCTACTCAAAGTAGCCTGGAGAAATAGTTCTGATCCCTCTGGTTACCTCTCAGTATCTCCTAGCTGGTTGTGAGGGAGGTCTTGCATTATGCATTTGCGAGATCCCATCTCTTTGGCTTTGTGTTTCTAGTATGAGCAGTTGTCATTCCTTTACTGTGTAATTTATTTGATGGTGTTGCTGGTATGCTATTGCATTTGTGGTGTGCAGAATGATTTTTCATTGCTATTTATAACATTGGTATTAATGGTAAGTTTGGTGGTACAGTAAGAGAAGAAAGATTATGATCTCTTCCCCAATGGATAGCAGTAGATAGGAAAGAATGTATTTCATAATGGAACAATGTAAATAAAATGCTACTCATTAACTCAAGGTAATTAACTGAAAGAGAGTACAGTTAGTTAAATGCACTTAATCTTAAAAATAGATAATGTTCTTAAAATGCTATGGGCTTTTGAATTTAACTACATTTTAAATGCACAAACATTAAGGAGTTGAAGAAGGATCTTATGAACAGTCTTTGTTTAATGGATTTCCTGGTATCATGGACTCATAGATTCACAGAATTCTGTGTGTCTGTCATATTGTTAAGGTCCTTGAAGGTGTCCTGAGGAGGGCAACAAAGCTGGTGAAAGGGCTGAAAGGAATGTCCTGTGAGGAGCAGCAAAGGATTTTGGGCTTGTCTAGTTTGGAGAAAAGGAGGCTGAGCGGTGACCTCATTGCCCTGTAACAGCTTCCTGAGAAGGGGAAGTGGAGAGGGAGGTGCTGATCTCTTCTCCCTGGTGTCTAGTATAGGATGTGTTGGAATCGTTCAAAGCTGTGCTGGGGGAGGTTCAGACTGGACATTGGGAAGCATTTCTTTACTGAGAGGTTGGTCATGTGCTGGAACTGGTTTCCTAGGGAGATGGTAAAAGCCCCAGGCCTGTCAGTATTTTAGAGGCATTTGGACAGATAATTGACAAATAATAGCTAAATAATTGTAGATCCTATCCAGCTAATCCATATCCTATTCTATATGTCATTCAGCCTTTGGACTTCTCCCAATCTCCAGTAGAGATTTTGTGAAAATCCTGAAAACTTAAAAAAAAAGTTTAGTTTTGAGTGTAGGTCAGTCACAATAACTTCAATTCTTCCCACAAGGTGCATGAGAAGAAACATCCTCATTAACTCTTTGCTCTGAGAAAATGCTTGGAAGTACCACAATCATTAGAATTTTCCATCTCTTTCCATCTACTTTCTGTAAGAAAGTAGAAAAGCAAAAAAACAGCAGCAGAATACTCTCTGGTAACAGACTAATAAGACTAATGTAGAATATTTTACAGGAATGGTTTATAAAATATTAGTAAGGGTTTTTGGTATAGCATGATTCTTTTGATTTTAGTCAACATACTGGTTTAGGCTACCAGGCTTCAGAAGCCCTGCCTGTGCCAGATGCCTTGGGAAAGGTCAGAGGGGCGTGACTCACCTGTGAGGATTGTGTTGTCACCGCCAGCTCTGGGCAGGACAGTCCCACCTGTGGTGTCCCAATTTCCAGACCAGATGCACAGTTGGCCCGGATTGGCTGCGCTGGCTCCTGCCTCAGCACGGATTGGCCGAGCCTCCCGCCTCCTCTGTCTCATCTTGCTGGGGCACCAGCGCTGCCCGGCTGCAGCTCCTCTGCTCTGACCACAGAGGGACCCGAGGATGCCCACGCATCAGCACTTGGTCGATAAGGTGTGTTGCTGGGGATGTGGTGGACAGGGTGCACACTAACTGGCGATACTTATTCTCAAAGGCTAAGAATAAGTCTGTGGCTCATCAGGAGTGTCTAGGAGAAGGAGAAAAATACTCATAAAGAATGGAATAGAAAGGGGTATGCAGGAATTAGTCTTAAACTGTTGGCAGGATGGACTTGCAAGGACTGTGTTTTTCAAATTACGGAAAGGTATTTATCATATTAGTTAAATGCTCTATATTTAAAAGCTTTTAAAACAACTTTTGTCTCTATTCAGAAGTTTGCCCAAGGCTTTGGAGGAGCAAACCACCAAAGTGTCTCTTCCTGAGTCCAGTAGACTTTGAACACAGTAGCTAACTAGCACTCAGGGACTTAATTGTTGGCCTGAAGTCATATTAGACTACATATGGAAGAGGATTCTTAAGGTGGCCACTCAGGTGTTGAAAAGATGAAGGCCATGTAGACCCATAGGGAAAAAGCTTTGAATCTGTGGTTAAAAAGTATTAAGAATTTTTCCATCAGATGAAGAAACTGAGGATATAGTTAATTTTTCATAATTATATCCAACTGGAAGTTTGCAAATAACATTTATTTGCCGGAATTCTCTATGATAGTATTTTATAAATATTTACTTTTTGTTTCTTTACATTTTTCGTGGTGAAAAGGTAAAATATGTGATCCAAGGTAACATGACTGCATTGAGTATGTATTGGAACTCGGAGCCCATAGAAGTTTTCTGCTTCAAGTCTGGACTTGGAATTTCTTAAAATGTTAATATCTCTCTTTCTCATCTAAAAGCTAGTTCCAAAAAATGGCATGATGGGACTCTTAGAATACCTTTTGAACCATTAAATCAGAGAGCTGATACAAAGAGAAGGCATCTCAGCCATGTTTCAACATGTTGTACTTATATTTCTGGCTCTTTTCTAGCAAGAAAAAGAGGAAAGATTTCAGACTGGCTTTCTTTCACGGCAGAATGCAGCTCCAGACAATTTTCCAATCCTAGCTAAACTAGGGCTTTGCACTTTGGAATAGAACGTCTAATTAGAAACAGCCTTTTTTTTTTCCATCTCTCCATGAGTCAGACAAAGATTTCAACAACACATAGACTGGTTCATATTAAATCACTGTTTACCACATCTGTTGATATAATAGCACCCACATGCTGTATTTAAAACTTAATTAGAGGTGGGCCACGTCAAAATCATCACAAGAGATCGGATAACCGCACCCAGCGTGCTGATACCAAAACATGATGCTTACCAGGATCCATTAAAGTGACACTTTGATGAGGCTTTAGAGAGGTACAGTCTTCATCTGCTTAAAGACATGATAACTTGCATGTATCACTTTCCTGGTTGCTGCTCTGAGTAGTTGTGACACCATGCAAACCTTCATCATCCTACCTGGAAACCTTTCAGCACTTCACAGTCACCTGTTTTATTATTTGTTGACTCAGTGGCTTTTTAAAAAGTTGTTGAAGTTCAGAGTTAAGTACAGGGATGTTTGGAACTGCATATTTTTCCCCTGCTCCCAGATGCTTCTGTTACTTATTTCATTAGCACGTACAAAACCAAATGATCTTTCACTGTCATGCATGAATTAAGATACACAGGTAGATGGTTCAAATTGAACATATCTCTTACCTTGTGTTTGAAATGCGTAAAAAAATCTCACACAAGGCAATCCTCTCACACAAGGCAATCCTGTAGCAGACAGCATGTAAAATAGCATTATTAAATACTTCTGGAAATTTAACTGTTGTATCAGCATTTTTGTAGAGTGAGTTCTTCATAAGATGTAATGGCCTTTTAAATTATGTAGTGCCACACTTGAATGTTTAGACTTTGAACATGGGGTGTAAAATCTGGTATTAAACACCTGAGAATACTATTGGGAAATGTTTCCTTTCTTTCTTGGAAACAGTTTACCATCAATGTCAATACTACAAGTGAACTATAAAGAAAATACAATTTTTCTTCACAGACAGTCCTGGAGGAATGGACTTCAGTCCTGTCTCTCAGTTATTTTTTTTTAATTTCTGTACTGGCTATAGTTTATTCTTAACCCATAGGAAGCATGCAGTAGTAATTTAGTATTTTTAAATTGTTTAGAAGTTCCAGAGGATTTTGCAGAGGTCTTTTGTTATGTCCTTCAGGAAACAAATATTTTGAAAAACGTTAAGAGTACTCTGAGGCATTTAACTAGATTTCTTGACCATCCCTTGGAGGTGAGAGTCGGGAAAGCAGTCAAAGGAGAGCATGCTAGTCATGGTTATATCTACAGTTTGGGAGAGCAAGGATTACATCTTTGTTCTTGAATAGCCAAGGAGCTGAGCTAGATCTGCCAGTGCAACAGTGAGGAACTCTGTTTAAAGACTTCTCTAGTTCTAAGGTGTAATGCAGCAGACATGGCTGTAAATGGACTGCTGGCATGTAACCTGAAAATTTAAACTGCCATTAAATTATAATATTTGGGTCTCTTATTCCACTTTTCTGCAAGTGCATATAAGTACTTTATTTTAATTTTTTTTTCTTCAAAATACATGAATGCAAAGAAAGTACAGCTTTCTGAGCTTGCCTTTTTTCCTGTCCTGGAGAAAAGCAGATCTTTTTCAAAATGGCAACTACTTAAAAGAAGTTACTATGAACTGTACTGTCTTTTTGTTCCACAGATGAGAAGGCACTCCTGCTTTGTTTTTTTGTTCTGTGGAATATTTTTGCCTGGAATCCTTGGTTTTCCACAGACAAATACCTCAATTGATTGCGATTCCCTGTTACCAAACTATGAAGCTGAACCTCAGACATCTGCACCACCATATATTATTGCTGTATCTTTTGATAACTTTGAGCCAGGAAATGAAGTCCAAGGTAAACAATCTGAATGACATAAAATCTTTTTTCGTGTCTTCCAGAATTACCTATCTTCATAAAAATTCCTCCATTTTCCTCTCAGTCTAGATAATTTATTTTTTAACTTCAATCTTGTTCTTGTATATCTGAGATATTATTATTTTTTCTGTTTTATATCTGTATGTACATACTTGTACAACTGAAAATGCATTCTTTCTTTTTTCTTCATCTAATAAATATATATTAACTTTATGCTGTAATTTTTGTGACAAAATTAAAATTAAGTGGGACAGCTGGCCAAACTGGACTAATAATTAGTTGCTCTTTAACTTTGTATTTGAGTATTTGAATCAGGCCTCTGCAATACAAAGGGATCCTACTCATTAGTTCTTCACATGGTGTCATCTTACAGGAAAATAAAAATTCAAGACGCAGTATGAGACAACTCAAGAGTGAGACATTTTGAGTCATCCTTCTAAGAGCTGCATCCCAGATTTTATCAAATTGCAGGAGGTGGAGCTGTTGTGGCCTAAACCACCTTTTTATCTTCCTAATCCCAAATTGCTCTCTGGATGGCACACCTTAACAGCCTTGTTTCTCCACACTATGATGCCACCTCATGGTGCTGTCACACTTCAAGTAACTTGTGAATGCTTCTTTTTCTAGCCATTCATGCTAGAAGAAGCGTGGAAGTGGAAGAGAGTTGTGACCTGTCACATGTCTATTGTTGGATCTCAGTAGCTGAAAAAGAGCATTATTCACTAAGTAGTTACTCCCTAGCTGGGATTCTGTTTTACTTTAACCTAGTAGCATGGACGTACTTCCACAGAGAGTTATGTATAGGGAGAAGAATGGAGAAGCCTTAGAGTCCTGCTGCTGCTGCTGTTCTTGGGAAAACATGTGTGAAGAGCTCCTTCAAAGATGGGAGGGCTCTTTAAATATGGATACCTACTTTTAAAATACTATTGACAGAAAAATGGTGGATGGATTTAAGTATATGCAGACTGTTCAGCAAGTTAAATGAGATTTATCATGACAAAAATATTGAATCCCAGATGCTACTAACCTTGCCTTTTATGTCCCTTTTTTCCCCTAACCGTGTCTACTTTTAGCACTACTTTTCTCATGCTCCCAATTGTAAGCAGCCCGTACATGGTCTCAGGGAGCTGCTTTAGGTCCCCTTCCACTGAGAATATTGCAGCTTCACTGTGACATGCCACGTGCTGGCTCCTACAAGTCATCCCTGCTGCATTTAGTCCTGCATTCAAGGGCTCCATGTCATTGCTTCTGTGACACCTGGGGAAAATTAGTGAATTAGGACTGAAAGTTGATGACATTTGGAAGGCTAATTATGCAGGTGTTTGGAAATGCTAAATTATCGAGGTATGATTGGTCTTTGCCTTCACTTTTGTGTCATTCCCAGTTCATCTACACTTGTTTTTAATGTTGACACATGCCTCTGTGCATAAAAAATTATTCTGATTTTGTTTGCCAAAGTCCCTAATAATGGAATTAGCAAAGAAAAGTTATAATAGATCATAACAAATTTGGTTATGCCTTTTCGAATTTAATGTCAGTTTTGATACACACGAAGCATGAAACTGCTCTCTTCCATATTTTTCTCAGCTCCTTCAGTAACAAAATTTGAGTAATATTGAGCAGCTTATATTAAGTTTTCATATTTAATGTAGAACATGGAAGCCAAACTGTAGTTTCTCTCTTTGCAGTTACAATACATTAAAAAAAAAAGTTTCTGCATTTCAGCCTTAAATGAAAGCTAATCTTTTCTTTTAAAACAGAGGTAGAAGGAAATGCAATTCTCTTTCTCCTATAGCAAGTTTGACTTTGTAGGCCTAACTAGACAGAAAATAAATAACCTTTTGGTCAGCAGGGCCACTGCTTATTTGGTAGAGCAGAATTCCTTTTAAAATTGTTAGTAAATCATAAATTTCATGTTACTTTACACAGAAGTGCCTTTCTAAATTTTTTCCTTTACCTTTATTGGTTTTCTCCTTATAATTAAGAAATGCATTTTTAATGTTTTTTAGAATTGTACAAGGTTTAAAGGAATTACTGCACATACAGTCTTCTGCCTTGGAGTGAAGCAAATTACATGGTAAACATTCAGGCAATTTTAGCTGTATATGAAACTTAAATTTCTCAAAATATCTCTTTTCACAGTAACTCTAGAAGCACTTGGAGATGCTGGGTTTAAAGGATTTAATCTACAAGCTCGAGAAATAGATGGAGATGTTCCTGTTGGTACTTTTAAAATTACAGATCCAAACACGAAAGGCTTGGAATGTCACAACATGACGGTATGTGTGCAGTCTTTGGAATATTTACTGACGTCTGGGTTTTTTTTAAATAATAGAAGTAGGGATCATTCTTTATACAGCAAAGCTATTTCATCAGTAGAGTTTAAAAAACTGGGCTTTCTCAAGAACTACATATATCCTCTATATGTGATATGAACCTAATGTAGAAATTCCCTAGCTCTTTTTAGAACTACATCAGTGTTTCCTGTTGTAGTAGAGAAAGTTCCTGTAATAATACAGGTAAAAGTCACTTTTGCATCTTATATAATTATATGTATTCCTTTTTAATTGCAGAATTCAGCAGTAAGTCATGCCAACTCAGATGTGAAACAGAAAGTTACAACAACATGGATTGCTCCACAGGATGCTAGAGAGCTTCAATTTATGTAAATAGTTGTTTTTCAAATTTTTTTTGCCTTGAAATTATAATTCTGTGTTGAGATGGACCTGTGTTGCTATTTCTGATATTCTAGTCTTGCCATCATCATGGGTTTTTTCATAGTTCACCATAATTTCCCACTGTGTTCATTAAGTAATATGATTTCCATTTCAAGATAAAAAGACAAACACTGTCCTACAGATCTTAATATATCTAAATAATTCAATTAAGCACAATACTATTAATGGATCTTTGAGTAACCAGTTTTTACACTTTGACTTCTTTAATTAAAACAGCAACAATATGAATGTAACTTGTTCCCTGAAAAGATGAAGTTCAGGCTCTATTCAGTTCAGGCTCTATTCAGTTATATCTTTTTTTTTTATTTTGAACAGTGGCAAAATGGTAATTTGATGTAAATTCTTCTAATATAAATTTTAAAATAAATGTATGACCCATGAACTAAATTTTGGAAACAGGAGAAGACTTATTTAGCCTGCTTTTAATGCTACTTTTTTTGCAGATCTGAAGCTTGTAAAAATTCCACCTACTCTAACAAATGCATGCTTGAAGTATATTGGAAAATATCTAAATATTTGATATCTTGTATTGTTTGAAGTGCATATTTATGGTAGGGGCATCTTTGCCTTGCTTCATTAAATCTTGAGAAATACAAAGAATAGGCAAAAAATAGGAAACCACAATTGCTTCCACTCGTTAATGCCATGAGAATCAGCTCACCATCACAGATAAAGATTGTCAGTGTGTGACAATTCTTATGGACATTTGAGCTGAGACTCCTCACTGGAGTCAGTGCCTCTTCAAAGAGTGCCTACACCTCTTCTGCTTGTTCTCAGCATCTGTTTTAGTTATCTTCAAAATTATGTTGGATGATGATATGTCACTATAAGGAAAAGTATTCTGTGCAACTTGTACTGTATACACTTAACACCAAAACAGAGTAGATATTCTTGGCTGGGGGCAAAGGGGGAGGAGAGCTTATTAGTATTTTATGTTAAAATACTGTTATAGAAAAATAATTATTATTTTGTTTTCTTTCTAGCGCAACTGTGGTTCAAAATCTAGAGAATTTTTGGGTTGGAATTCAAAGCAAAACTCTCACACCTATACATTCTGTGTCAGTTAATGCGACAGGAAAAAGTAAAAGGAAGGTATGTTTTGAGGCTGTTTGAATGATAGAAATTAATACAGTAATTAAAGTATCTTTGGCTTGATATAAGACATATATTTGTTGTCATTTATTCATTAACTAAGATGGCCAAAGTCATTAGATGTTTTCAATAATTGTAATTTAACTGCCTAATCCACTTACTAAAATGATGAAGAAATAAAGTAAATATAATTTTTCTCCCACAGAAATGAGGACAGTAATAATCTAGTTATCAAAACAATCCATAACTTAAAGCAAAAAAAAAAAAGCAAATTGTTTATAAGGAGAACTGTACTGTACTTCTGATGAACAGTGCTGTTCTCAGCTGCTGCCCTAAGCTCTGGGAACTGTAACTGTGTAGCATACTCTTGAAAGGAGTTGGTAAAATTTTTTCTGCCAAGAATTATGCTTATATGAAACATATTAAACATGATTGGCAGCTTAAGTAAAGAAATTATCCTCAAATCTATTGTATTGTCTGTAGCAGCACTGATTTATGTGAACTTGTGATCTAATCAAGAATGAACACCTGTCTTTAATCTCTCACTTCACCAGCTGTATTTCCTATTTCCTATAATAAGCTGCCTTTTTTTTTTTGCAGTAAATAATTTGGAAATGCTTCCTCTTTTTTTTTTTCCCCACAGCTTATGATAGAATTAGAATGTAACAAGGTAAGAGCAATTTTTCTTTGATTTCCCAGTTTTCAGTTACCTCACTTTTAGAATTCTTGTTCTACTGTTTCACGCTTGTAGCGTGAGGATTATATTATACCATTCAAATTACTGTCCTAGCAATATCACATTTATGCTTTCATTTTTCTATTCAGTTTTGAAGGTACTTCTATTTTGAATTAGTTAACATTAGTTCTCAGATGAGATTGTTAAAATGTGTAATGTATTGTCAGCAGTGAAACACTTGATTTCTTTGCTGGGACCATCAATGTGAATTCAGTTGATTTCCTGTTTAAAGTAATATTTTTACACCAGTCAATAAACAGTAACTGGAACCTGTACTTTCTTGCAGCGTGGAGGGACTTACTCAACAGGCCGATGCATCATGGTAAATATTCTTTCTCCAAAGATATTGACATGCTGTTAACTACCCAAGATCTCAAGGCCTAGTCAAAAGTTGCTTCTAGAAATGTCTTTATACCCTTCGTCACTCAATTTAATTTTTTGTTAGTTTATCTTTGTTGATTAAAAATCCAAAACTGTCTAAAGGGTTGTCACACTTGCTACCATTCCCTTCTGTAGATTCTCTCTAGCTAATCTGATGTAGCTTTGTAATAGAAGTTTTCTTTTTTCTGTTTTCTCTTTTTATTCTTAGTGTTTTCTTGCTGTTCAAGGTCACTTATTTCAACAGCTCTGAAACCTTGCCTTTTGCAAATCATGATCTAGATATAAAATATAGCTATTTGATTTTTTTCCTCTGAAAACTATCACTTGCAGCTCAGTGAAGAAGCCTCTTTTCCTTCTTTGCTTTTTTACAGCAAATATGCTAATTATTGCATAGTCATATCAGTAAAATCTTTCATCTACTTTTTAATGATTGTGATGGTGTAGGTCTCCTCCTCAATGATGGATATCAAGTGTATGAGGTCAGATAAAAAAGGATACAAGCAGCAGAATTATGTTATTTATAACAGCTGGATTGGCACAGTTTTGATTATGTCTTGAAAGATCTCTGAAATAATTTTAACAGTATCAGTTTGGTGGAATGAAGTAATAGAAAACTACTTTGTGTGTTCTTTCTCTTCCCACCAAGTAGAACTTTCTTTCCTGAAAATCACTTATATAAAAGTAATTTTTCAGCAAAGTAATAAATACCAATTTGGTTTCTTTACAGGTTGGACCTTCCAGTTCCTCGCAGAACAGCTATTCAGGCAGTCAGGTATGAGCTCTAAATTCCAGCATTTGTATGTTTTCCTTCAGTAACCTTGAATGACTAAAATTCTGTAACTACAGAGTAGTGAGGTGATTTAGTACAGTACTGAAATATCTTCTCTGCTAGTTAACCCAGAAAGGCAGAGTTATTCATCCAGTAAACAGTGTGTTTGTACCTGGGCTAAGTTCAACTACCTCCACTCTGCTGAACTCAACAGCTTGTTCCAATCTAATATCTATATTGCTTTTAACACCAGATTATATATGCTGTTGAAAATTTGGGGATATCGCTGTTTAGTTAGCCTTTTAAAACTTCTGGGGTATGTATGTCTGCATTCTCACCACTTTCACTTCATTAATCACAGCAATGGTTTTTAGTTGATTATGTTCACTACCATTAATATGCCTATTTTCTCTTTAACTCTTAAATACTTTCTGGTATGTCTCCAGTTTCTTGAACTGAGCTTCTCAAGGATATATTTCTTACTAATTACTAGTTGTATTTATTGGTGAATTATCTGGTAATATTCAATTTATTCAATATTTACTACTTGTAACTGGAATTGCCAGATACTAAGAAATACAAATTATTTTGATATATATGCTAAAAACTAGTTTTCTTCCCTTTTTTTCATACATAATACATATTCTTTTCTAAGAGTTGAGTTTCTCATCTTGTCATATAGCTACTTAAAGTTATTAATTTTTTATAAAATATGATCCATTCAGTAAAATTTTGAAAGGTTTCATGACCAGTAACAAAGTTGATGGAAGTTATATGAAGTAAAGATCATTATTAATGTGTCATACTAAATTAGAGTTATTACAGGCCATGACAGTGAACTGGTAACCTCTTTACTTGCTTATCCCTTGCTTGCACATACTCATTGCCAGCTGCACAGTTTTTCATGCCATAAACAGCATGGCATTGGGTTTTTTCTGTCTTCCCCATTTGAGCTTTTTATAGGGAGATAATTGAATTCTGTTTTTATTTCAGGGTGGAGTAGTCTACACAATAAGCAAGAGTGGATGTGTCCCTGTAAGCACTACTTTTACGTTTTCTTTTTTGTCCCCAGCATAACTCTATTTATAGTAACTCCTAGCCTTCAATGGCATTATTTAATAAATGTTCATGTGGGAGTCTCTGTTCCAAATAGAAAATAATGATGAGAAATAACTGGTTTATTTTTTGTCTTAGGGAGGTGCTGCTGGTGCATATGGCCAACAAGCCTGCAGAGATGTAAGCTGGTTATAGATGTTTTTACTGATTGTCTCCTACTCTGCTTCTTAACTCATCTCCTTACTGCAAATTGCACTTGATTCGCTTCTGTAGAGATATTGAAGTCTTCCTAAATATATTCAGGAAAATAGTGTTGGCTTAAGGTATTGTTCTGAGATTAAAACCCAAAATTAAAAGATGCTACCTTGTCAGTTCCTCAAAGCCCAATCATTTATATTTAAGGGTGTATATGTACACATAGGTATACGTAAAATTACCTATTATAAACTCTTAATTTGTTACCCTACTAAAATGTCATAATTCTCATTGTGTAATGTTTTTTATCAGTTAAAATAATTGTCTTTGGATTTTGCATATTGAGCAATATTATTTGGGAATTTTTAAAACATTTGCATATTAAGTCTTTGATTAGTAGACAAATTTTTATTGTCAATCTCATTTATTTCATTTGTACTTGAAAACAGGTTAATAATTAGCAAAGTATTGTATAAATAAATATTTGATTTATGTTTTTATTTCAGAGTGCATCCTTATCCGGCAGTGGTCTTACTTATGGCCAGGTAACTGTGTTTTCCAACATGTTTTTAGCTCCCTAAGGTATTCAAAAGCTAAGCCTTTGTGCCCAAATTTACCAAACAATAATTAAATTTGTGGAAGGGGATAAAGGCAAACTCTCTTCAAATGTTTTAGTAGTGATCATATCTTGAAATAACTTCAGCAGATGAGTTGAATATTTGGTGTATGTTGCTATATCCATTTTTTTAGAAGTTACTTCTCTTTTTGCCATACATTTACCTAAGCAACAAATGGATTCTGTATTTTTTGCAGTCTGTCCCTTCAAGCAGTTCAGATTCCAGTAAGAAGGTAAGCACTCCTTTTCAAAGCGAAAAGAATTGTTACAGTTATAACTTGGCCTGACTCCTGTTATTTCAGTCAAGACTTTCCAAGGTTTTAACCCAGATTGATTAATATGATTTGATTTGGTTTGGTTCTTAGAGATGGGCAGAGCTTCTAATGAGAAAATATTAACACCTAAGCAGAAGATACAGTTACTGCATTTGGCTTATTTTTTTTTTTAATTAACTCAATATCAAGGGGCTTTTTAGCATAACACTGAATAAAGACAGAATAAATTGATCTTCTAGTTTGGGGTGGGAAGTTGAAGATCAAAAAGGGCACACAGTACAGGCCAGGGGATACGGTACAAGACATGAAATCCTCCTTCTGCCTCTACAGCTGAGGCATTGTGTGGTTTGGGGCAAATCTTTTATCTTCTTATACTCTTGTGTAAACCATGTGTATATATATATTTATGTGTGTGTGTGTATATATAATTCTTTTCTTGGTAATGTGAATGAATTTTTTAAATAAAAATAATATTTTATAAAAGGGATCTTCCATAGCATTATTATCAGAGTTTGTAAATTTACAGATTTCAGTATTCTTCACTTTTCTAACATATTTAACAATTTAATCTCTGTGGTGAGTAAAGAGATTTTTCTGGTTTCTCTATAGGTCGTGGTCGTTGCCAACAGCAACCCTTTTCCACCTGTGGTAAGCAGTTTTTTCTCTACAATACACATTTTCTCTACAAATAATTTTGACTCAAAAAGACTTTCAAATATCTACATTTTTAATTTTTCGGAAATATCCCTGGAGAAAATTCTTTGGCAGGCAGGATTTACCCTATGTGTATAGTTATCTTCAGGGAAGGCCTGTTGTAAGATAGGTACAAATCTCATGGTTCTGTGGTTGCTGTTAGTTCTTGCAGAGATAATGGATTAGCTGTAGACACCAGGTCTCTCAAAGTATGCAAACTCTGTGTTCCTGAATAGTTTTGATTTTCTGTTTCTACTGCAATTTTCTTTTGAAAATTCACTTCGATTCTCATTTTTAAATGATTACATTCTACTCTGCTTACTTGGAACTAAAAGTAAGTTTAGCCTTCAGGTGCTTAAAGTGAGTTTTTATAATGTAATATTTTATAGATGTTTAATTTCTAATAGAACATGTTGTTCTTACATGAATAAAGGTTAAGATGCATTTGCTCTATGCCATCCTTTTTATATCATTCTTTCACATTCCATTGTGTATTGCATCTGAAATATAAGGGCCCTTTTTCCCTTTCTCTGCTGCAATATTCTGTTTGGGCAAGCCCTTGTACAAAATAATTAAATATATTTCTGTTTCATTTGCAGCGTCACACCTTCCCTCAGGTACGCTTACTTTTTTCTTGTGATTCCTATAGTATTATTATAGTTCTTATGGGATCAAACCAGTTGTCTCAGGATGGTGTGTGCCACGCTTCTACATTTGTCCCTCATGCCCCAGAATTCCGCAAACAAATGACTGGAAGAGGAAATGGATTTGTATGTGTTGATGTATGTCCAGTGGCAGTGAGACAGGTTGGAGGGATGATGATGTCTTAGCTTCCCTCCCCACATTTGGAAAAGCCAAGCTGACTGGTAGTGCAGAAAGGTGGTGCACATAACCTGTGCTCTGCTGCTCTCCACAGAAGATTTAAGAGTAGAAAATTACTTAGTCTGCCTCCCCAGACTTTCAGAGTTGAGAATAACCTAGATGAATGCTGGGTGTTAAGAACTGATGCACAATACGTAACACATATGACCTTTCCCTTTATTCTCACAAACTAAATTGTTCAACTTAGTATTTTCTGTTTAAGTGCATTACTTTTAAACAAGACAATTAAATTATGTTTCTTTGTTTCTGGATTTTTTTTTCAGAGTTTGGGAAGCTCTGCGACAAGAATCATAGTACAGGTAGACATTTTTTCGCCATTATACTTGAGTTTTAAATGAAGCTTTGTCTTGATAAACTAATAATTTGTCTCTTAGGGAACATTTGTGGGTATGTGGATAGCTTAGAGATATCTTAGATGTCCACGAACTACAGTGGTGGAGTAGGGCATGTCTGTAATTACAGCAAAGGGGATATCTTAGCTGGTTGCTGATTAAAGACCATTGCAGCTGTTTTTGACACTTAAAAAATCTGAAAACCTCTGTATGCAAATTCCATAGTGCTTTCAAAATTGGCAAAAGTTGACCATCTTGGTCTGCTCAGGAAGGAGGATGGAATTCTAGAACTAAAGCTTGAATGTTAGTCAATATCAAATTAAATATAAATCACAACCTGCACAGTTCCATTTTCATTTAAAGTGTTTGTTTTTTTAATGGAAACAGCCAGTTCAGAATTACGTTTTTAAAATCCCACAGTTAATGCTTAGGTGAACTGTATTTGTAATGTTGCTTCTTGATAACCAGGCACTTGGAAAGTTGATTACAATCCAATCTCATTAAGAGCATGCTCATAAAGTATTATGAATATCATTCAGGCATATTTTTCTGGGTTCTTTGCAATTTAGCACGTTTAGCATGTATCCCACTCTTAATGGCTAGCCAGTCCACTAGATGCTAGTCCATTAGACTACAACAACAAATTCTCACTTTCATCAAAAGATCAGTAGCAGGTTACCCCAGCTGAAATTAGTCTTTTGGAAATCATCACTTTCAAAATACATAGCATTATTTTCTTCCCTGGCTAGTGATGAATGCTGGCAAAGAAAGGAATCAGATTTCCTCGTTATTTAATTTATGACTTTAAATGTACAGTGTTTTGGTTGCACAGGTTAACTGTTTTCATTGTGTAGATATAAAAATCATTTTATTCCTCTCATAATCCACGTAATTCGTGGGAATCAAAATATTTTCTGCAGTGACTTTCCTTAGATTAAATTGTAACTGTGGCTTTTTCAATTTTTGTTTTGTCAAAGACTTTGTCAACAGTTTGTTGTACCTATTCATGAAAAAATACCGGTCATAATATGAAGACAAAGTTTAAAGGCAATGAGTTTAAAGGCAATATGTGTCGTACATTTGAAGGGCAGAATTATTTTAACTCACTTCAAATACCACAATATTACACCAAGATGTATTATACAATTAATTTTCATTAAGAAAATGATAAGAAGAGATATATATATACTTTTAACACTTTATTTCTGTAGCATCTTTATATACATCTTATAGCACATGGAGATGGCATAAAGTATGAAAAGGTGTAATGAACTCTTTGTGGCTTTCAAACTGTCTAGTAGATAGAGGGACAGAGCTGCTCCTTGAAATGGCTTAGTGCATAAGCAATTTCTCTTAAAATTAAGTAACCTGTTGTTGTTGTTGTTCCTGTGTAGAGTGGACAAAAACAGCAAACCAGCAGCAGTACTTATGTTCAGGTAAGTGAACTTAAAAAGTATTATAAATATTCCTGTAGACTTCACTAAAACAGGGCCATCACAACTTAGAAATCATTTTCTGCATTTAAAAATGGATTTCATAGGTGCAGGTATTTCTATTTCCCTGGCTTTTGTTCATAAAAATACCATCTGATGTTGGTGTTCAACTGTTTTTGTTTGTGATGCTCACAAAAGTATTTCTGTGTGTGATGGGTTGACATGAAATGAGTGTATTCCACTCAGAGCATAAAGGTCATGGCCCTGAGAGGAAGTGATTCTAGGCTCACACTGCACCATCAGCCCCAGACTGATAGATTCAGATCCCTTGCATATTAGACCTCGAATTCCAAAAGTTGTAAAGGGTAGTTGCTTAGCCATATCAAGAATGATGAAAAATCATAATTGTGGAACTATGTGCAATGTCTTCCAGGATTGCTTAAAGCTACTTGTGTGAAAAACAGTGTGTGAATTTAACAAGTACTCAAATAATGGTGTCATAGATTATTGCAAACTAAAACTTGAGAATATTCATAGTATGAACTCAAGTATGAAGTGTGAAGCCAGTCTCTAAGTGTTTCTCCTCTTGGGGGTTGGGGTTAGGAAGGATGCAAAAGTCTGTCAATATTCTCTATAGCACTACATGCAACCAGAAAAATGTTTCAAAAGGGTAGGTATGACTTTTAGGGATCAAGGCCACAGGAAGCCCACTGCTCTATATCACAAATATTCAATACGCACAATGTTAGCATTCATGGCTTCTGATGAGAATAGGATAATGTATTGCAGAGATGTTAGCATACTGCTCTGTCTACTTTGTGCTTTTAGGGAATCCCACATGCAGCTGTTACTTCCATAAACATCATGCTCTTTTAAAAAGCCTCCTTGTCAAGGTGGTAATTATTTTCTCTTTGTTTAAAGGGTTCCCAAGGCAGCCAGTCCTATAGTCAGGTGAGACTTTTTGCTGAAATGTATTCAGCTTTTCTGCAGGAGCTTGTAAATGGACTTCAGGGCATGGGCCATTTTTTACCTTCTTGATGTTTCCTAGTAGTCCTTGATTTTGGTTTGTACCACTGAAATACCATGTGAGGGAAGAAAAGAACATAGTGCAGAGGAACTTTAGGTGGAAATGGACTTTTCTGCTGCAGCTGTGCTAAGATGCTACAGCTTTGTTTACAAATGACTTCTTGCCTTTCTTACAGGGCTACAGACCTCAAAGTGGCAGCTCCTACAGCCAGGTACGCATCAGTAATTTAGCATTTGAGAATATTTTAGCTGTATTTTAGTCATATAGCAATTGAGAAATGGAGCACTGTGGCACTGTAGAGATACTGGGCAATCCCTCAGATTTTGAACTTTAATGGACATTTTCTCTGAAACTGTCTATTGTCACACTCAACATTTATGCATGTGCTACTTATTGATCTGGAATGCCAGTGTGTGAAATCATCACACGCAGCATCCTCATGAGTGCCAGGAGATGTCTGGCTCTTCATACTGCCCTGTGTGGCTTTAGGGTGTAGGTGCTGGCTGTTGCTAATGCAGGCTGGCTCCCTTACTGAAAGGGAAGTAACCAAATGGTGTCCTTGTCTTAGGGTGGACCATGTTTTTCGGGCAGCAGCAGTTCCTATGGCCAGGTAAGCAAACTGGCTGTTCTGCAGAAAGTTCTTTACTGACCTTTCTGTGACTGACACGACTGGCACACTTTGGAAGTGATGTTTCCCTTGGCATTCTGTGTCTCAATTTGGGCTGTGGCTTCTGCTAAGAATAGGACAACGTGCTGCACAGAGGCACAGCTGTTAGCATTCTGCTCTGTGTCTTTTGGCACAGGAAGAATATTTCAGGGAATCCCACATGCAGCTGTTAGTTCCATAAACATTATGCTCTGTAAAGTAGCCTCCTTGTCAAGGTGGTAATTATTTTCTCTTTATTTAAAGGGCTCCCAAGGCAGCCAGTCCTACGGCCAGGTGAGACTTCATTGCTGAAATGTGTTGAGCCTTTCTGTTGGAGCCTGTCTTGTAAATGGGCTTTGGGGCATGGGTGGGCTTTTTTCCTTCTTGGTGCTTCTGAGTGGTCCTTGATTTGGTTTGTACCACTAAAACACCATGAGGGAAAAAATAACATAGTAGAGAGGAACCCTTAATGGAAATGTGCTTTTCTCTCTGGCATTCTGTGATTCTGTTTCAGCTGTGCTAGGACTGCACTTACACAGCTCTGTTTACAAGTGACTCCTTGCCTTTCTTACAGGGCTACCAGCCTCAAGGTGGCAGCTCCTATGGACAGGTAAATGTCGGTTGGAATAGAACATTTGAGAAAGTGTAGGTCATTGTCCTGAAAAGTTAGCAGATTTTAAAATAATTTTTTTCAATTCACACTGAATTCTTAACCAATATATCTCTGACTCCATTTCAAATGTTTTGTTGTGAACATGACCATTGTGTTTTTCGTGGATAGATACAGAAATCCTAGATTTCTGCTGCTGTCTTACCTTTTCCATGGGTTTGGAACTTTATAAATTTATGGTAGAAATAGTCTATTTGATGCTGTTCCCATTCCAGTTGATGGTATAATACAAATTTATAGTCAGTTCTTGCTGCCTCCTTTGCTCTCAGCAGTGAAGTAGTGTTGAGGAATAAAGAACATTGGGTCAGGTTCTCAGCTGAATGAAGATTTGGTGTTGCAGCCTGCAACTGATGAATTTTTACCTCCCTTCACAGTTTTTATGTAAATTGAAGCAGCCCTAACATAGCTATGAATTTTGTCAAGATCTCTATGTCAGATAGCAAAGATAGACATGATACTTCAAATACTTTTTGGTAATCCCTATCTTCATAAGTCTCCCAGGCTGCTGTGGCACAGGTCTGCATGTACATGAAACAACTGCACTTTTTTGAGATTATATTGAAGGCAGATTGCAACAGCAAATTATAACCACAGTAACTTTATATTACTGAGAAATTTTTTTAATACAGTCATCCTTGGCTAATTCATTTGACCTGCTACTTTGAGTTGCATTGTTTTGTTTCCATTTTATGAACCTATATTTTTTCTAAGACTCTTTCCTAATTTTTAAAAATTATTTTTCACCTGAATTTTCCCTCAGAGGAAGGGAATTATGCAATTGGGGCCAATGGAAAATACAAATATATGAAATCAATATTCACCTAGTATTCAGCATTAGCCATCTAAGCCCAGAGTCTGAAAAATAAAGGAAAAATAAACATAGTAAGAAATGTTGTGTCCCCTCCTGGAAAACCCTCATAGGATTAGAGTACTGTCTGAGACAGATGTAAAACTACTCTATGATTGTCATTCAATAAACGGGGTGATCACCTCTTCCTCCAGAATAGAAAATATCAAAATAACTCTAGTTTAGCCATAGAGTCTGTACATTCTCTGTCTTATTCTGCTTTCTTACCCCACAAAGAGACATTAGAAAGTCATCTGCTTCACAAATACAGTAACTATGTATCAATAATTAATTTCATACAGGGCTACCAGCCTCAAGGTGGCAGTTCCTACAGCCAGGTAAGCATCAGTCAGTCATCAGTCAGAATATAGCATTTGAGAAATGGCACTGTAGAGACACTGAGCAATCCCTCAGATTTTGAACTTTAATGGACATTTTCTCTGAAACTGTCTATTCTCACACTCAATATTTATGCATGTGCTACTTATTGATCTGGAATGCCAGTGTGTGAAATCATCACACGCAGCATCCTCATGAGTGCCAGGAGATGTCTGGCTCTTCATACTGCCCTGTGTGGCTTTAGGGTGTAGGTGCTGGCTGTTGCTAATGCAGGCTGGCTCCCTTACTGAAAGGGAAGTAACCAAATGGTGTCCTTGTCTTAGGGTGGACCAGGTTTTTCGGGCAGCAGCAGTTCCTATGGCCAGGTAAGCAAACTGGCTGTTCTGCAGAAAGTTCTTTACTGACCTTTCTGTGACTGACACGACTGGCACACTTTGGAAGTGATGTTTCCCTTGGCATTCTGTGTCTCAATTTGGGCTGTGGCTTCTGCTAAGAATAGGACAACATGCTGCACAGAGGCACAGCTGTTAGCATTCTGCTCTGTGTCTTTTGGCACAGGAAGAATATTTCAGGGAATCCCACATGCAGCTGTTAGTTCCATAAACATTATGCTCTGTAAAGTAGCCTCCTTGTCAAGGTGGTAATTATTTTCTCTTTATTTAAAGGGTTCCCAAGGCAGCCAGTCCTATAGTCAGGTGAGACATTTTGCTGAAATGTATTCAGCTTTTCTGCAGGAGCTTGTAAATGGACTTCAGGGCATGGGCCATTTTTTACCTTCTTGATGTTTCCTAGTAGTCCTTGATTTTGGTTTGTACCACTGAAATACCATGTGAGGGAAGAAAAGAACATAGTGCAGAGGAACTTTAGGTGGAAATGGACTTTTCTGCTGCAGCTGTGCTAAGATGCTACAGCTTTGTTTACAAATGACTTCTTGCCTTTCTTACAGGGCTACAGACCTCAAAGTGGCAGCTCCTACAGCCAGGTACGCATCAGTAATTTAGCATTTGAGAATATTTTAGCTGTATTTTAGTCATATAGCAATTGAGAAATGGAGCACTGTGGCACTGTAGAGATACTGGGCAATCCCTCAGATTTTGAACTTTAATGGACATTTTCTCTGAAACTGTCTATTGTCACACTCAACATTTATGCATGTGCTACTTATTGATCTGGAATGCCAGTGTGTGAAATCATCACACGCAGCATCCTCATGAGTGCCAGGAGATGTCTGGCTCTTCATACTGCCCTGTGTGGCTTTAGGGTGTAGGTGCTGGCTGTTGCTAATGCAGGCTGGCTCCCTTACTGAAAGGGAAGTAACCAAATGGTGTCCTTGTCTTAGGGTGGACCATGTTTTTCGGGCAGCAGCAGTTCCTATGGCCAGGTAAGCAAACTGGCTGTTCTGCAGAAAGTTCTTTACTGACCTTTCTGTGACTGACACGACTGGCACACTTTGGAAGTGATGTTTCCCTTGGCATTCTGTGTCTCAATTTGGGCTGTGGCTTCTGCTAAGAATAGGACAACGTGCTGCACAGAGGCACAGCTGTTAGCATTCTGCTCTGTGTCTTTTGGCACAGGAAGAATATTTCAGGGAATCCCACATGCAGCTGTTAGTTCCATAAACATTATGCTCTGTAAAGTAGCCTCCTTGTCAAGGTGGTAATTATTTTCTCTTTATTTAAAGGGTTCCCAAGGCAGCCAGTCCTATAGTCAGGTGAGACATTTTGCTGAAATGTATTCAGCTTTTCTGCAGGAGCTTGTAAATGGACTTCAGGGCATGGGCCATTTTTTACCTTCTTGATGTTTCCTAGTAGTCCTTGATTTTGGTTTGTACCACTGAAATACCATGTGAGGGAAGAAAAGAACATAGTGCAGAGGAACTTTAGGTGGAAATGGACTTTTCTGCTGCAGCTGTGCTAAGATGCTACAGCTTTGTTTACAAATGACTTCTTGCCTTTCTTACAGGGCTACAGACCTCAAAGTGGCAGCTCCTACAGCCAGGTACGCATCAGTAATTTAGCATTTGAGAATATTTTAGCTGTATTTTAGTCATATAGCAATTGAGAAATGGAGCACTGTGGCACTGTAGAGATACTGGGCAATCCCTCAGATTTTGAACTTTAATGGACATTTTCTCTGAAACTGTCTATTGTCACACTCAACATTTATGCATGTGCTACTTATTGATCTGGAATGCCAGTGTGTGAAATCATCACACGCAGCATCCTCATGAGTGCCAGGAGATGTCTGGCTCTTCATACTGCCCTGTGTGGCTTTAGGGTGTAGGTGCTGGCTGTTGCTAATGCAGGCTGGCTCCCTTACTGAAAGGGAAGTAACCAAATGGTGTCCTTGTCTTAGGGTGGACCAGGTTTTTCGGGCAGCAGCAGTTCCTATGGCCAGGTAAGCAAACTGGCTGTTCTGCAGAAAGTTCTTTACTGACCTTTCTGTGACTGACACGACTGGCACACTTTGGAAGTGATGTTTCCCTTGGCATTCTGTGTCTCAATTTGGGCTGTGGCTTCTGCTAAGAATAGGACAACATGCTGCACAGAGGCACAGCTGTTAGCATTCTGCTCTGTGTCTTTTGGCACAGGAAGAATGTTTCAGGGAATCCCACATGCAGCCGTTAGTTCCATAAACATTATGCTCTGTAAAGAAGACTCCTTGTCAAGGTGGTAATTATTTTCTCTTTATTTAAAGGGCTCCCAAGGCAGCCAGTCCTACGGCCAGGTGAGACTTCATTGCTGAAATGTGTTGAGCCTTTCTGTTGGAGCCTGTCTTGTAAATGGGCTTTGGGGCATGGGTGGGCTTTTTTCCTTCTTGGTGCTTCTGAGTGGTCCTTGATTTGGTTTGTACCACTAAAACACCATGAGGGAAAAAATAACATAGTAGAGAGGAACCCTTAATGGAAATGTGCTTTTCTCTCTGGCATTCTGTGATTCTGTTTCAGCTGTGCTAGGACTGCACTTACACAGCTCTGTTTACAAGTGACTCCTTGCCTTTCTTACAGGGCTACCAGCCTCAAGGTGGCAGCTCCTATGGACAGGTAAGCATCAGTCAGTCACTGGTCATTATACAGCATGTATGTGGTGTTCCCATATATGTATTGAGAATTCTGTTGTTTCTTACTTGAAATAATACAGTAAGTACTCTTTAGAATTAAGTCTCATGAACTTTTTTCATATGGCTCTGACAATAGGCTCACTGAAGCAGCACTTTCCCCTGTAGAAAGGAGTGCATGCAGGTTTCAGCTTTCTGATGCACTTCAGTATTCAACA
This sequence comes from Corvus brachyrhynchos, assembly GCF_000691975.1. Taxonomy (NCBI): domain Eukaryota; kingdom Metazoa; phylum Chordata; class Aves; order Passeriformes; family Corvidae; genus Corvus; species Corvus brachyrhynchos. Next base: position 7,471,378 of record NW_008237239.1, on the reverse strand, counting down.
TACTCAGTACTTTACCAGATAATTCACAGTAGGATGTAGTTGGTCTTCTACCTTGGAAGCAACTTGGCAGTTAAAGCCCTTGAAAATTTATATCTCTGTTTGAAATGGAGAATAGGAATATTTGGATCATGAGCTGCTCTTTTTCTTTCCCAAGCAGGGTGGATCTGCTTCTTATGGTGGCAGCAGTGGTTGTGGACAAGTAAGACTTTTTTCTCCAAACTATTTGAAAACTATACCCAGCTTTCTTTGCAATAGTAGCATGTTTTTAATAATTTATAATGTTTGTTAGTTTGAAATCTGTTGCTTTCATTGTTACATGGACTTATCTAGCACAGAGGTCAAGAAAGGCTGATATTGTTGGCCCTTGTAACCAATATGAAGTGGCTGCTCCCATTTAGAATTACACATGGAAGACAAACAAGTGATTAATCTGTCTACTTAATAAGTATATAAAATCTTTGCTTGGGAATTTTTGGATGTTACTCCATTTATTTCCTATAGAAAATGATAGGAATAGAGAGTGACTCAAATGGAATAAGAATTAAATTAGTAGTTTTCATCCTGTTTCTATTTCATCTTGTGTATGTCTGCAATGGTGTAAAGACATTGTCTTTGATTATGAGATCCCAGGTGAACGGATCATGGGTGAGGCCAATAGTAAACCTATGTTTAAATAAGTATATTGAGGAAAGCAACCAGAATGAAAGATAAGTATAAATACAGACATTTTTAGCAGTACTTAGCAGAAATATTAGGATTAATAGAAGTTAGGCATGAATGAAAATGCATGTGAAAGCATCATAAGGAGCATTACAACAAGGACACAGTTACCAGCAATGACACTGATAAACACTGAAGAACGGATTATTTCCACCAAGCTGTGTCATGGGTTGACTTATCAAGAGAAGACCTGTGCTGTAATAATGGGAGGGTGACAGCCAAGGCAGAACTCTTTCTGTGTACTGTTCCTCATCCTGTCATCACAAGATATACCCCAAACGGGTAAATGAATGGCTCTGAGCAGAAGCCTTGCCTAAAATGCATGGTGGGTGAATCTAGCAAGAGATTGATGGTCACATTTAGATAGATGGTTACCCAACAGTAACAGTTGCTTCCAAAAAATCCCACCAACAGTTCATCTTTGCCAATCAACAGGAACTAGGATGGTACAGAGAGACATCAATTACCAACCTACCTCTTTCATTGTGGCTCACAAGTAGTCCTTTGATCATCTGTGTGCATGTGTCTTGATTCTTGTATGGGAGTATGAGAGTGGCAGAGGGTAAAGCCACACACTTAAAGGGTTAAATAAAATTTAACTCACCCTCTGTAAAGTTATATGTTGAGTTTTGTTACATTAATTCACACATAAGAAATTTTAAGGAAACTAATTACTTTGCAAGAAAAATGGCATTTACTTTTTTGTTTGTTTGGTTTTTGACAGGGTGTTTCATATGATAGCAATCCCTGCCACCAGGTAAATGGTCTTTCTCCTCTTATTTTAAGATGCATCCACAATTAGTTTTGACACTAACTCAATTAGTCCCAAATTCAGATTCATATTGCACAAATCCATGTAATCTTACAAATTTTGAGATTAGAACTGACTATCTTCCTATACACAGAAGTATCACAGGGGCTTTGGAGTCTTTCTTGCCCCTTTTTTCCTAGTGTTATGTCTGTGAAACATCTAAATCATTAGGACATTAAGGCCAGATTCTGGAAAGAAGTTGTCTGCTGCACAGTTCCTTAACTGGCATGACTTAAATCAGGGCTGGAACTCGCCAGCCTCTCTTTTCCTATCAAAAGCCAAAAAATATTTTAGGACTGCCACTTGAGGTTCCTGAAACAAACTGGTTTAACAATTCACTGTTTTTGCAGTGAATTATAGACAGCTACATGTGTATTTGTTACAAATTCAAGTGTTGGAGCTCTACAGACCACTATTTTAAAAGATGTCAACTATGTTTAAAGAAGTCATCCCTGTGATGTTAAAAATTAGGAAGAAAGCAGCAATAGATGATTTCTTTTTTGTTCACAACATTTCTTTTGATTCTTACTGAGTTTTCACAAGAAACAGAAAAATTGGATAGATTCATTGTTTCAATAAATACTGTGTTTTAGCAATATAAATATATACTATATTTATAAATGTGCAAACAACTTAGATGTTGCTTCAATATATAGTTATTATGTGGTACAGTATATACAATGCACTGTATGTAACTTGGAACTTGATAGAATTCTATATTAAATAGGTATATATTTTATAATAGCTTTTAATATTTTTAAGAGGACCTATTTCTTTTTAAGAAAAAAGAAATTGCTTAAATTTTGTTCTAAAATCTTCTAGAACATTGAAAGATAATACTTCTCATTTCATTTTTGACTGTTTTGAATGAAGCCTCAGTCCCATTTTAGCAAATGGAAAATTTCCCACTCACTTCAATAGTTCAGGATTTCACTGTTCTTATTATGCACTTTTGACTTGAATACTTCTACATTTCTTCTGATTTCACTGGAGGGAGTTACATTCCTCTTCTAAAGAGGGCACATTGAAACATACTGAGTGCTTTATTTAAAACCTTCTCCTTGAGGCCACTGTATCTCACAGGTCACAGCTTTCTAAGTAATAATGCTACCAGGGGAATCTGTATAAATTCACTCTATATAAATTACGTTTTCTACAGGAGAAAAAAAGATACATTCTCTAGAGAGTGTTCCAAATGGAACTCATCTGTGCAGTAGACATTACTTAAAGTTAAATGTTTGACGTTCCTTGATTTATGTCTCATCTAGTATTTACCATTGCATTACTGGCAGTGTGTGCTCATTATGTTAGAAATTATATCTATATTGCATATCTGCCTCTGCTTCTTACTCTTCCTAAGCAAGTATACCAAAAATATTCCATGGCCAAACAGTGAGTGTCTAAAGCATTTTTTGTCTGATTTACAGGGTGGATCACAGGGCGGTCAGGTAGGTAACTCTTTATTATCCATTGGTAAAAACTTTTAAAGCAATTCTAATCCACAGTACAGTTTTCTTGCTCATGGGGATATAGAATCTTGCAGAGTCTCTCCGTGTCCAGTTTGTAACTCATTTTCTGCAGGCACACTTTTTATCAGCCCTGAAATTCCACTTATATAAAAGTGGAAGTTACATAGAACTTCCATAGAACTCAGCAACATAGGATAGCTGGATGCACTCAGATAAAATTCAGCTCTCCAGCATTATAACTGTTGCTGTTTTGTTTTCACAGGGTGGTTCATACTCTTCACAAAACTATGGTGGTAGCCAAGTAAGTATTGCCTCCCACTGAGGTTTTATGATGGTTTTAACTTCTGTGATGGCTGATTGCACTATGGTAATGTAAATTCTAATTATTTTGTTGGTGTTTTTTCTTAGCAGAGTGGATCATCATACTCCCAAAGTTACAGTGACAATCAGGTAGGTAGACCTTGATTTTGTCCTGGTAAGAACTTTTATAATATTTGATAATTTGTCCAGATATCTTGAAAATTGTATTTTTTCAAAGGAATCCTAGTCAATTGTTTATTCCAGCTTTACAGCCTCTGAGCCAAATCACAGTTTCTTCTGAAGTAGAGTTTATATTTGTTTGTTTTATAGGATGGATCCTACTCACAAAACTATGGTGGTGGCCAAGTAAGTAATACTCTATTTCACTACTTGTACATCAGTTCATATAAACTTTAGCCTCTGCTCAAAATCAGGTTTTCTATATCCTAATTTTCTCCAATTTTCATTGCGTTTTTTGTTTGTTTAAAGGGTGGATCATCTTCAGACACCTATTATGAGAATCAGGTAAGTAGTTCTTTCTCCTGGTTACATATTATTCGTAGTCCCTGCATCATTTTTCTCAAAGATGTAATAAAACATAATTGTTTCTGTGCTTTTCTTGGTTTGGATTTGTTTTGTTGTTTTTTATTTCTTTACTGAAGATTGGAACATTCTCTGTCAGCCACTATTGCAGCTATGTATTTGGCTCCTTTTTGCCTTATAAAGATCGCAATTTAATTTAACTCAGCTCCTCTTTTGCATGAGCGTCTCTTCTGTCTTGTAGAGGACAACATGAAAGTGTATGTTTAGCAATTCATACTTTTGAGGAAATAACTGGTATCTGATGTCCTTCTAGGACTCACAAGACTTCTCAGATGATAGTAATCCCAATGCCTGTGATGATGTGAGTATGCTGTCTCTAATATATTTTCATCTCAATATTTTTCACGTAGATGAGAAAATGTTGCTCTGCTAGATGCAGTCTTTGGTGCAGAATGATCCAGAAAGAATGCTGAGTTTCCACACTAATAGCTGTTTCAGCAACTGCCTCTTCTCTTGCTGCAAATTGTCATACATATGTTTACGGATACACTTAGTGCTTTTAAATGCATTTAACATGATGAAATGAAATATGAATAAAAATACTTCAATGCCTTTCCTGTAACAGATGATTTTCCCCAAAGTCTAAGGGTACATTTTACATTAATTAAAGAAAAAAAACCAAACCTGAAAGAAAATCTTTAGGTATATACAATGAATGCAAGATATTACAGATATTACACTGCTTTTCATGTTACATTTCTACCAATCTAAGGTTGTTATTAAAATGTTTCTCAGACTAGAATGGTAGAATTTCAAACTAATTTAGACAAGGCTGTGGAGAATGGCAGCAATAAGTGATTTTTGTTATATCTGTATGCAGTATCGGAAACAATTTTCTGTAAGCTTACTTTATTTAAATAATTCTCAAAAAAGGAAATAATGTATTCTTTTCCAGAATGACACTACCTACAGTGCCAATAATCAGGTAAGTACTTTGTTTGTTCTGTATTATTATAATGATTAGACAGTGTTAGTAACTGAACACTTCTATATTAGACCTGTTGACCTTTAGTATATGATTGCTTTATAATACCCTTCAAAAAGTTAATTATTTCTCTGTATTCAAGGCTGCTGCACAATTATTAAAATGGCACAATACTTCTAAGAATATATACTAATACATTCGATTCATAATATATCCACTTTAACTGGACAGTTATTTGGGAATTAATCACCCGTGTACATGAGGCATGTAGCCATCTCAAGCTTTGCTCACTCGTTCAGATTTAAAGCCACTTACATGCTGCTGGTTTAGAGCAACATTTGTTCCCAGTATTACCCAGTATTATTATCTGTGTCAAGACTTTCCATCTGTCCTACAAGCAGAAATGGTGAATTAACATGGATAGATTGTCACCAAGCAAATATACTGTTGTGTAAATAAATTACATTTTCTCCTACTTGTTTCTGTTCATAGAGAAGCTTTCCCATCTGTCACAACCTCCTTTTGTTTTACTGCCATCTAGAGTAACCTTCTGTCATCAACTACTTGCCTTTTCAGTTCTCAGCCATTCACTGTTTTCCCTATTTTTCCTCTGTAGTACTCAAGTACTGCACCAAATGTATTCTAGAAAGTACGGAGGCCTTCTGAAAACATCTTTTGTTTTGGCTTGTATTTACCTTGAATGCGTTGCACTATGTTCAATTCTAAATGTTCTGAAAAAAGACATCCTTCATCAGCAAGCCCTGTTTAGGAGCATCGTCACTTCCTCCTTTGCTCATGAAAGATGTTAGTATTCCCTTGGTTATCTCTCTATCCAGTCCGTATTGCTGGACTGCTTTGTAAAAGAGTTTGCTTCTAAACTTTCTCACAAAGAAGGATGGGGAATGCTAAAAAAACCGCAACAAAACAACAAGAGAGAATCCTTTTACAGATTGTTCTCTAAACTACAGTGGTTCAGCTGAGAGAGACTCCCCTAAGCAGGAACTTCTGTTGAAAGGGATAAAGTGAAAACAGACAAAGAATATGCTTTTTAAGGCTCTTACTGCTAATACAATGAAATATCTGGACATTTTCCTTTTCCAAACATCACCTTGACAAGTAGTAGATTTTTGTTAAAGCATTTCATGTAGATGACTACACCCATAAAGTAATAACAGGCTTGTGGCTTCTTTACAGCGTTCTGGTTGTGCAAAGAAGAAAGTTCTTGTTGCCCGAGTAAGTATCACTTTTTTTCTTGTAGGATTGTAGGCCTGCTTGTAGGATTTTGGTCCAACCTATACCTAATCTATCTTAATTATACCTAATTTTTCCCTAATTAAGTTTTCACTAGTTGATATTCTCCTAAATATGGGGAAAGTAAAATAAAATTACTTGGGTATTTGCTCTTTGGGTGAATTTCTTTAAAGAAAGTAGATATATGAAAAAAAAGACATGAAAATCATGCTTTGAAGTATAGGGCAGCTCAAATTCTTGTTCTTCATTAAGCACATACAGAGTTGGTCCAAGCTAAAGTTAAAATTAAATGAGTATCATACAAACAAAGGACAGCTAACATTTTAGTTGAAGAAAGATGGAATAATAATGTTTGCTAATTTATTGTGCTCAGCAGCTGTGTAGGAGATACAGATATGTGTATTGTATAGTTGCAAGTCAGACTCAGTAGTAGCCCATAAAAATTATGTGCAAATAGCCTTTTATTTTATAATAATGCAGTCCTACTCAATGTACACAATAATGGGTCTGCACCTGTTGTAAACAAATAATATGGAATGAAAAAAAGATGTATCACTGATCATAGAGTTTTCATCTCCTAATAGTAAAAGTTATTGTTTTTTACAGGACACATCACATGTTTTAAGTAGAAGAGCCTATGATGCACAGGTAAACCATTCTTGTCACTTCTTCTGAACTACTGCTGGTAGTGGTAACCTTGTAGCTCCTTGTGTATTACCTACAAAAAAGAAGAAGGATCCAGTGTCTACAAAAGAGAATTAATTCTGTTTAGGGTTAGGTCATTCTTTCCTAATAGAACTATGTGTTTTATTTTATTACCCTTACAGATAAATGTGTCATTTTTTTGTTTCTTCACAGAATGCATCTTCTCCTTCAAATAGCAGCCAGTCTGACATCCAGGTAATAACATAGTGTCAACTGAATGATATCAAGGAGCTTTCTGATAAATTACATTTCATTTTGAAAATTAGGTTCCAGTAATTTTTCTGTGCTGCAGGATACCATTTTGATTTGACAACATTTTCCCTATAAAGTTATAATTTTGCACAGTTGTAAATAGTGATATTGGGCCCAGAATACACAGTTTCTTCTGTTCCTTCACCCCACCAAGCAGGTAAGAATTGCAGGTGTTTCTTTATGTAACATTTTGTAAAATTCATTTGAAAAATACAAACTATACCGTTTCAGATTCTTTTTTTAGAAATATTCATGCTCTAGTGATGGTAATGGCCATACATATATAATTGTTTTATTTAGCATTTGGTAAGAAGGCACATGTTGGGGATTACGTATTTCTGTTACAAAAGTACATCCAGCTTTCATATTCTGTAGGATTATGTACTGCTGCAGCAGTGTATATATTAGAGAATTATGAGAAATTTAACTGATCCAGAGTGGGACCTTGTTCTGTTTTTTTAGTATCTTATCTTGTATTGGTACCTATCAGCTTCCCAGGGATCTGAAATCCTGGTACACCCAGCATTATGTAGATTTAACATTAGCATAGTCCTCTGTCTCAGAGAGTTTGACATTTAGTTCAAGGGTACAGACAGATCTCTGAGCTCTGGAAGGTAACTGTTTTCTTAATTAGTTTTCCTAATGCCCATTCCCTGTGATTTGTATCCAGTCATTTAATTATGTTTCCTCCTAATTTATGTTTTCACAGTAATTCAACAGGTTATGCTTGTTGGTGCAGGGAAGTAATAGAGTTTGTGTTAGAGTTTCTCACTACATAGTTTTATACTTTAGATTCTAATAAAATGCTAATAAAATAGAATTTTTTTCTTCACAGGGTGGATCATTTATTGCAACCAGTGGATCAAGTAATCAGGTCAGGATTTCTTTTATTTTTAAGTCGTTTTGTTCAGATATCTTCCTGGTAATTAAACTAACTAAATTCAGGAGTCAGAGTTTAAGTAGTTTTATGTAGAAGATTGGTGACGTTATCCATTAATTTGTAAATGAAGTCACCCTATTCACATTAAATTTTTCAGAAATGGCTCTCTGAAATCACTTTTTAGCACTGTTTCAATATAACGTGTTTTATTGGTGATAGCACAATGGTGATACTCCTGACTACCCTGATACTTCTCTCGTGCTGAGGCATCTGTCATTGAGACATCACACTTAGAGATGCACTATCAGCCTGGCTTCCAAAGCAAACATTAACATACACATCTGTCCTTTCCCCTCGTTTGTTCTATGTACAGGAAAGGTCACACCTACTCTGCAGTCTCACAGGCTTTCTTCCCCTAAACAGTTTTGCATCTGAAATAATTAGATTTCCACAAAGCAATATTTGTTTCCTTTTTTTTTTAATTTGTAGGGTGGTTGCATTTGTCCTGATGGAAGCAGTGGTCATAGACAGGTAATTATTTTTCTAAGTTTATACTTCCTTCTATATAATGGAGTATTTTGAATTAATCACCTTGTAAATACGAACATTTGGTTAACTCTAAACATTAATGGTAATTTCCTTAGTATGGGTAGAACTATACACAATTAAATGAAAGAATGAGTTCCACTTAACTGCATAATTACCATTTGGCCACTTATTTTCTGTAAGTGTGCTTTTTGATCCAGATGCTCTGTCACTTGACTATTATGAGCTAATTATTCATTAGTTTCAAAAAGCAGTCAATATACCTCGTAGTAACCACAGTATTTAGTTGCATCCAGCTTAGTTTCCTTGTCTTTCTCACTGGTACAATAAAATAACTGTGACTAAAAATATCAAAATATGTTGATATTTCAATATGTCAAAATATATTTCAAAATATAATATCTTAAATCAACATTTAAATTGTTCTTTCCCCTAAAGAGAATCACTGAAATTTCATTTTCAGTTGCACTGGATAACCTTTTCTTTTAGGCAATGCCTCTGTGCCAGGAAAAAGGCCAAGGAATGTGCTTATATGGGCATTATAGACTAGTTTTACCAGGCTTCTGGCTTTTAAAGTCATCTTGGATTTTAAAGTCACCTGTCTTCTATCAGGATACATATTTCTTAACCTTTTATTGAAGCTGTATTTACATAAACCCATTTGAATGGTGTAGTATTTTTTTAGTTTTCGATTTCGACAAAAAGCATTTTGTGGATTATTCTTTCTATTAAAAAACCCATTCTATTTAAGCAAACTAGTTGTATAAAGAAATTACTGCTTTCTGAACTTAACTTCATTAACTTAAAATATAGCAACAGTAATTTTGGTCAGGTACAATACCACCTCTTTCATCTAATTGAGGCTAAGCAGTAATCATGACCTACATGCTTTAAAACATAAACTAGTCTATTAAAATAAATAATACTGAAACATGAAGAAAATAAGACGTCAAAATTGGACACATCAGAAACCAATTCTCAGTGCAAATGTGTCCTCTTTGATACACAAGAGCTTGTTCCAGGTTTGCAATCATATCAGCAGATCAAATTTAGTTTTGATAAACTGTGTAGCAATAGACTTGATCTTTGCCTCCAGCCAACAGTAAAATTCAGTGATCTTTGCAAAGGAATAAACTGAATTTAAAAATGAACTTCATTTTCTCTCCAGGGCCCTCTACACATGGCAGCTACAGTGCTTAGATTAGAATGTAAACAGACTGGCCATGATAGGTTACATTCTAATAATAATGAAAAAGCAAGCTACAGATAGATGTACATGTACAAATAAACTACTATTTATAAATCTTACATAAAAGAGAGAGTCATCTGCTTCCTAAGGAAGTGGTCACAGCACCAAACCTGACAGGGTTCAAGAAGCATTTTGAAAATACTCTCAGGCACATGGTGTGACTCTTGGGGGCTGGTCCTGTGCAGGGCCAGGAGTTTGACCTGATAATCCTTTTGGGTCCCTTCCAACTCAGATTATTCTGTGATTCCTTGAAGATTCTTCAGCACAGGAGAAAAATTCTTGCAAAAAGCATTCTTCTAGATTTAAAAGCTGTGAGTTACACAAAAGTCTCTTCAAACCTGAAGAATATTATAAATTAAGAGTCAAAGCTATACATATTTAAACCATCTTGTTTCAAAGGAAAAAATGGTTTTACTCATGTGGATCCCCAAATTCCTCACACTGCAATTGTTCTGCTTTTTCTCCAAGCTTCATTTAAAGGCAAGATCTTAGTCTACAAATAGTCTCAGAGGAAGCAGCCATAGAATAATACTTTCCCTGTTTTGTATATAAGGGGGAAGTGACAGTAATAGTGAATGTCATGTACTGGTAAATAGTCTTCTCCTTTAAGTGGTAAGCTGAAAAATATGCTCTCCTAAGTACTCTTTACACTTTGGAAGTTAAGTATTCTGGCAATTTTTAAAAAGACCATAAGGTCATGATCGTTGATAACAACATAGAGTCTGCAAGGTATGACATAGGCTTCTGTAATTAGAAAGAGTAAAATTAAATGTTAGTACTACTTCCAGATGTTTTAACCTGAACAGGAAATAACAGAACCTGCTAAAGTTTTCCTTATCTCTAACAGAAAGTACTAACCAGCATTCTCTTTTAATGGTTGCTGTAATGTTTTATTTGAAAGAATAGAAATTCAGAATGGACTCATTTATGTAAATGTTTGCAAGAAAATAGCTAGTCTGTGTTTTCATTTCAGGGAGCTCCAGGTTCTTCATACAGCACATATTCTGGTAACCAGGTAAACGTTCAGTTAAAATGCCCTATTCAGAAGTTCCATCTGAAACCTTCCCTGAAGGAGTAGCCAGATATAAACCAGTAACCCATTCTGTCTTCTGCACAGGGAGGGCCCTTCTTCTATCCTGGAGGATCCTATGGACAGGTAGTTGTTCTTCCTCTCTCACCAGGATAATACAGACTCCCATCCTCCTGGTTCCTTCACCCCCAATATTGTGGGTGCTATGACATAGCGTAATACAGACTCAACTCTTGTCCTCTAGAGCAGAAAACTTAAATTAACCCTGATGTAACCTGGTGGTGAGCAGCTTCACAGGGAACAGTACAGAATGGTCTTTGCAGTTTCTTTGCAGAATTCAAGTTTCAGCAGGCTAAGAAAATTGCTGCCGGATTTCTTCCACTTTAACAATAATGGTCTTGAGTTTTATTTAGGCACCTAAAAATTAGCTTAAAACTGGGAGACAGGCTATAAAGTGAGAACCAGGTATGCAGGTATTTAAACTCTCATCTGCAAGAAAATAGCTGGTCTGTGCTTTTCTTTCAGGGTGGCCCAGGTTCGTCCCACAGTTCTTACTACGGTAATCAGGTAAATATTCTGGTCACTGTGCCTGCATAGGAGCAGACTAAAAGTATTCTTTGAGAAAACAATTCAACTACAAACCAGTAAATTTCTATGTCTTCTCTGCAGGGAGGGCCTTCCTTCTATCCTGGTGGATCTTACGGACAGGTAGGTGTTCTTTCTTGTTTGTAGAGATAACAGACTTCTTTTATCTTCTTTTCTATATTCCCCGTGTAATGGCTGTTGTGAAATACAACACCCAAAAGCTGAGTCTATAATAACACCTAAGAATTGTATCAGCTGTTTGTACCTTACCACATGAAATCTGTTAGAGAAAAAGACACACTTATGCTTACAACTTTCATGGAATGATCTTTCATCTAACTAAAAAATTAGTGATAAATAGTCCCTTCTTGTTCAACAGTATTGGCCTTGAGTGAGATTCTGATACCTTGGTATTTCCACCATCCGGTTTGCAAGAAAATAGCTAGTTTATGTTTTCATTTCAGGGAGCTCCAGGTTCTTCATACAGCACATATTCTGGTAACCAGGTAAACGTTCAGTTAAAATGCCCTATTCAGAAGTTCCATCTAAAACCTTCCCTGAAGGAGTAGCCAGATATAAACCAGTAACCCATTCTGTCTTCTGCACAGGGAGGGCCCTTCTTCTATCCTGGAGGATCCTATGGACAGGTAGTTGTTCTTCCTCTCTCACCAGGATAACACAGACTCCCATCCTCCTGGTTCCTTCACCCCCAATATTGTGGGTGCTATGACATAGCGTAATACAGACTCAACTGTTGTCCTCTAGAGCAGAAAACTTAAATTAACCCTGATGCAACCTGGTGGTGAGCAGCTTCACAGGGAACAGTACAGAATGGTCTTTGCAGTTTCTTTGCAGAATTCAAGTTTCAGCAGGCTAAGAAAATTGCTGCCGGATTTCTTCCACTTTAACAATAATGGTCTTGAGTTTTATTTAGGCACCTAAAAATTAGCTTAAAACTGGGAGACAGGCTATAAAGTGAGAACCAGGTATGCAGGTATTTAAACTCTCATCTGCAAGAAAATAGCTGGTCTGTGCTTTTCTTTCAGGGTGGCCCAGGTTCGTCCCACAGTTCTTACTACGGTAATCAGGTAAATATTCTGGTCACTGTGCCTGCATAGGAGCAGACTAAAAGTATTCTTTGAGAAAACAATTCAACTACAAACCAGTAAATTTCTATGTTTTCTCTGCAGGGAGGGCCTTCCTTCTATCCTGGTGGATCTTACGGACAGGTAGGTGTTCTTTCTTGTTTGTAGAGATAACAGACTTCTTTTATTTTCACTCCTGTTGTGTCCTTGAATGATTGAAAACACTTTCTTGGGAGAATCAAATTAATCAGCCTTTTTTATTTTCTGTTCAGGGAGGGTCTTCTGCTTATGATGGCAGCAGTGAATCCTACGGTCAGGTAAATACTCTTTTTTTTCTCTTTGTGTAAATGTTGCTGAGGGCCAATACTCTGAGTGAAGTAAATATACAGCTATATCTGTATTTTGGCTCTCACTACATTCTAATGAAAGTGGTCTTTTCTTTGAGGAATAAGTAAATTTGTATATATTTTTAACTAAGTAGTCTGGAAGTTTATAGGGGAGTACAAGGTGGGATGCATCCAACCTTTATGGCTTATTCTTCTCAACAATGCTAGCTTTGAATTACCTGTAAGATAAAGGTCTCTTCAAAAGTGGAGTTAGAATTTGAGTTAAAAAGTATGTTACATTAGTGTTTTGCAGGGACATAACTCTGAGTTGCCTAACCATTCTGATAACTAAGTAAATAATCATATTTTTAAATCTGCCAAGAAGGAGATCCCTACAGTAAGCATCCAAAAAAAAGAGTCTGTTTGCAATATGAAAATCATTTATGTTTTCTGAACAGGGTGGATCTTCCACATACAGTGGTTCTGACGCTTATGGCCAGGTAAATGTTGTCTCCTACATCAAAAGCTTAAGCTTGCTGTATTGGTTCTCATGTGTCCTGGGTTCTATGTTTCAGTTACTTTTAAGTGACCACGACCACAGAAATGCCATTTTAACTTTTGTTTCTCTTTATTTTTGTAGCAACTTAAAATGTTTCCATAATGTAGAGAACATGATGCACTATGTATGCTGTTTTTAACTGTGCCCTGTGACTATTCAATGCTTTAAGTACTTTATTGTTTATGCATTAGCATAACATTTCCTCATTCAAAAGGAAAATATTTTGTACATTTACTTTTACACACCTTACTTATGCAGAAGCTGTTGAAAGTTTAAAAAATGGGATTTTTGAATATAAAGAAAGCTTTGCAAATTAACTTCCTTGAAAAGTTTTTCCATATAAAAATGCATGTTTGCAAGGAGGGGGCTTTTTCCAGCCTCTTCTGCTTAAGCAACAGATAAAGTTACATATTTTTTCTTTTTTTGCACATTCCCTAGCTTAGGTAAAATTGGAGATTCTAAGCAGTTAGTTAGCTTTATTCTTCTATTTTATATTCTCCACAATTAAGAGCATGTAAGAGTCCTTTTATATAAAAATAAATGGTTTTCATTTTACAGGATTCACTTTCCATGGGAGGCAGTGAAACTGAAGATAGTGTAAGCAGTTCTTCTCAACAATATCAATATCATAATTCACTACCTTTTAAAGTATCTAGGTGCTTACATGGACCTTTACCTTATCTGGTGTCACATGATTGTGCTATGCATGATAAGGACTTCACAAATTAAAATTGCAGTTACAACAGTTCTAACTTCTAACAATCTAACATTTTTTGAATTGGTTATTAGAAGTAGCAATTAAAAAGAAAGCTCTTTTTATTTCACAATTTCCATCAAAACTCAATATTAGTATATGACTACTTCCCTCTTTCCATCCCCAATTTGCGCTACACTTAGTTTTTTTTGCCAATGCCAGATATGTAAGACTCAAGTTCCTTCATCTATATATTGCATAGGAATGGTCTGTTTTCATATAGTGTGGTGAAAACTGCCTGCTTTTCCTAGGAAGATGCCTTTTCTCCTGACTAAAGTATATTTCCTAATAATTCTGCTGAAGCTGTTTATAAAACTTCACAATTTTAAAGTGTTTTCCAGGGTCCTCGTTAGTAGGAAATTGCTCTGTGCAAATAATTATAAATTCAGCTGTGCACTTTAGTCACAAGTATACTGTGTCAATAGCTTCAATGAAGTTTCTATATCAAAATCTTCTTATGGGTATTCAAGAAAGCTAAAATATGATACTACAGAGGGCCCAAAAACCCCTCTGAAAGAAACTAAGGTATAACAGTAGATATGTACCACATCTTGGTCTTAAAAAATCAAGACAGCTTTCCAAATGCTGATGTTTTTCACTGAAACATTCTGGAGGAAATAAAATAGATTGAGATATGATCTCATTCCTTTATTTCACTATATCAGGATTCAGCTTTCAAAATAAAGAAATGCCATTCTCCAGAAATGAGCAGAGAAAGAACTTGTAGACTGCTTATCCTACAGCCTACATCTTCAACCTTCCACAAGCAGTACTTTCCTTTGCATTGCACCCCTGCTTAGAAAGAAAAAGTAGTATTTGCCATGGCAATAACTAGATTCTGATATTTTTTAGGATTCTGCCTTGCCAACTGGTGACGGCCAGAGTGAGCGGGTAAGCCCTCCTTCCTTACGTATTGCCAGGTGCCGGCCCTAGTGCTTGGCAACTGCCAGCACCTAAATTCGTCTTGTGTGGAAACCCTGGGGCAGCTTCCAGTGGGGGACAGAAAGTCCTCAAGCACAGAGGGAATGAGGGTATGGCTAAAGAGTTAAAGTTCTGCTAGAAATCCCAACTGATGCTGAGGTGTGCTCTTGAATCTCAAACTTACATCACAAATGCGATAGCACAATTTGTTCAAGTCCTTGTATTTTTTATATCATTGCTTTACTGCAAAGGGCTTCAATACCATCATTTGTATACCAGCACTTACTCTAAATGCAGCCCTTTGCTTTGTTATGCTGCATGACTTACTTATGAAGGCTTCCTTTTTCCTATTATTTTTACATGGCACATACTGTAATTATTCTAACGACACAGACTGATAAATTATTTTGTTGGAGATATAACTCTTCCAACTCATGTATCCTAAGGAATATCTTCCACCAAAAGAGCAATTAGTCATGAAGGGGCATGTGCTGTTTTATACAGAAAGACAACAGATTTTTTTTGTTTTTCTTGAATAATCCATGACAGAAAAATAAGGAATGTGGAGAAGCAAGAAGGAGTGTTTATCTTCCACTCTGATCTTTGCAGTTTTGGGGGTTTGGTTTTTTCATGTAATTTCAATACATTTTTCCAGGATTTTTATTCCCCAGGAGGCAGCCAGTCAGGTGGACATGTAAGCATCTATTTTATTTATTATTTACAGTTCCCTTCTGTACTATTTAAAAATTATCCCAATGAGCATATTACACCAAACCATTTATTTCCCAGAATATCATGACATCTGGCATCATGTCTTGTGGAATCAAACTGCAAACTGTTTGAATAAAAAAATTAAAAATTGTGTGTGTACAACAGTCTTGTTCTCCAGAAACCATTTCAAACTAAAATAAATTGGGTCTTCTTTTTGCAGGGGTCATCTTCTCAAAGTGGTAGCTATGCCAGTGGACAGGTAAATACTAAATCTTTGTATTTTTGATCTCAAGTATCTGTCATACAAAAGTTTGAGGCCTCATATTGTATTACAGCAATTTTTAATCTGTGAACAAGATTGATTCATTCTTCCTTATATATCTCTATGTAAAAGTCCAAATGCAAGCAGAGTAGTCAAAATACAATTCATGTATTAACTGATGTTTTAACACCAGGAAAAATGAAAGTAATAAATATTTGGCATTAATTTATATATTTTAAATAAAAGTATTTTTATTGTTTTCAGGACTCATCTTCATCTGGAAGCAGCCAGTATGGTGGGCAGGTGGGAAATTTTTTTTCTTTGTTGTTATTGTGAGACATTTTTGCCCCCAATGTACATATTTCAAGAAAATATTACCAGATTGGTAATACCTAAATTTCCAGACTACTCTGTGGTTTATTTTACCCTCATTAATCTTTCTATAGATAAAACTGCATTCTCAGCCTGATAGATCTTTTGAAACATAGTTAAAAGAGTAAAAGACAATACCTTGTATTTAAATGCACGTGTCAAAGTTTTTAAATGAGAATGTAATATTTATAGGGTTCATCTTCCTCAGGAGGCAGCCAGTCTGGTGGCCAGGTATGATTTTCTTTTTTCACAGTCTTCAGCTGGGCTAGTGTCAGGCACTCAAATTTATTTCTCTTATCCTTCCTTCACAAGAACTGTTTCCCTTCACCACAGTCCTTTTTGCCCAAAGCCTCAGCAACACATTATTTTCTCTTGCTGTGTCATTTGGACATCCTGCAAGCCAGAGTAGCCAGTAGTAACTGTTTGGCACATGCATCTGAGTTTCTGTAGCTGCTTTGGTGCTAAATAAATTTCATGCATATTGAAAGTGGAAAGTGAGACACTGAATGGTGAACTCCTGGCCATCTCACAGTCAGTTTTATCAAAGTAGAAGTCACCTGTTTTCTGTATCATCTGTAATATGAAACAGTACTGCATGTACTCTAGGTGCTCTGGCCTGTTTAGGAAAAAAAAATTGCTTTCTGTAGTACTACTCAGTATTTTTTACTCATCCTTTTGATGAGTAACGTTTCTAACATCACAAAAATTGTAAGTAAGAAAATTTGAAGACAAAAAAATTAGCAGTACGTTGCCCCTTCAGAACAATAACTGCAGGAATAGTAGCATTGGATGAAATAGACTCAGTACTAGAAGTTGGGCAGTTAAGAATGTAGCTTTATGGTTTGCATGCCTGGGATGGTAGAAGTAATTTGAGTTGTAACTAGAACCCACTTCAGTCCTGTGCCCTTGATATCTTAAATAATTTCTGCATTCTTTACAGGGTGGATGTGATTGTTCTGGGGGAAGTTCTGTAAGTGTTCATTATACATTTTCTTTTACTAAACTATTTAACTGGAAAATTATGTGAGATCCTATTTATTTCCAACTTACTTATTTGAATGTACTCTTAATTTTATATTCATTGTTCCTTTGGTGACTTAGATGTTTCTGATATGGTAGGAGTTATTTCTCATTATGCCAAGATTCAGCGTTACAGAATTATTGAATCATTTAGGTTGGAAAATGCCTTGAGTCCAACCATTAACTCAGCACTGCCAAGGTCACCACTAAACCATGTCCCTAAGTGCCACATGTACATGTCTTTTAAATACCTCTGGGGGTGGTGACTCAGCCCCTTCCCCAGCAGCCTGTTCAGTGCTTGATAATCCTTTCAGTGAAGAAATTGTTTCTTGAAATCCAATCTAAGCCTCCCTTGGAGCAGCTCAAGGCCTTTTCCTCTTGTTTTATTGCTTGTTACTTGAAAGAGGGACCAACCCCCACCTGGCTACAGCTCCTTTCAGGGAGCTGTAGAGAGCAATAAGGTCCCTCCTGAGCCTCCTTTTGTCCAGGCTAAACAACCCCAGCACCTTCAGCTGCTCCTCACACAGCTTGTACTCCAGACCCTTCACCAGCTCCATTGCCATTTTTGGACACAATCCCACACCTCAATGTCCTTCTTGTAGTGAGGGGCCCAAAAGTGAACAGAGGATTCAAGGTGGCAGCCTCATCAGTCCCCCCTCAGTGTAGGGGGACAATCACTTCCCTACTGCTGCTGGCTGCATTATTTCTTATAAAAGCCAGGAAGCCCCAAAGCTGGCAGTGAGTTGCATTCTCTGAGCAGTGATGTCAGTTACCATACAGTATTTACAGAGATGTGTGCCTCTTCTCAAAAAAACCCAAAAGACTGCATTAAATAGCAGAATTGATTGACAAAAGATCTATCATGAAAGGAAGCTAAAATAATACCAAGTCAAATATTTCTATCAAAAATCAATGTTTACCAAATTTAAAACAAAAACAAAAACTGAGTTACTGCTCACTTGTGCTTTTAAGTCCATATGAAATTATTTAAGGACTATGAAACAGGGTAATCCCTGCTTTCTAAGGCAGATCATATGTGGTCAATCCACATGTAGCATGTAAAGGACATTCCTGCACCTTGGGTAATACTCTTATATCCTAGGCAATGAGTTATGGGTAGATATAATATGATACTTCACGATTTATGATCTTCTGGGCCAAAAAAAGGGGTTTTTTCTCTCTTGGCAAATTGATAAAAATAAGTGTAAGTGTAATTAATTTCAGGCTGGGATATTCTTCCTTTGAAATGCCATAGAACAGGCATTCTAAGGTTTTGTTTAATTTCTAGTTTATGATCAAAGACAAAGGCTAATTTTCCTTTTATTTTTTCCTTTCTAGGGCGGATCCCCTTCTTTAGTCAGAAGTGATTCCTCTGCAAATGTAAGCAATGTTCATTAGCTTTTAAGTGTGTCCTCTGTTTGCTTTATCAATTTAGTGGCCAGAGAGGATAAAAAGAGTCAGTGCCTAATAGAAGTCATACACTTGTGAAAATAACCTACTTTAGGTACAATTAAAAATACACGCAGGACATTCTTTTTAATTGTAACTAAAAAATACACACAAGACATTCATGCAGCGCTCCCAGTTTCTCTTTCCATTTGAAACAGTTTTCATTCAAAGAGAAGTCTTACAATGAAAAATGTTGTCACAAACACAGGTAGATACCAGTATAAATATTTACTTTGGGAGCCAATTCCATTGGCTTCCTTGGAATTATGTAAAAATATCCCCCAAGAACAATGATTTATGTGATTGTATTCCTCTTAGATCATTTACTGCAAGAAAGTTTAGTATTAGTATTTATGTACTACTATCTTTCGAGAAGTTTTGCTTCAAAATACTTCTTTTAGACCAAAATAACTGGTTGTTTTGGTTTGTTTGTTTTTTTCCCCAGGACTCATCTTCTTCTGGAGGCAGCCAGTACAATAGCCAAGTAAGCACTCATTCCAAAAGGAGAGACAGTTTGCCACTTCTGAAAACAATGGTTATTCATTCAGTCAATTAAGTTCAGTTTTTATATGGGAACTGGGTAAAAAGAGCAAAAGCTCAGGAAATGAAATTCATCACTGGGTTAGATATGGACAAAAAATTACAACAATGGGTTTTTTAGCAAAAACTACCCTTGTTTTGGGAAACTTGCAAAATGAAGCTCACAAAAAAAATACGCATGGGGAAAGAATGAATAAAAACGCATCATTTTTTATTCCTATTTGACCTAATTCCACTATGAAGAAAAACAAATCCAATCTCCCCTCTTTAAAGAGACCTCTTATTGTATGAAGTTTCAGTAAATTTTCTTAGTTTGGTTTTCAGAGTCCTGTTAGGTAGCCAATATTTTACTGCTAGCTCTGGCCCAGCATTCAGCTTTCCAAATAAAAAAAAAAAAAGCCACTCTCCAGAAATGAGCAGAGAAAGAACTGGAAAGAATGGCACTTTAACCTTTCCAACATGTCATACAAACAAAGCACTAGGTCTTTGCTGTCCACCCTTGCTAAGGATCTCAGGTATTTTCCCAATTTACCTTGCTCAACTTAAATTATAGTTATTAAAGCATTCTGAAAATCCTGCTCACCTGTCTTCACTCGTACCTTGTTCTCATGCTCCTGTTGTCCTGGCAGAGTCATGTTTTGCTTTAAGGAAATCCTACTGCAGGTAATTCACTCATCTGGTATTCTTTACAGGATTCATATTCCTCTGGAGCTAGCCAGTATGGACGACACATAAGCTCTTACTTTTTAATATGTTATATTATATATTTGTTTTATAAATATTTGACTCATATTAAGGACCTCAAGAAATTTGACAGTGGTCTATACTCTGTAATAATATTGTGAACTGGAGAAAGACAAAAACCACAGAGTTTATTCTGGGATAATTATACACAAACATTCAAATAACAAAATGTAGATGTCTTTGCCACTTCTTTTCAGTAATTAGATATTAAGAAATAACTAATTATCAATTTTTTTCCAGGAGCCATCTTCTTATGGAGGCAGCCAGTATGGTGGACAAGTAAGCATTAATAGTCCCCATTTTTGTAGTTCATTTATTGTCCACCTGTCTGTCTGTCTTAGCTTTAATTTAATCTAAAATCTTTTCAGTAAATCTTACTCTGTAGTGTTTGGATGCTACTGTGATTAAACAAAACAAGTTCAGATAAAGATCATTATCCAAGACTAAGAAAAAGTAGAATGTGAAATATATGGTTGACTCAATTGACTCCTGAAATTTGCAGGACTAGACATCATGCCTCTGAAATATATCAGTACTTAATGAAACTAACCAGAATTTTTAAAGCCTCATTAAATGATTCTATGAGTCTATGAAATAGGTACAAAAAAGTTTCAGTTTCCACTTTTTGTTTACTTTCAGGGTTCACCTTCCTCAGGAGGCAGCCAATATGGTGGACAGGTGTGTATTTTTCCCTTGTATTCTATTTCCTTGCATTCTTCCCTTGCTACTTTATCAAAGAGATTTGGTAGTTCTCTGTGTAAAAGAACATTTTAAGGAGATTGGGGTTTGGTTTGGGGGTTTCTGTCCATTTTTTATCTAATTTGTTGCTAAGTATATAATGGTTATAAATGTATGTGATACCAAGCCACAGAAGAGTTTTTAAGATGGAATTTCTCATGCATCATGGTAAATGCAGATGAGTTTCACCCATTTTGGCACAGTCTGGTTTGGTACACTCACAGTTCTGCGGTGAAAGAAACTGGCTACTCCTTCGTATGGAACATGGTTTAAAGGGGTACTATGACATGGATATAGAGGTCATTTAATTCTTTTTTGTTCAGGGGTCACCTTCTTCAGGAGGCAGCCAGTATGGAGGACAGGTGAGAATCTCTTCCTGTGTAGTTCTTATTCTAACATACAGTTTCTACATCAAAAATTGCTTCTTCTATATTGACTGAAAAAAATATTTTGTGAAAACTCTGTTCATCTGATAATAGATAGGTATCTAAAGATGTATGATCTGAAGCAATACAAACACTATGGAGATCTGCTGCTTCTGTTGTATTAAATGCAGTTCTGATCTTGTTCGACCCTCCAACCTGCCCTGCTGTTGTCAAGGTTTCTTAGCTCTAAGAGTAAGGAGTGGCTGGAAGCAGATTTATCCCTTCTCTACCTCATTTCCATCAGCAAAATGCAGAATCAGAGTTGGTGTCTGAGAAGCAGTATGGTTTCTAATTGGAAGAGGGGAGAGGGTGAGGAGTTGCTAAGAGGAGTTCCATGCCCCTGTGAAGTGAAAGATGAGGGATAGGGTTCCCAGTGCTGCCTAGAGGTATAGCCTCTAGTATGGGGTGACACATAAAGCAATAGGCTGAGTGTTTATCTTCCTGTAATTTGTCATTGTGCAAAAGAGGCAAAAATAGTGTTTCTTTAAAAAGCTCTTTAAGAAGCTTTCTGATTTGAGAAATAATTGGCACCTTTGCTTCAGGATCCATCTTTACCAGGTGGCAGCCATTATGGAGGACAGGTGAGAATTGTTTTTCTGTTTATGAGTTGTTTTTTCCATTGTTCACTGGTTTGGGGGGGGGAGGTTTGTGAAAAACAGAATATTTTTTGAAGGGGTGTCTTACACCAAAACAGTGTTTAGGCAGAATAGATCTGACTTTCTGCTGTGTCAGCCCACTCACATAAGCAAAACACACAAGGCTGCTGTAAAGTAGGGCAGCAGCACTACTCACACCTGCCTGAAGCTGACTTTGATTCAAACGTCATTGTTCTGTTTAAACTGCAGCCACTGTAAAGGCCTGTGGATTTCAGTGTTGTTATAGAGTAAATGTTCATGTCCCTGGGGCACTTAAATCCATGGAAGACAAATGAAAGTGTGTTTTTCTGTAACAGGTCATAAGTTAAAGAATGTGCAACAAATATAAATGGTTTCTCATTTCTTTAGGGTATAGCTTCTTCAGGAAGCAGCCAGTACAGTGGACAGGTAAAACTTCTACTTTCATGGTATTTGTAGTTTGGGTACACAGTTCATCAGGAAAACAGACCCATATTTTTTGCAAAAAAAGGAACATTGTAAGATAGAATGGCTTTAAGCCAGACTGACTGAGGATTGCTGAGTAGGAGTCTGTCTGGTATTTCAGATCATGTTAAGAGCAAATGATACAGGGGCCTGTGGCATGGAAATGTTTCTTCAACATATCATGGTTTAAGAAAGCCAATTTTTTTGTGCAATGTTTAAATGCAAGCAATTTGAAAGACTGACAACAACAGAGAACAAGTGAAAAGGCTACCCAGTAACACAGAAGTAATTTAGTTACTAATCTTTTCCAGGGCTTTTCTTCAGGAGTCAGACAATCTGGTGGACAGGTAAGCTTTTTTCCTCTCTACTGTTCAGTTCTGCTAGTGTCATATACTCACAAATTGCTTTGTATAACTTTCCTTCACAAGAACTGTTTCCCATCACACATTTCATTTAGATTGAATGTGGAAAGTGAGACACCAAATAGTGAACCCCTGGCCACCTCTCCCTAAGCTTTATCAGAGTAGAAGTTACCTAATAGGCCTCCACTGGAAGTCATCTAAAGAGCGATGTATGCATTCATAGAATCATAGAGTTTGCTGAGTTGGAAGGGATCCATCAGGATCCTGTCCAGCTCCTGGCCCTATGCAGGACACCCAAGAATGACACCATGTGTCTGAGAGCATTGTCCAAATGCTTCTTGAATTCTGACAGGCTTGGTGCTGTGACCACTTCCTTGGCAAAATTCTAGGTGCTCTGATCTCCTCAAGGGAAAAAAAAATAAAATCTGTATTAGTATTCAGAATTTTTTACTCACCCTTTTGGTGACTAGGTTTTTACTGTAAATTTTAAATGAGAAATTAGAAGATTCTATTTAAAAACTTGATCAGTAAGTGCACAGCTAGCCTAAAAGGGCAGCGAAGGGAGAAAGAAACTACCTTTTTAAGTGGAGCTTGATAAGTTTATGAGCAGTGCTTTATAGTCCATTTTCTTACAGTAGCAGAATGTGAGTTGTAACTAATTCAGAGGCCTATTCCAATCATAGATCCAGGAAAGTAAGTTTGGTTGTGTTTTGTACAGGGTGGGTGTGTGTGCCCCGGTGGAGGTTCAGTAAGTATTCTTTGTCTTTATATATTTCTCATAGTATGTACACATACTGGAAAATTCCCAAGGAACTCCATTTCTTGAAGTAATTCTGTCTGTGAAGTTCTGTGTATGATGAAAGCTTTTTCCACATTATGCTAAAATGAGCAATTTTGAATCTGCTAAAAACAAAAATATTAAATGACTTGCAACCATAGTATTGTATTCAAAACTAGCTACTCAGTTTGTAAGACAGGCCTGGGACTTTTTTAAGAATCTGTTTCCCAAATATCTCATAGCAGACCTGTTGGGTTTTGGACTTTGCTGTTATGATAGTTATTAACAGTATGATTAAACTAGTGAAACTTAGATCTAAAATCTTGGCTCCAAATGCTTTCAGAATGGAGCAGAGCAACACATTTGGAAAAGTTAAAGCTATTTCCATTTTTCTGTCTAATTAGTATATTTCCTATTTCTTTGTAAATTCCTGAAAAAAAACCCAAAAACCCCCAAACATACAAAATCCCCCCACTGTTTTGCTAAGATCAAGTTAATTTACCTCCAAAGGAGGGTTCAGTTACCTGTTTTTTTCAGTATAGTCAAAATTGCTTGGATGACTACTTCTCTTTCTTGGTCTGTGTAATCAAGCAAAATGACATGCCCGAGTAATACAACTCATGGAATATATGCCAATTCTGAGACTCAAAAGTGCTGAAAACAACATACAAATTAGAGTTTATATAAATAGAAATTATAATAATAATAATTTATATATACATTCTATATACACACATATATATTACTTGACATACAAGTCAAGATGAATCAGAATAGTAGTAATCAGTGTAAATGACTTGATCATTGCCATAGGCCAATATGTTCTCTTGGTTTTCCTCTTGTGACATTGAAGTTAATACAGAGTAAACATTGCTGTTTCTGTTGAATACAGGGCTCTTTCACAGGAACCAATTACCATGGTGGACAGGTAGGCAGTTTGTCTCTAACATTTACACAGATTAGTTCCTCAGGAATAAACATGGCTCAGGTGTCATATTTGCCCAGAAGGCATTAAATATTGAGTTCAGTTTAGTCACAGAGATAGGTACAATAATTCCAGGGAGTGCATGGAGCTTTTATTCAATCACTATAGTCATTTCAGTTATATCCTTCTATATACAAAAGCCAAAATTTTACTCCGTAATTATAGAAGCTTTCTTACTTACTATCAGTGTCATCAGTATGATTTATATGAGGTCCAGGATTTTTTTTTTTTTTTTTTTGCCATTTAAAATTTTTGATGCTATTAAAAAAAGTATTTATCAAAATTTTGCATTCTTTTTACAGGGCTCATATTCTGGAAGCAATCAGTATGGCGGACAGGCAAGCTACTTTTCTTTGTTTTCAAGATCTTTCTGCTTGCAATTTATTAAATGAAAAATATCATGTAGTGCAATTGCTGACAGTTTTTTAGAGTCGTTTGCCTCTTAATAAATATTTGAAAACAGGGACTGTTGCTCAGTAGCTGAAATGGAGTAGCACAAACAAATTTTCATTTAAAGAAATTCCATAGATCATAATTCTAGTTGTTTTATGTCAGAATGCCTCTTATCTCAAGTGATTATTTTAATTAACCCTTTTTATGTTTACATGAAATACTTGGGAAATTTGAGACAAAATATAGCAGTAGATACTGCTTTAAAAATATAAATTCTGGTGTGTTGCAGACAATAATGCTACTTTCTTCTTCAGCTTCAACTCAAGTCTTCCTGTTAAGCATGTGCCATATGCAGACTGTTTGCCACTGATTCAGAAATGTTACTAGTGCAAATAGCTGACAGATGAAATGGATGACTAATTCATAAGATGGAGCTTATTTTTCATTAGTATTACTGTGTTTGCAATGTCTCACTCTACCATACTAAAAAAAATAATTTCTTTTTACTCCACTGGCAAGCATTGGAGTTCAGTATCACTCTATTAAAAAAATCTTATGTAGAACAGAGACGATTTTTAACAGCTAAAAATCAATTTTTTTCCCAAATTATCTCTTTGGTAATAATAACAATGTTTTTACAATAATACACGATGCTCTCTGAACACGTCTGACATAGCAAAAAATCACAAATAAAGTCGATTCTTTTTTTCTCTTTAACAGAGCTATATGTAAGACTCTTGTGATCCATTTATTTATGTAACAGAACAGTCTTAGCAGGTGTTTTGTGCCTGTTTGTCCAGTTTACTACTTTCAGCTGTTGAGGAACTTAGAGGCATTAAGTCAGAAGTCTTTCACTACATCTTTTTAGATTAATATACTTTCCAGATTATTACTGAGATCTCATGTCAAGAGCCCTGTGATGTTCCATTCTGCCCAGAAAAAAAAAAGTAACTGCTGTTCATTTTCTGTAATTTTTTTTAATAGGGATCTTATCCCTCAGGAAGCAGCCAGTATGGTGGGCAGGTGAGTATATTCTCTTTCCATCCCATCACTCCTAACTCTTCCCTAACATACCTTCTCGATCAGGTCAGTTACTTGATGCTGAAAGATGCACTAATTTGGCCCTTTTAATAAGTTTAAACAGTGGAGGTAATACAGATCGGAGTCGTTTCAGTAAGGTGAATAAAAAATTTGGTTAAAATTACTCTATAGTAGAGTTACTGCTCTGTGTAAAACATTCCTCTGAACATACTGTAGTTGCCAGGCTCTATTTCATAACACTGCTTTCTTGATTCAAATTGCCATTGTTGTGGTGTGTAGTACAGAGTGTAAATTTTAGGTAGCTCATTTACTTTTTTCTGTTCAAAGAACACCCAAATAAGCTTGTCCTAAGTACTGCAGAAATTGTCTCAAGACAGTGATAGAAGATCTTTCATTCAGTTAATACAAGTTTGATTGTCTTCTCACAGGGAGGCAGACCTTCTGGAGGCCGACCACATGGTAAACCAGTAAGTACAAACCAATCAAATTTACCTTTCTTTTTTCTTATACGCCCGTTCAAAAACCTATATCTAGTTAGTTATGGACTAGACAGTTTTCTGAGAATTACTTTAATATGCAAAGAGTGTCACATGATTTACTTCTCTGGGATATTCTCAACAAATGCAAACGCAGTATTTATTTTCACACAGTTCATGGTTTTGAGACAGCACTTTACTATGTAGCTGAACTTCTAGTAATCACAGAATGAGACCACTGGATTTTTATTCGTCTATGTCTGTGTGTGTGTGTGTTTGTGTGTGTAAGGAACTTCTGAACAGCTATTTCTATTCAAATTCAAAATAATCATACACTTCGTGCTCAGAGCTCAGTTTTTGATTGATTTTGGATGCATTGGTCTTAAGTGTTTCTGTCTTGCTTTGAAGAAAACACCTCCTTTTCAAGGGAAATAATAGTTGCCATTTAACTATGCATATTTTCAACTTCTACCATTTCAGACTACTACTTTTACTATGTAATTTGGACCTTGCTCTTGTCATTCAATGGCAGGAGATACAAATGTTTTAGCTTATCTCTTATAGAAAAGAAGATGTACTTTTTATTAAAAAGTGGCTATGAATGTTACATTTTCTAATACATGAATCCTAAAGGTGAGACATTTTCTGTACCTATTTGATGGCATTTCTTAAAGACTTAATGCTTGTAACATTTCCTGTTGGCAAAGCCGTTCAAGTAAGCAGAGCCACTTCACCAGAATACTGAATAAGATGCTTTCAGAACATCTAATTTTTCTGTATCCACTTTTATTTTCAACTACCTTTCTTATTAGAGTTTTCTTTAAGTGGGAGCTGTAGAGTAAAGGACTCTTAACATTTGCCTTTTTTTGTTGGTGGTGCCCTTTTTTTCCCAAATGTAACCATAGACTGATACCAGGTGAATTATTGTTTAATTGGATCTTGTTATTTTTTCTATTCCATATATTAAACACAACTACAAAGCAGTTCTTTCCTCTTGGGAATTTTGTATTAAATTGTCCAATACAACATTTGAAAGAATACTCAGAAAGATGTTAAATATTTGTATTTCAGATAAGGTTTGGCCTGGGATTTTTGGATGACTGGATACAAAACAGTGTTCATTCTTCTGTGGTCTTTTATTCCAGATAGCAAGAATATTTAAGCACAAATAGACTTAGAGTCAAAACCAGGTATTTTTTTCCAGGGTTCCTCTTCCTCAGGAGGCAGTCATCAAGGAAAGCCAGTAAGGATATTTTTCTTTCAGTATTCTGCAACCAAGTTAGAAATGAGGATATTGGGTTTTAAGATAGGTAACAATAATGAAGGTGATATTTAAATTATGTTACAATGGTAAATGTCTGAGAAAAATCACCAATAAAAATTGGTATATTTTGTTCAAACTTGAACCTTAGGATGAGGCAGCATTTATTCCTCCCACAGCACAGTTTTGATATACTCTGTTACTTACTCATAGGAACATGCTTGGGTCATTCTAATAAGAATGATGCATTTAAATATCGGGGCAATTGATTCAGTTTCCAACTCTGTAGTTCAGACAAGACACATTGCTTTGACCCATTACTCTGAAACTGTTCGTGCAATAAAAAGGACACAGCTGTGCTTACTTGAGACATGCAATTAAAGTAGGGGGAGAAAGTGCAGTGAAAATGGTAAAATCAAAATCACTACCAGACCCACTAATATCCAGGACATTTTCAAGCTGCTGTGTGCTCTTTGGACACTGTTCACTGCAGTCTTGTATGACAAAATTAAATAGTTCATAATTATTTCACAGGGTGGCTCTGGCTCAGGAAGCACTTACTCTGGGAAACCGGTAAGAATACTTTCATCACAGCACTTTCATCTTTTTTGCTTAGTAAACAAAGAACCTGGGTGGTGGAAAGAGCAATTTTGGGACTAATTGGTCTAAAGAGAACATTCTGTATTAATATTAGTTCAACTTTCCTCTTAAACAACTTAAAACCATGCTGTGGGTTAAGCTATTAAAATATTGATCATAGGAAAAAAACTGTGTTCAAAACCATTGGCTGGGAACACCTCTATAAATGTATTTGTTTGTTTGTTTTCAGCAATCACCTTACTCAGGCGGCAGTCAAGTGGTAAGAACTTTTCCTCTTTGTAGTTTCTACTGTTTTCTTCCTATACATGTCACAGAACACTGAAATCTGTCACATTTCCTACATATGAATAAACATTTGAGAACACATGTGCAAAATAATAAATGAAATAGTCTTAACAAAAGTGAAGAGAAGTGGGACCACATAGGTGCTTTGTAGTTTTGACCCTGATTATCACTGAAAGACACCTGTTGATATAAATGTGGCACGTGATCTTTTCACATCAGAAGTGTCTACATAATAGAAGGGGCTAATAGAAAAAGACTTTTCTGAAAATTTCTACGCTTTTATAATAGTGAAAAAGAGAACTAATTAGGAATGGGTTTATCAAATGTCTCTTTTTTTTTTTTACAGAGCTCTGCTGGGAAACACTCCACTCCTCAACTCCTGATGTTATTCAGTGTCTTGAGTGCCTTTGCTCTCTCTGCTGCTGTGTCAAAATGGTCTATATGAACTTCTGAAGAGTTACTTGACATCCTAAACACGGATTATATTCCGTATTATTAGATTACTGAATGTAAGAAAAAAATACCCTTAAGCCAAATTGGCAGATGCTATTTAGCTGTTATGTTGCATGTCTAGCTGGTATGTCATGCCTCTCATTAGTTTACCTCTGGTTTTAGTCATTAGTAGATATCATTAGCTGTGTCAGTGTTTTAGGCATCATTTTAAGAGAGCATATTGTACCCTACCTATATGATTTCTTTTTATCCAATAGTGAATGCAATGAACACCTACCTGAAATGATTGGTGTGACAAATGAATACTTTAAAAATATCTGGTTATTAACCAAAGCAGACAAGGTGTAATAAATTGTTATACATGTAAACTGAGCACTGTGCCTCGTAATCATAGCATAAAACAAGGCTAATGTAAGCATCTGATAAGCAGTTCTCCATGGGACAGAAGAAAAGATGCTGAAGTGGTATCAGAGTATTGGTTTTAGTCTTTTGTAATCAAATGCAATTCAAAATGGAGATTGTAAAGCAAAAACAAACCAAAACAAAACAAAAACCAAAACAAAAACAAAAAAAAACCAAACCAACCAAACAAAAAAACCCCAAAAAACAAAAAACCAAAAAAACTCCACAGAACTGAAATTTTTTGGGGTTAATTAAAGTTTAATCATTAGAAAAGTGAAACAGCTCAGAGCAAAGACACAATGAACTCCATTTAAACCAACTGCAAATACCTGGAATTCTGTAGAGAAGCATGTGAGGCAAATGTACCCCAGATTAGGCTGATAAACTAAAATCTGCTGAAAAATAAAGCCTTTTTCTTTAGAAGGAGTAGAAAATTAAATTCATAAAACTCATAACTTCTTGACTCCTTTTTTCAAGTATTTAGTCTAACGCGTTATACCTCATATATCCGAAAGTTTAATTTCATGAGTGATGCGTACATCTGCAAGCAGGTACATCAGTGTGGTCGCTGAAATACCACAGCCCATTTTTGAGTTCAGGTTTCCAGACCTTGCAGTAAACTCTTTCAGAGCTCTCAGAGCCACCTTCTGTTTGGTGTTAACAAAGCGCATTCACCTAAAGCCTACTTCTAATGAATGTCTTACTGAACGTGTGCCTGCTCTTACAGTTACCATTATTAGTAGTGTGCTTTTCTGTCACGGTTTACAATTGTAATTCGTGGGAGAGATTTCCATTCAAGTCAACTACCAACTTCTGCGGGGACAGGATTTCACCCGGTTTTTATGTACAGCACTACCCTTTGCCAACCATCGGTAAATCAACCTGTAATTGAAGCATAAAATTATGCCTATATACGATCTTCAAAATTTGGTGAACAATTTGTTTCTTCGGACAACACAGTAATGTTCTATTGGAGAGGTCCGTACCTTAATTAGAACCAGCCCTGCCATTCTCTAATAAATTGTCATGGGTTTCATACAAAACGCTCGTGTCAGTGGCTGCCGAAGTTGCCCGTTCACGGTTTGGGCGGAA
>NW_008237239.1:7415083-7440765 GCF_000691975.1 Corvus brachyrhynchos | reverse complement strand
GGGCGCGCAGGTGGGAGCAGAGCCCGGCCGGGGCCGCCCCGCGGGGAGCGGTGCGGGGCTGTGCGTGAGGGGGGAGCCTGAGGGAGGCCTGTGGCGGGGGAGACGCTTGGGGCTGGTGGGTGGGGCGGGAAGCAGGTCTGTGGGAGCTGGCTGGGGAGGGGAAAGGGTGGGATTGAAGAATCACCGGGAGAAATGTCTGGAAATGGAGCGGTTTAGGGAAGAGGCAGAAGGTGGAGTTAAAGTTGTTGTGGGGAAGCGGCTGCGTGTGAAGTTGGGAAGGAGCACGGATCTGGCCAGAGCTGTGTCAGTGCTGCTGAGGTTGTGACTCCCTTGCTGGTGCTCTGCTGAGAAGATGCTCACTATGCGTGATGAGGTGCTCATGTAAAGTTCACGGAAATGCTCATTTTACAAGTATTTGCATGGTATCACAATTTTATACCAAGTTTTTGAAATGAGAAACCCTCTAGCAGTACAGTAGTTATGGATTAAGCAGAAACTCAGAGAATATAGAGATTAAAAATGTAATAATGCATATTATGGAATAAACTGAAAGGTAAAAGATAGTTATCAGAAAGCATACCAAGTTGTTTCATTTTATTAAATCCTATAAACTACGTTTTAAACCAGAGTGAGGAACACTTGGATTCAGATAAAATATTTTAAAGGAATGACTGGGTGGAGAAGACTGACACAGCTTTCGGCAACAGAGGGGTGTGTTATGTGGAACATAAAGAACATGTGCAACAAACCTTTCTAAAACTGAGTGAGCACCACAGTGGGAAGTGTTATTTTTCACAGTGGCCTCTACACAGGAGGACTGGGATCTAAGACAACCTTTGCTTTTCAGGGAATGTATGTGCAGAATGACAAAGTGGGTCTTAGAATTAACATTAGGTGATGGACTGCTTTTCCTGAAATCTGTGGGATTGCCTCTCTCCATAGGCATTACACTTGACTTAACAGTGTGCACACTGAGTTGAGCTAAAGGCTGCAGGGTGAGTTTGAGGGAGGTGATAGTTGTGGAGAAAGTGATTTATTATAACCTCTCCCTCTGGATACTGTAGTTCATGATTCCCTTGCACATTGTTAGGCATTGTGAGAAGAACTTGTGATTGAAATTCACAGTTCTGGGAGATAAAGATCCATTGGTTTGGGATGTATGATGTTCTGGTTGGTAGAAGTAACATGTGTAGCAAAAATACTGGTTTGGGGAAAGACTGGTTCTAGTAAGTATAAATTTGCTTTCTTTAGAGCAATGTATTGTTAGGAGTAACTCTGCCTTTAACAATCCTACAGGCTGCCTACACAGCCTAATTCCTTATTCTGGTTATGCTATTGTTTGCAATAACAAGAAAAAGGCAGAGATCATCTGAGCCAGGTACCTGTGGAATTCAAGTCACACATCCCCTCAAAACAGTTCAGAAGTTGGCAGTGTTAAGGAAGGACAACACATACTTACCTTTGGGACAGGCTTGCTAGACACAGTTATTCCTCCCATATTGTTCTTGATTTGCTTGCTAGCTGGGCTTATTCTTCAGTGGTTACTTCAGTTCATACCATATTCATGCTGCTTGTGCAGGCTCTGTGCTTTTGCTGGAGCTCGGGAGGCTGCACAGCTGGATCACATCAATGGAGGATGTCTCTAGAGGGGAGGAGAGATTCTTAACATCTGTACTTCTTAGGATCTGGCATGATAATGTCAGATGGTTAAGAGTTCAGGATTTTGCCACTGAATTTCTGAACCTTGTCTTATATTTATATCCCTTCAGTGCTGTACAGCTGTCTAATTTTATTTGTAATTAAAGTGCCTACAGGTTGATTTTCACTATAGGATCTACTTTGTGTTACTCCACTCCAAGTAGGCCACCTTGACTGAGGTGTATGACACACTGTATTGCCTTAAGCACCCAGACTTGGTTTGTAATTCATAAATAGCTTAAGTGTAAGCTGCAGCTGAACCCCAGCTGGACTCAATGTTCAGTCTTTCAGCACCTTAAATCAAGCTCCTTCATTGGCTTGATACATCTGCCGGAGCTGCATTCCAGCAGTCCTTTGGTTCGTGGCCTTGCACTCCTGTGTGCTTGAGGAGGGGTGGTTATTTGAATTGAAACTGAGAACTGAATGGCTCCTTGCTCCCAGAGTCTGAATGTGGCTGCTGGGATCTATCTATACTGTGATCTATACAATGAATACAGTGTATGTACTGTGTGAAAATGAGAGGCCGTTCAGGCAGCTTGTATCAAATTTCTGCGCTGGCAGGCAGAGTCTGGCTTAATGACTGTTATGTCAACATAAAACTATTGCACTACTGGGCAGAGTTGAAGTCTTCCTCTTATAAGAAATGCTGGTGTTAACATTTAGCTCAATGAGGGCCTGAATTTCCTGAATGCTGAATATTTATACTCAGTGTGTGATTTGTATAATATTCATCAAACCAAATTTTCATCAGTCAAAAAAAATGATGTCTGGATTCTTAGGTTTGGTGTAAAGGATTAAGGTGGTGGGCTTAAAGAACATTTAGCCACAAATTTCACACTTTAAGATTCACAATGCTTTACTCTTCCTCCCTGATACATAGATTAGAATGGTACTTTTTTTTCAACAAATGAAAGAAAGAAACAAACAGAAAACCTTTGGGAGCTCATGAAAACATTCATCCAAGTTCCCTTTCTGCTCAGTTTTCTGTCAACATATAAGAAAACTTTACCTGAGTCCCAAGCAATTTATAACATTCTCTGAAATTAGACTTTAGTTAATAGTTAATATGTAATTGCATTGCCTTTGTTAGACTTGGCAGTGATGGAATTTCCTGGTTGAGTGATATATGGCTGGAGAAACACTGATACAGCCTCCACTATCTTTGGCAGAAGCCAAGGTTTTGGAGCAATCATTGGTTGATCTTTAATGGTTACCATTTAATGTGTAACTGCTCTGTACTTAAGTGCACTTGCCTGTTTTAAAAACCATCTTCATGATTTTAAAATGGCCAAGAGTTGTGGCTTAACCCCAGCTGGCAACTAAGCACCACACAGCCACTTGCTCACTCCCCCCTGGTGGGATGGGAGAGACAATCAGATGGGTAAAAGTGGGAAACTTGTGAGTTGAGACATAGACAGTTTAGTAGGTAAAGTAAAAGCTGCACATGCAAGCAAAGCAAGCCAAAGAATTATTTTACCACATTCCATGGGCAGGCAGGTATTCAGCCATCTCCAGGAAAGCAGGGCTCCATCACGTGGAACAGTGGACAGGGGAAGACAAACAGCATCACTCTGAACCTCCCCTCCTTCCTTCTTCTTCTCCCACCTTTATGTACTGAGCATGACTCTGTATGGTCTGGGATATCCCTGTGGTCTCCTGAGGTCAGCTGTCGTGGCTGTGCTCCTCCCAGCTTCTTGTGCATTCCCAGCCTCCTCACTGGTGGGGTAGAAAAGGCAGAAAAGAGTTAAGTCCTGCTCAGCAATAATGAAAACATCCCTGTGCTATCGACACTTTTCAGCACAAATCCCAAACACAGCTCCCTATCAGCTACTGTGAAGAAAATGAACTCTACCCCAGCCAAAACCAGTACATGAGATATGGTTATGCCTAGGGAGCAAGATGACGTTGCAGGAGCAAGGTCCACCAGTGATCTTCTGCGTTCTACTTGATATCTTTGTCTTTAAAATATTACTTGAATGCAGTTATATTTTTAATTCATTTCACCAGTTAAGATTTTTTTTATGTAAATGGAGAAATTGGAAATACTGCCTGAAGGAAACCTTCATGTGAAAAAAATCTTTGTTCCTCAGTTTCTGCTAGAAGAGTAGGGAAAAAGCTTTGTTAGAGGATTTGCTTTTAACCACACTTCTGAAGAAGTGTACAAACTTTAAGAGAAACACAGTTTTGGTTTTTTTCATAGTGTACTTAGTGCACTTTATAATGTCTCCAGCAAGAAAAATGAGTAAGAAGCTGGAAACCAAAAGAAAGAACAAGGTAAGTTTTAAAATGATGAAGTGATTTGCAGTGATTTAGTTGAAAAGTGCCATGTATTTGGGGAGGAACGTCTGAAACTGTAGATAGCTTAAGGGAGGGAACAAAAAAGAAACCTGTTTACAGACCTGTTTACAGTATGAGGAAAATGGAAAACATAGTGACATTTTAAAGTGATAAATGCAAGGTTTAAGATTATTAGAAATATTTAGGACGTGCCTTATTAAAATTACAGTGACATGACAGATTACATCTTGTGGTGGTGAGAGGAGAAAGAAATGTATTGTTAAATATAGCAGTCCAAATATAGCAGTTAAATTATTTGTATGTATGTAAAAGCTACTTCAGGCCCCAGTTCAGCAGCACTTAACTAGATTTCGAGAGGTCTGTGCGCCCTCTGCACCATGTGGGATATTTGTCATAAAATCATAGAATGGTTTGGGTTGGAAGGGACCTTAAAGATCATCTGTTTCCAACCCCCTGCCGTGGTCAGGGACACCTTCCACTAGACCACATTGCTCAAAACCTGTCCAACCTGTCCTTGAACACTTACAGTGACAGACTTTCTCCAGTTCTCTGGGCAGCCTGTTCCTGAATTACCCCAGCCCACATTCAGGCCCTTGCACTTGGCCTTGTTGAACATTATGAGGTTCCTTCCTTCCATTTATTTCTATACTTAAAATATTTGTTGTATTAGATACTACTTCTGGTAAATACAAATCTATATTCACTCCAAAAAGAAAGAGTATTTATGGAACAGAACTTTCCTCTGAGGAATGTCATTGTGTTGCAGAAAATGACATGTTACTTGTGTGTTACCCAGCACAGGGAAGAGGGAAATGCATGTAGAAAGTATGAAAAGCATTGAAAGAAGCCTTGTAAAAATAGGTTCTTCAAGTTCTGTGAGTTAGCTCTTACTTCACCTTCCAATTGTGCTTTTTCCTTTGTTGACGGCTTATTATATTTGTATAGGTGTAGTATCAGCACTAGGTTCATCTTTCACTGGAGAAATCTGAGAGCACCATCCTGTTTCTGTAATCTGTTATCCTGATTTCCAAGCAAATGCCCAGGAAGTCTATACCTGTACCACTGGGATGACACAGTGTACTTTACTTTCCACAAGGCAGACTCAGTCTGTTTATTTTCCAGCAGATCCCATATAGAGAATTTGGTGTAGTGGCACAGAAAATTTAAACTTTGCCTTTGGCATTTTGAGAGGCTGGTTGTCTACTTCTGTGTTGGGCTTTGCATTTTGACTAATACACAAATGCCTTTTATTTGGTTAAGCAATGTTAAACTGAATAGTCATAAAATGGAATAAGAGCTAAGAAAAAGAACTCCTGTAACTTGGCTTTTTTACTCTAAAAGACTGTCAGCAGTGGAAACATTTCACAGCTAGGCTGGAAGGTATTTAATTCATATAATGACATCATTGTGAAGATTTGGAGCATGATAGTTGTTACTTTTTTTCTTTTTTTAAATTAAACTCTACTTGTGACAGAGTATGGAGGAGTAAAGAAGTAGTTTCCAGTAGAGGTTATTTTTGTCAAATCTCTTGGTGAATTTAACCTGCATTTTTGTTACGAGACTTGCTGGAATTTATTGTTAGTTTTTCTTTTTTTGGTCTGTCATTTACCTCAGATAGTGTCAAGTGCTTGGAGTTTTTCTTGCAAGTTTTCTCTGATACTCCCTGTAATTCTGTCAGATTTTGAGTCCTTCTACAAACTCAAGACTGTGCCTTAATTTTGCACAGAAGTTTGTAATGGTAGATACTTAGCAGCTGAAAAAACTCAGAAGTTTATACCATCAGATCTTTAAAAGACAAAATCTTAAGGTTAAGGAAAGTCCTGTAAACTTATTGCTCTGTAGTAAACCCTGATTAATATCAATGAGTTTTGGTGTGCTGTTCATTAAGTCAAATAGATCATGGCCTAATTTCCTCTGCAAACATTAGCATTTACCAGCATTTTAGGAGGGAAAGTGTAGGGACAAAATAAAATGCAAACTATTAAATTTTAGCCTGGGTTGGAGGTATTACAAAGGGAGACGAAAATCTGCAAGTCAGAAAGGTATTCATCTTTGAATTAATATTATGAGATGGAAATATGTGATTTTCCACTTTAAAAAATCTGCTTCCTTTGAAGAGTTATTTTTCAGACTTTGCACAGTATGGCACTTTGAGCTGAAAGTATTACTTCCTGTATAGACTGCTTTGCTTTGGTTTGTGTTCTGGAAACCTTTCCAGGATCCTTCTCCTTTTTACTTTGAAGGAGAACAGCTCTTCACATAGACTCCACCTGTATTTCACCCACCTGTGTGTACTGAATTCAAATTTTACGTGGCTGCGAATCCCATTTTGGCTTCCTGCGTGTTGGCTTCTGTATAGGGCTGCCTTCCATGTGGCTGCAGGGTGTGTCCATTGCTTACTGAAGAAATGACGCAGAAGCGGCTGACTTTTTTTTTTTAACATAAACTAACAGAAGAAAAGAGTAATGAGCCCAGTCCCTGAGATAGGTTATTCAGTATTATAGTCAGGGAAGTGCAGGTCCTTAGTGCACCCCACTGTAAGATACAGTTCAAAAGACAGAGTTCATGTGACCACCCACCTTCCAGTCTTTGAATTAGCAAACCTAAATCTGAATTTTCAAACAGATGCATCCTTCAGAGTACCAAGTAGTGCATCCAAAGCCCAGTAAGAAATCTATATTGTAACTCTGTACAGGAAATGCATTGGGAACGTCAGTGTCTTTATTGGTTTAAGACAATCCAAGGGTGGGCTGTTACTGAAGACAACAGTTCATTTGTTCTGTGACTGCACAGGCTGTTGCTGTGAGGGTAGCAGGAGCTCATGGCTACAAGTGAGTGCTTACACCTCTGGTAGTCACCTGTAAATCTAAAGCTGCTGTGAAGCTGCAGTTGAAGACAGCCCCAACTGTTTGAAGTTCAGTACTTTGCTCCTTTTCTGGATTGTCCGTCCCCAGTTTGCACAGAGGCCTGTGGGCTGATAAGCAGCTCTTTCAAAAGAAGGAGAAGGGACCAGGAGAGCTGATTAAATGTTCTGTGTGCTTAAGAGAGAGTATTTATATTGTTGGCATATGTACGTTTCAGGACTCTAGTTCCTGCTCTGTGAACCAGTTTGTAAGTCCAGCATAAAACTTCATGCACTTTCTGTCTACAAGCCTGTCTTGTTGACCAGTGACAGGACAACTTTTAACAAACACCCTTATTTCAGCCATCACGCTGGATACTTAGATTCCATTTTGTGTGAACTTTTGAAACTTCAAAACTGCATTAGTGACTACAGTAAGGAAATATTTCCTGCTACTGCTGCCTTTTTGAGATACACTGTCTGAGGAGGGTTCCCTTTTTTTTCATGACTACTGAGGAAGACAAGACAGAAGTTCAAGATAATTACATGGTTTGTGTTCTTTATGGCTTTCCTGATGGGCTTATCAAAGTGTTGTGCTTTTTGGTTTATTTTCATGCTGATTGCTTTGGTACTTGCTCATGAACAGCACACTAGTGATTTACTTTTAAAATTGCATTTTAAGCTGCTTCATAAATAGGTGCTTGTATTTTAGCAAAAAAATTAATGTGAACTTTGTCACTTCACAGGCAGACAAAATGCAAAAGTTTGGGTCTGAGTCAGGAGGGATATGTGTGTTCCCATTATCTATATTTTGTTCAGAAGCATTTTGAAAACTGAAAACCAAAAAGTTTAAAAACTTATTTATCTGTATGTGTGCTTTCATGAAATTCACTGTTTTTCATCTTAATATATTGCTCTTTATTTCCAGTTTTTAAGGTCTCAATTCTAAAAAATTAGGTAGATGGAAAAGGTGAAAGAAATTGTTTGTTCAGGCAGGCTCACACAAATGTCACTTTTCTCCAGTATCATAGACAAGCCTTTTAGTGAAATTCAATTCTTGTACTTCACTCAGTGGTTTTTTTTTCCTTTACCTTTTTGTCCCTCTGTCTTCTTTGTGTTGCTGGCATTTCTCCAGAAAGCATTGTCTCTGAACATGCATGTCCCTTCTTTGTCCCTTTGCAGGAACTGTTCTTTTTCTCTTCCTTGTTCTCAGATGTAGCAAATTTATTCTTCAAAGTTGTTCTTCAACTAACAGATCATCTCAGTTTTGTTGTTGGGGATGCATAATTCCACATTAATTAATTAATTAATTAACATTCTTGTGTAATGGATTGTTCCACCAGAACCAGTAAAAAACATCAAGTCTTCAGTATTGTCTGCAGCTTTCTTCTCCTTCATACTTTGTATTTCTGTGTGATTCATATTGCTCAGTGCAGTTGCAGCTGTAGTATTTGTTTCTTCAGAAGTTACATGAGATTGTAGTTCATACAAAAGTATCTCCGATTAAGATTCCTTAATGGAACTGTGTGTGTTTCTTCCTCAGTTTCTGCATCCTGGCATCCTTTTCTTCCTTATTTGCCAGTATACTTTTACAAATATTTTTACAATGGCATGATTTTTGAGATAAACAGTTTTACTGTGTAGGATACAAGTGTGTACTTCATATCTTCCTGGCTGTTGGTAATTCACACCTATTTGCAGGTTACTTCAATGTCTTTTAAGTATCAGTGTCATATAGGTAATAATTTGACTTTGAATACTTGACTGGGGAAAAACTATAAATGCTTAGAGACAAGATAAAGGCAAGTCAGAAATACTTGAAGAGTGCAGCTCTCCAAATGTCTACAAAAACAGCAATAAAATGCATCTTGAGCTAGAGAAATGCAGTCTGCAAGAAACAGCTTCAGTTCAAGCTACGAATATTTAGAGGTACCAGCACATCCTTGAGCAGTGTGAACAGAGCTGGATAGTTAATGAGTCGAAGTTGTGTGCCTGCAGGTGTAAAACACAGGGACAGCTCTGCCATATGCACCCAGTGAGTGTCTAGACTTCTGAAATTGAGAACCATGTGCATTGTCTTGGCTTGTTACTGTTTTTCTTTTGCTTGTAAACATAGTTGTAAACTCTTAGTTATTGATTTAACTTCAGCATTATAAAAAGTGGCTCTTTTTCTGAATAAGTGGGCAGTGAAGGGAGCAGAAGGTAATCTTTTATAGCAAGCATTAGTTTGTGTGTATAGAAGTTCTTTATATGAAGGATAGCAAAAATTATGTGATATTCTGAGTAGCAGCAAGCTTTTTTCAAATTTCCTTGTCATATATTTTGCTTGCAAAATGAAAATTACTGTCTCTATTAGTCTTCTGCGATAAGTTAATCCTTTAAATTGATGACAATTGTAAAGAAAACTGCATCAACTTGGTGGAAGTTCCTAATAGAGATGAGGATGGTACAGCTTTACTAACATAAGGTTTGTGGTAGTCAGTGCAGTCTGAGTAAGCAGTTGCAGTCACCTAGTCATCTATAGTCAATGAATTTTTTTTGAGCAGGATAATTAGCAGGATAAGCAGCAGCCTCCCCTGCAGCCCCTCCATACCATGTCTTCCTCTCCAACTCTGCTTTCCCACAACTCTCCCTTCATTGCCAGGCATGCCTCTCATTCT
Source organism: Corvus brachyrhynchos (assembly GCF_000691975.1). Lineage (NCBI taxonomy): Eukaryota > Metazoa > Chordata > Aves > Passeriformes > Corvidae > Corvus > Corvus brachyrhynchos. The sequence continues at coordinate 7,431,267 of NW_008237239.1, read as the reverse complement.
TATTTAAAGCAGCCCAACCCTCACCCTTTTTTGCTGGGACGGTGTCGCCTGGCAAGGCAGAGACTGCAACCTGACAAACTTGCCAGAGGTGGAAGAGTGGGAAAAACTCTTCAGTCTGGGAAGAGCTCCTTGCAGCAGGAGTACTGGGCATTGTGCTGTACCACAGCAGAAAACACCTTCAGCTTGAAAATACCTTGTGAGCCTTCACCTACATAAAGAAATCTGTGATTCCCAATATCTGCAATATTACCTTTGGGTTCGTTTCTGTTTTTCTGTTTCAGAAAGAAAAAAGTCAAGAAATGTCTGCTAATTTAAAGTACCTTTCCTTGGGCATCCTGGTTTTTCAGACCACAAGTTTAGTATTGACCATGCGCTATTCTCGGACACTGAAAGAAGAAGGACCTCGTTACTTATCCTCTACTGCAGTAGTTATTGCTGAACTTCTGAAGATTTTGGCCTGTGTTCTATTAGTCTACAAAGACAGCAGTATGTGTCAAATTTTGCACCAAGTAATTTTCCTAATCAATATGCTGTATTGTAGTGGCAACTGCAAAGCAGCCATGTGAGTACAGGCATACAACAAAGCATTTCCCTTCTCCTTGTGTAAGAAATAGTCTTGGAAAGACAATAATTATGCTGTATATTTACTTAAGAGAATTTGGATACTGAGGAGTGCAAGAATAAATTTTATGCTTACATCTCAAATTTTGCATTTGCTCAGGCATTTTAAGAAATCCATATGTAGAAGTAGCTAAAAACTAAAAGCTTTAAGTGTGTCCAAAGCATGAATGATAATAGAAACCTGTGATAAACAGTAGATGCAGAACGGAAGAAGCAATTTCATTGTTACAGGAAGAATCATAGTTCTAAGCTAAAAAAAAGAAAACTGTATTCACATTTACACCAGTTCTTATTCTGTACATTTTAAACTGAATTTATCTGGTTTCTATTTGATTTTCAACAGCTTAAAAATGTCATTGTCTATGCATAAATATTGATGACTGTAGGATTCTACATATGGAGTTTTAGGTGGTACTCTTTGATATATTATCTTAAGTTATTGATATGGTTTCAGTAAGTTTATCTCAAATTATTTTGAATAATTGTTTTCATTCTGATACTTCAGGCTGTAAGAAGATATTTGCAGCCATTTTTCCTTACATATACAAAACCTGTTAAAGTCAAACATAGTATTTTCAGGTCTTGGCATAGTGATAGCTATAAAAAGGGGCAACAGTTTAAGAACAGAATATTGCTGTTTCTCTTTCATTCCCCACCCTTTCCTTTTAGTGAATATCTATTTCTTTTACTGTTTCTTTGGGTAGAATGCAATTTACGGACTCTGAACAGGGTGCTACATGACGAGATCCTTAACAAACCCATGGAAACTCTTAAACTTGCTATTCCTTCAGGAATTTACACTCTTCAGAACAACTTGCTATATGTAGCATTGTCAAACCTAGATGCAGCCACATACCAGGTATTGTATATTTGGAACTCTCTGTAAGTTTCAAAAAACCCCCATGAATTATGGGGTAGTAGTAGTAACTGTTTCTGGTTCTTCTAGGTTACGTATCAACTGAAAATTCTCACCACAGCATTGTTTTCTGTGTCCATGTTGAGCAAGAAACTGGGTGTATACCAGTGGCTGTCACTGGTAATATTGATGACAGGAGTGGCATTTGTGCAGGTAAATATTAGCAGGTGATTTGTGGGGTTTTAATGTTTATTCAAGAAATACAGATTTCTATACTGATTATTCAGCTTTCTGATTCTACCAGCTGTACACGAGCACCAGAGTATAGTCAGGAGCTACCAATCACAACTGGCCAGGTCTGGAGGACACCAGAAATGGTTCAAAAGCAGAAGATAACACCTCTTTTGCAACCCAGTGCTCTACTGTAGAATGTTAAAGGGCCTCTGGAGCAACCTGCAAGTAATAATGATAGCACTGTTTATTAGCACATTTCTTCAGACATTAGGAATTCACAGATCTTCCTTGCCAGTACAGGCTGTGTTCACTTTGTCATATGGTTTCAGCATGGCACATTTACTTTGGACTATTTCAAAAAGCAAAATTGGCCTCAGTTCTAAATAGTGCAAGTACCAGAGTTTGTAGTTCTTAGAGGGCATGATCATGGGATAAGAGACTATTCTAAGAATTTTTAGCAGATTTTAGTATATCCTAGAAATTTTTATTTTAAAACTTAAGGATTTGGGAAAAGATACAGTGATTAAATTCAGTAATGAAAAATGAGAACAAAACACTCTGACAGTATTTAACAGACTCCTCAGAAAGTTTTTGTCTATGGCATTGCATTTTATTCAAATAGCATTTGACACATTGCGAGATTTAACTAGTCTGCACAATCACCAAAGAGGGGCACATGAAAAAGACAATTCATCCCATCTTAAAGACAGCTGGTGTAAGTAGTTTTCTAACTGTGCTTATATTTGTAAGGTAACCAACTGTTGGGTGGCGCAAGTTGGTGGCAGATAATGATAAGTCACACTGTGATTCAGAACCAGTTCTTGCTTATAAAATGTAAATCCTGCACCTGTTTAAGTTGATGAGTATTGTCCCAGTTCAGGCACAATTTTACTTCTTACAAATATGTAGAAAGAAAAATTGTAGCTTTGCAGTCCTTTAAAAGTATTTGTGGTCCAAAATACAAAGCTTTACAGGCATGTGATTATCTGTATTTAGTAATTGTTACTGTTGGTAGAAACCAAGTTTGCATTTTACAGATGCTCATGACTTGATTTCATCAGTGAATTTTGTGTAACTGTTTTTACATCCAGTGGCCTTCAGACTCTCAAGCAACACTTTCTAGTGGATTTGCTGGGGTTTATTTTGAGAAAATTTTAAAGGAAACTAAGCAGTCTGTGTGGATCAGAAACATTCAGCTTGGTAAGTTTAATTTTAGTCATCTGTTAGAGATACTGCATTCTGAAGCATTACGATAATTGTGCAAAATGAATGTATAAATTTTAAAAAATCAACATTTTAGTATGCTGCATATATGTTATTTTAAAACTGAAAGTTAAACTCTGCTAGATGGAATTATAGAATTTACTTTCTGATTTCAATCTAGTTCTTGATTTACTTTGTTAATAGAGTATCTGTACATTTGTACAGAATCTATCAGTTGAAATTTTTTTACTGTTTTTTAGAGAATATAGGAATATTAAAACAAAATATGTTTCCAAGTCAATGTTTTGAGATGTTTTAAAATTAATGTATTTTTTCTCTTGTGCCTGGGTAGGCAGTTTTTTCTATTAAAAGTGCCAAGCCATAAAATCTGCTTTGTTTGTGAATAAAGTTGAGGTAATTAATTACTGTTATTTCAATACAAAGGTCAGTTTCTTTCAGTTGTGTGCATAATCACTGGGGAGAGGCATATGCAAAAGACCAGTTCATCTTAACTATTTAAATAGGTGTACCTACTGTGCACTTACCAGTAAGAGAATATCTTTTATTCCCAAAGCAGTCTTGGATCTTCCAGACCCTAGATATTAAAGGTAACATAATTGATCTGTGTTCCTGAGTGAGTTTTCCCTCACTTCAAAGCACTCTTGTCCAGTTTACAGGGTTGGAAATGTGACATCAACAATATCCTTTTGTTCCTTTTCTGCAACAGGAACAAAGCTTATTGTTGCCTTTGTTTCTCTAATGGAATCCCTCTGGTCTTCACCTGTAGGCAATAATTATTTATGACATATTTGAATGGATGTGTTGAGCAGAATTTGACCTTCCCAGCACCTTAGACCAGACTAGTGATCAAATCCAGTGTGAAGTTAAGTCATGAGATGACTTAGTGGATCAGAGCTGGGTATTGAGTGTGGTAGAATGTAGTGCAGTACTGCAAGAACAGGAGATGGTGTGGGTTCTTTAGTAATTAGATAGTTGGTCAATAAGCCATATTTTTTTCCTTTCTTTTCCTACTACTGTGTTTTAATTATAAATGGTTTCAGTTAAAAATGCGGAACTTAATTTTGAATATAACATTTTTACGTTACCATAATATTTTGAAACTGAGTATAGCTAAAGGAATCAAAACCTCTCCTTACTATCTGCTTGTGTGTACTCAAACTAAGTTTTCCTGAACAGGGTGTAGGAAATACATCAGGAAGCGTTATGTTAGGGAATTTTGGGGGGCAGAGAAGGGTTGCTAGCTGGGGCTTGGTCCAGGATTTAAGGTAAGATGTGGTGTTTTGGGTGGAGCTGCAATATAAAATCCATTACCAAGGAAAGCTGATGATGATGATGATGATGATTATTATTATTACTATCAGTTTCCATGCTAAAAGTGCTTTCATGGGCAGCAGATATCTGAAATAATTTCCAGTAAGAATCCATAATTGCTGAAGAATCGATGATCTCTTCTAAAACATTGTTGAGATTTTTCTACAGTACACAGGTGTACACGTAGTTTGGTAGTTGGCCTGGTCATATATTGAATGTTCCAGTAATTTCTTTGTGAAACAATGAGATCAGAGCAGGCTGTGTCTAAACACACTCTTCAAGGTTATGAATAGCTAGAACAGTGATATATGAAGACATAAATGTCTGATTGTAGTGAGAATCAGATCACCTGTGTTTTGTATTTACTTTTTTAGTGAGCTTGATCTGCCTCAAGAGGAAGTTCAGTAGAATGTTTATTATTGAGGTTGTTTTCTGTTCAAAAATAAAGTTAATGTTGTCATATGTCGTGAAGATTTTAGAAACTATTTAAATACATAAATACATTAAACAATATATATTAAATACATACAAAAATAAATACAGCTTTTGCTATACAGCCTTTACAAAATACATAAAACATGAAATCACATTTTCAAAAATACATTGGTGTGTTCTTTCTGCAAGTGCAAGGTAGTTGCCCGCTTCAGACATTGTATTATTCAGGAGCAAGTCATTCATAAGCAAGAGCTTTGAAATAGAGCTTTTCTTAAAACACAAACCAAAAACCCTTATGTCCAACCTGGTTTTCATTTTCATATCCATAGAGAGTTATTAAAACTATAGAAAATAATGGGAAAAGAAATTGTTTAAAATTCCATTTTTAATGTATACCAATATCATAATAAGGATGTATGAATAGTCAATTTTATTTCTTTATTTTAGCAGATCAATTGGAAAATATAAGTAAATGGTTTAATCTGAATTATCTACATTTTTAATTCTGCCTACAAAAAGCATTATTTCTTATCAAGCAGAAGGTGTTATTTTGTTCAAAACAATGCTGCCTTTTTCAGATGCTAAGAAATGTGATGAAAATCAGCTTTTCACAGAGAAGGAACAGAAAAAAGTGTTCCCCCTTTCCTGCTCAGAACTAGAGGAGACATCAGTCACAGAGTAGCTGCTTACATTATGCCATGTTTGAAGGATTGAGAAAGCTTTCCCATTTGATAGAAGAACACTACTCGCCAAATTAAAAGCTCCACAGTCTTATCCCAATTTCAGGTTTTGACATTAAGTCTCTACTAGTAAACATTCATTGTGTTTGAGACTGGCTCAGGAAAATCCCACTTCCAAGATCCTTGTCTGAATTGGCAAACTGCTAATTGCTGCTCCTGCTGTGCCAGGGACCTTCTCCTCCACTGAGTGTTTTCCTGGTTTTCTCTCCAGGTTATAGGGTTACTTCAGCCTTCAGTCATGACTAGTTTCAGGAAAACTGAAATTGCATTTAAGTGAATTTTACTATATGCCATAAACAAAAATCACTCCATTCCAGTAGAAAATAATAGAAGATAAGTATATAAAGATATCTTCATGGAAACAATCAAAACTCTTTGTATGTGTGGAGAATAGCTTTTAAAAGAGAACAGGACTGATTGCATTTGGATGTGATGGTATTGCAAGTGACAGTCCAATTTTAAAATCAGAAATACACGAGCAGCCTTTAAGGATGAGGAATCCGTGTGCATGTTTTTCACCTGAAGCTTTTAATCAATCTTGTACTTTCAGGATTTTTTGGTAGCATATTTGGACTGATGGGTGTTTACATTTATGATGGAGAACAACTGTCAAAGAATGGATTTTTTCAAGGATACAATAAACTTACGTGGGTGGTGGTTGTTCTACAGGTGAGATACCTTGTGTTGCATGTTTCTATGAAGGTACTCAGGGATTTACTCTTCTATAAATAACGGGGGAAACTAATGGGTGTCAGTGAAGTTATTGAGAATTCTATAGTCAAAAGTCTGATATATCATTTTTAGCATAAACCTCTCAGTGAAAAGCTGGAAAATATATAGCAGGTATATGATTAAGTATTGTGCATTATTAAATAAGCATTATTTATTTTGTAATGTTTAAAAATATCTCTCTATATGGTCTTTCTCCTGTGGCTAAAAATGTTCAGTACAAGCATTTCCACTCATTTAATGGTGGTGATACAATCAACAATTTCTTTGATGGGGAAAGAACTACTCGTCCAATATTTATTTTCAACAGTGCAAATCCATAATATAAAATAAATGTATTGCTCTTCAACACAGACAATAGCTTCTCCTAAAGTAGGTGCATGGTGTTAAAATAGATGCTCTCAGTCAAATTATCTGTTTATGAATCCAAACCTCACTATTTTTCCAGGCACTTGGAGGGCTGGTGATTGCTGCTGTTATAAAATATGCAGACAACATTTTAAAGGGATTTGCAACTTCTCTCTCTATTATACTGTCAACACTGATCTCCTATTTCTGGCTGCAAGATTTTGTCCCTACAAGGTAAGAATTACTTCCCAAGTATACTAAAAAAAAATAGTTGAAAACTTATTGCTTACCAGATATAACTGCGAAAATAAATAAAAAACCCAATCCCGTCCAAGCCACACTTTCAGAATGCTTAGGTACAACTTGCACATCAAGGTTTAGCCCCATCCGGTAGCTAACAGTGAGTGGTGCGCCCCCTGCGGCCCCGGGTGGGCACTGCACCCCTGCCGCTGCTCCGTGTCCCGGGACAAGGGGCTGGCACGGGGACATCGCCTCTGTGCTGCCCTTCACCGACCGCACCACACGCTCCAGCACAGCTCACTGCAGTCACGGCACTCACGGAAGTGACGCTGCCGCACTGAGTTGCCCAAGGGCACCCAGAAGCCCAAAGGCAGAGCTATTTCTAAAGGCAACACCATATTCAGTAGTGAGAAAGAAAGAAGAGTGCTTGCTCCATTCTTCTAGGCCCTGTACAGTGTCCTGATGTTTTGGGGATGAGCTCTGTGTACCACAGGTTTTGTACATGGGTGGGTTCAGAACACTGCTTGTCTTGCCAGTGCTCTTCCTGTATGGAGTGTAGAATTAATAATCCCACTTCCAGATGTAGGAGTACGATTTTGCTTGTGACTGACCAACACTCCTTGCATGTTACATGTACTCATGGCATACAAATATTTTGAATAATATTTACGACTTTTGTATCTGGTACAAAGAAATGTCTTTTTATCTAAAAGTATATATTTGCAATACTGTGGTCCCTTCTATTCCTGCCTGTTCTGTGATTCTGTATTATCAGGGCTTTACTTAAACATTCAAAAAAGGAAATGGAGTAGCTATCTAGGCTTAAGAAGTGGAAGACATTGAGCTTAAATTATAAGTAGACTATATTTGTCCCATTAAAACAAATGTCGAAAGTGGTTTAAGAATTTCTGTGTGCTCAAATGGAAAATTAATAAGTAACTTAACAGCTTCTGCAAACATGTTGAAAATTAAATAGAGCCAAGTAGCAGCATGTAGAACTTGAAGACATCCAATTTAATAAAAATTGCTTAACTTGAGTTAATCAAATTTAATCTTTAGTACCTTGCTTATGCTAACAATGTGTTTGAACTGAAACAGTATAATTGTTTCTGTTACATCAACATTTTTGATTAGGGTAATAGATGTCAAGTACTTAAATGCTTGAATGGGTTGCAAGGGGCCGTGTCCCAAAATAGGCTAAATGTATCCTCTGAAGGATTATCATGTCATATGCCACAGTTTTTTAGTATTTGGTTCAGAAGATGAAATTGTTGATGTTGTCATGTCTATGAGAAGATTCGTTTCTAAAATGTGTACTGATTGTCTGCTGGCTTTGGTTATTTTGTATCAGACTTGTAACTATCAAAACAACTTGAAAGGCCAAAATGTCACAATAGAAAAGATGCCCTTATTGTGTTTTCATGAGACAAATCTTTCTGTATCTGCCAAAAATTAGATTATACTGACTTGCAAACTGGTTCTTAGGCAGCAGTAATTTGTTTTGACGTAAGCTTAGGACTTCAGAGCAAACACAGCTCCAACAACATGATGTATGTAATTCGTTAAAAACAGGTAGTTAACCACAGTAGCTGCTTTTTTTCAGCTCCTGCTTCCATTTTGCCCACATCTTTAGGTAAAAAATTAAGGAAAGAAGGATTGATCTGATGCTCTTGACAGTTGTTCCGTGAAAGTATAGTTTTAATTTTCAGAATATGTTAATATAATGATACATTAATTTGTCGTTACTTATTTCAACAACTTTCTGCATCCCTCTAAAAATAAAAATGTACAAATTATTGTGTTCTTTATACATTGGACAAATATAATTTATCTTCCTGTTTTCCTCATGGAAGAATATCCTTTCTTTTGATTGTATTGCATAAATAAATTTGCATCAACTAAAACAAACTTTTTTTTTTCATCCCTATTCTATCCAGTGTCTTTTTCTTCGGAGCCATCCTTGTAATAGCAGCTACTTTCCTATATGGTTATGATCCCAAACCTGCAGGAAATCCCATTAAGGCATAGCAGACTTCCTCATCAACCTGCTTCTCGAGATCATGCACTGGGGGCCTTGCTAGCACGGGCATGTGGAAGTGTCACTGTGCATTGCAAGGGAAGGATGACTGCCCTGAATGTATTGAAGAAGTGCTGATGAGTAGTTCTGAACAGCCAGAGGGGCTACAGGTGGAGGATGATGCTGTCTGTAACTGATGGGGGGGAAATGTCAGGGGAATGCCCAGTGCAACTTGCTAATAAAAACATGAAAGGAACCAAAAGTTTCCAAGAAACTACAATTGGGAATGTTTACAGCTTCGACTGAGATTGCATCAAAATAATTACTGTATTGACTGCTGCAGAAATATGTCCTATGCACTCTTTGAAAGAGCACACGACAACATTGTCAGATTGTATGTTTTTGGGATTTGATTCTATTTAATCTTAGTAAATACGTTTTTAACTGTTTGTCTATTTACGTGAAACGAGCTGAATGTCATAGTACTAAAGTGATGGTTCTAATTAGGTACTCCTTATTAAAACTGTGAAAATTGAAATATGATTGAAAGATGCTTTCACAATATCAAATATTTTTATATATTTAGAAGGCAGATTTAATAACAGAAATCTGTTATTAAATGATAATATTATAATTCTGTTGCTTATATAAAACTATTGTAAGAATGTTAACATTCTCACCGAAGTACAAAGAGAGGAATACTGCAGCCTTCATCAGCCTGTAGTGTTGTAGCAGATGGAATAACTCTGGGAACACCAGTGGGAGGTTACCATGCTAACCTGGGAGTAAGAGTAGGGTTCTGATGGGTGCTTGTTCAGATGTAATGTTCATTCTTGTTATTTTACTGATTATAAATCATCTTTTTGGTAGAACCTTAAAAGTAGTTTTTGTGCTTTAAATAGCCTCTGGAGATTCTTTTAAACCACAATTAAAAAAAAACAAAGAGCCCATAGTAAGCATTTTAAAGGCATTATCATTGTCTGTAACAGCTCCATCTGGAGATACTATGGTATGGCATCTGTATACTGTACTGTACTTTATTACAGAGGTGTTTTTTAAACAAGTGTTGTTTACTCATGAACTCTTCAAGGCTTTTTCTGTATATTTCTATGTAATGGCTTAATTAGAGTTTTGATGGGTTTTTTTTAATTATTATTTTGTTCTGGGAGTCCTTGAGCCAACAGACCAAAATGGGTTCTCTGGAGCTATTCAGTCTAGTAGTGGAATTACTTTAGTAGGAAACATAATTAAAAAGCAATTAATTGTGCAATAGATAAATATAAAAGCATGCTGTTGTTCTGTTTCAAACAAAGAAAAAACTTCAAAAAGAAACCTTGCTGCAATTAAATCAATTAGACTGTTATGAACACTTCACTTGAAGTATTTGCATATAGTCAGAAACACTAAAAAAATCTGGAACAAATAAACAAAGAAAACTGTCTTAAAAATCGTTGATTTTCAGGAGACTGTTCACAATGGATGTTAATGTTGGGTGACTTCGTGTGACACCCGTGATGGTGCATTTATACAAAAACGTATCAGGAGTCCCTTACCAGTAGAATGGCAAGTGGTAAAAATGTCTTTCCCTTTTTCCCCACCACCACTCCCTTCATGTTCTTTTTCATATCTGTCTTGTGCTAAAGAAAACGTGTAAGAGAAGGGTGTTTTAAAATGTTTACCAAAGTTCCTCATCTGATAGACGAGGAGATTCTGTAAGAGTGCTCTGAGATTTCTTAATGAAGTGTTGTAAACACGAAAGGAAGAATTCCAGTTGTATCAGTCAAGTAAAAATAGTGTTTTCCTTCTGTTGGTAATTACATGTTTTATCAATGTTTTGTTTGTTTATCTTATCAGAGAAAGACATTAAAGAAATATCAGAGCTATGCCTAGGGCTTGCTAAGCTTTGTGAACTCTGAATCTGTCCCAGCACGTTGTAATTGTAGGAGCTTTGCTACTTGGTGGTCAAAACTCTCTAAATGGGCATTCTGTGTTAATATTGAAACTTTTACCTGTAACATTCAATGTGGCACAATCTTTGAAAAGTCACATTTAGCCATTTGCCCCCTGTGTGCAGCATGAGGTAAGATGTGTGTGTAGGGCAGCGGCTCGCAGCAGTGCCGAGTGCAGAATGGGAGCCACTCAGCTCTGAAATGAGGCGGGAAGTGTTGCTAGTAATCTCTCAGTTGGAGTTTGGCCTACCCAATAATACTTTTGATTTCATGAATCACAGCAGTGGAAGTGTTCAGGTGATATAACTGGTTACTTTCCTAAAAAAAAAAGTGTCCAAAAAACGTAAGGGTTGAGAACACTTTAAAGCCAGTTGTACAGGAAGGGACCAAATAGACCAAATAATCACCATGTGGCTGGAGCTCTGTGACATGTAGCCTGGTTTTAATATTTCAGGTGCACCTGTCAATATTTGTCAGTAAGGATGTTTAAAGGAAAGACCAGGAATATGTGCTCTTTGCTTTGGAATAGGATGCCATGCAGCTTTGGAATGCTGTCTGCTGTAGTAAGGAACAGTAACTCCTGTCTGTAAATCAGTGACTTCCATGCTTTCATTTGACAGTCCAGTTATGTTTTCCAGCAAGATAGATCTCTTCAAAGACTTGTTGCTGAAAAGGAAAAGTGAATTTGAATTTTTAGCTGTGTTTCCTTAGCCTTTGGCAGGCTGAGGAAAGGCTCTTGTCTGAGGTGTTACTCTGGCCAAGGGGAGATAGCACGTGTTTTGTGAGAGCAGAACGGATTTGAGGAGGGCTTACTGATTTCTTTAATCTTTGCAATCGGAGAGCATATGCACATTTTCTCACTGAGATGCTTTTACATTTGGATTTTTTTTTTTTGAGTAGTTTTAAGTCTATAACTCATTAACTAACCAAAGAGGAATAGCTAGCACAGAGCTTTGGGAAGTAGTGGATAATGTGCTTTGAGTTTGCCCTAAAAGCAAACTCTGTAGGAGTCTAAATTCCCAAAAATAAACTTGCCTTTCTGAACTACTTTTCTGACTTTTAGGCAGGCAATGGTTTTGTTAGTTTAGTTGTATATTTAGGAGGCTAACCTATACTTAGCAGAATTTTATTTAAATATTTATGAAGTTACAGAAGTTATAGCTAGGTATTTATTTGCAACAGCTTGAATTATGTGATTTTTTTTTTTCTAGACTTACATATTGGGTGTACTAGTATTTATTGAATATTTGGGTATTTGGTAGTTTTATTTGAGAATCTCTGGGATACATGATAAATGGTCAAATAATGATAAACTTAACAAAGCAAAATAAATCAGTTTAGTGGTGAAAAACCTTGAGTCTAATAAAGTAAGATAAACTTTTCTTTCCACAGTGTATTTCTAAGCAATCCACAAGTGCCCAATAATGTATTTTCTCAAAGAATTCAGATAATTGTATAGTTTTATTCAACTTTATTGTTTTAGACAAAATTTAAGAAAACCTCCCTTTTTATTTGTGTCAGTAGAGGGTAGATTAATGTTCTCGATTCAACTTCTCCAGTATAACATCTTTGGTTTTTTACTGCAATGTTTTAGTAACTTGTCTTTTTTTTTTCCTCAAAAAGACAAAACAATCTCATTTTGTTTGTGTTTCGTATGCATACAGGCCTCTCACAGACTTTTAGTAGTACGTAATTGTTTTGTGTTTCTGACTTATTTTTATGGCTGTAATTCAAAATACTGCAATAGATTTTGTTGAATTTTTAAAAAATTTATTACTGAAACGTTGCATTTCTTCTGGTTTTTGTTGTCAGCAACTTTCATATTTTAATGTATTTCCTAATCAGCCCTGCGTGTTCTGTTGTATTTAAGCGATCATCATTTTCCAAATTTGAATTTGTTTCTCATTTTCCTCCTGGCGACAATGTTTCTTGCTGGATATTGTGTTGAGGAGGATTATTCATTCCTTCCATATCTGAAATCTATGTTTTGTGAGAATGAGTTATTAAAAAACGGGGGTTTTTTGTGTATTAGAAAGGTAATGTTTATCTATAATATGATATTATACCATATATGTGTAATGTGTCATTATGTAAGGTGGTGTATTACTATGAGAAACTCCCAAGTCGTGTTTCCTTGCCTTAGTTTTAATTGTTCTTTTCATTTTTAATGCTGATTATTTTCCAGAGGAGGAAAGCCCTGCTCTTTCCAGGTAAGCTCATGGTATGGTTTTAGGTATCTAGAATTGAGACATTTTACTAAAGAAAAATGCAGGTCAAAATGCAACAAAATACATGGAATTGATTAAATTATATCTTCTGCTTCAGTTACTGTCCAAAGTTCTGTTCAGTTGAATTTTTAACTTTTTCTAAGTATTTCTCAGCTGAATTTATAACTCTTCCTAGAAGAAAAAAGAACCTGTCCTGACTTGCCATTCAGTGCTTGTTCTTGTTCTTGAATGTCTGCTGCACATTTGCATCCAAGAGTAGACATGGAACATTAACTCATCTTCAACCTTCTGGCATCAATTCTGACTGTAATTAGCTATATTCATTTCATTAGTGATTTATAGCTCAGTAAGAATTGCTTATATGTTAAGCATAGTTTGCATTTGCTGCCATGAGTATAATTCTTTTAGATTTTTTAAACTTTGTCCTTATTGTCAATACATGCGCCCAAATATAAATCATTTATTCAAACATTGTAGCAAACTTTTTAAGGTAGTCTTAGGTTTTTGTACCTTGATGTTGATATTTGTGTGTGATTACACTGAATACAGTTTTAATATATGGTGTTTCCAGGCAGTTTGGAAAAGGTTATTTTTTTTGGTATATATAACACTGCTGAACACTGAATGCATCTTACATGACTTAACACAGTCCTTTTTTAAATCCACATTGAGGTAAAATACTGTATTTTTTTTCTTCTGTATGTGTAGATAATGTCACTGTAGTAATAAACGGATTAAAATTAAGCACTGTCTTTATTAAGAATGTGATAAAAAAACTGTTTGAGAGCTTTGTTAAAAGGAGAGGGTTGCCTTATGCATATTTCGGCAGAAATTAAACGATGTTTTAACTAACAGTTATTTATTTCACTATATAATTTTAACATAGTTTTCTATAAAATCTAGAAGGCTGTTGTAAGATGTTTGTTAATGGTATCTTTTAATATACATCTTACTGAATTTTGCCAGCAATTTAATTTTGACTGAGACATGCTTCTTTTTGACCACTGTGTCATGACCTCTTGTGAATCACGTTCAAGAGCAGTGTTCTTGTGACACTCTCTGCTCTTCTGGTCTGAAACCCCAGATGTGCCCTGAACCGGGGGTGGTAGGGAGCACCTGGGTATCAATATCAAGTTATAGCATGGGGTGTGGTTGTAAAACACTAACACTGTAAGGAGCTATGTATAGCTATAATTTACAATGTATCAAAGACCTTAACAGAATTCACAAGCAATTGCTATGTATGATGGAGGACATGTTTCTCTGCCCTTTCTGGAGATAACCTATAATAAAACTGGGTCATTTCACAGCAGTTTTCAGGGCATTTAATTTCTGTCAGTTCCTTTTGTCAATTTTGCCCTGTTCTTAATGCTCATATGCAACATGATTTAAACTGAAAATTTTATGCCATTAGGTAACAATTATTCACCATCTAAACAAAGGAGCATAGCTGGTTCTGCAGGGGACAGTGTTCTTCAAGTTTGGTGTAAAAGCACTCTGGGAGGAATCTTATCTGAAACCAGTGAAGCCATCATCTGCCTATGCCTTGGAATCCCCCTAGGGAGATAAGTATTCTGTGCTTTTTCATCCCTCTTCCAAAATGATGGTAATGTCTTCTACAGTTAGGAAGTAGTAGTATGCATTTTCATAGTATAGAGGGTTGAGCACTGCAGGTGTTTAGATGTAACAGACAATTCTTGTTTCTTTTCTTCAGGAGTTTGTGTTAAATAATGTTAAATATTAAGATTAATGTTATGTTAATATACAAGTTAAATAATGTTAGAGCAGATTATGTCAGAACTTGTGTAGGTAAGTGGAGTTTGATTTTTGAAGACATAGCTGGCTGAAATTCATGACAGCAAAAGCAAGTTTATTACTACATTCTCATTGTTTGAATCCTCTGCATGAGGAAACTTGATGCTTAAATGCATTTATTTTGAGATAATGACATCAATAACAGGTGTTGGTCTTATATGAAGGTGTGGATAGAAAACTGTCTTCTCAGCCTAGTTACCAAATGACTTTGCTTGCATTGTGTAGTTGTGTTGACTTCTTTTACATGAGTCCCTTACATGTCACATACGTGTCTATGTGACTTTCACACCAAAATCTAACAGCACTCTGAGGAACAGACTTGAAACTATGTCAACATTTGAAGACCCCTCTCCTTTTCAAGTAGAAGTGGGACAGAATTGTCAAATACTTCATGTGACACCCTAATACTTGTAACATATTCCTGATAATAGCAAACATCTTGGACCCGCTAGACGCACTCTTGTTTTGTGAGCTAGAGTCTGCTTGTGGTTGTCTCACTGTGACATTGGCGTGAGTAGGGTTGTGCCTCAGCAAGTTCTAAATTCCTTAAAAAGTGCATTATGATAAGAGGTGCTTGATCTTAAGGCTAAGGGTTTAACTTAAGCCCACACTATCTGAAGTGGTGAGTGATTGGCAGCCCTTTGGTAACAAGGTGGGAGCTGCAGCGCCAGTCTGTACCTTAGGGATGAGGTTCCACTGTTGGTAGGGGCAGGGAAGCTGTTCATTTGCAGCTGAGGTTTTGGGGGAAACAGGGATGTTGCAGGAGCTGGGGAAGATGGAGATAAGCAGCAAGAGGGCTGAAAGGTGGAGGACTAATAACATAAAGACTGATATGTGGATACGGCCATGGAGACTTGTGTCTGTATCGTGAATATGATAGTACAGGATGGACAGTTGTTGCTCTTTAGTGATGCCAGACATCAACAGTGGATGAATTTATAAGCCACAAAAAACCTAATAATGCCAGCACATGATTCTAAAAGATTTTCTCCATTAATTGGCATGCTGCCCCGGGGAAGCTGATCCCTGTTATCTTGTTACATGCGGGCGTTGTGGTAAATCAGAACCTGGGATGACCTACCCGTTTGGAGGTGTCGGAGCTTTCATAAACTAAGTTTAAAACTTGACAGTAAGAAAGTAGAATGTCTGTCTCTGGATCTTTAGGGTGGATTATATCTGTGTTTGTGTACTCTGGCTCTGGGAATGTCAGGTATATCCCGTACGAACTGCCGTCCTTTGCTCCTTTTTTCCGCGGCGCCTCAGCAGTTCCGGGAAGGAGGAAGCGGGGCTGGTTGTTTCGATTCGGGTGGGAGGGACGAGTGATGTTTGGGAGGGCGGATAAGAACCTGAGGCTCCCGCGGGACCTCCCGAGGGGCCGCGCTCGCGTGCTTTAGCCCGCGGTGTTGTCGGGCTCGGGGTGAGCGGCGGAGGCTGGGC
>NW_008237239.1:7413036-7414326 GCF_000691975.1 Corvus brachyrhynchos | reverse complement strand
GGCTGCAGCGACCGCTGTGCCCGTGGTCAGACAGAACGGGCCCGCGAGGGGGACAGACGCCAGCGCCTGAGCAGTCCCGCAAATGGCTCCCGGAAGAAAGGTTTTTGCAGTTCTTCCCACTATTTTGCTTCCTCTTAAATACATAAATTTGAAAAATAAAGGAAGTTAAGTGTTTGGGCTGCTGGAGCTTGGATTTGGTTTGGGTGGTTTTTTGGTTGGTTTTTTTTACATTGATGAGTGCCATTACTTGCAGTGTATTGTTGCCCCTGGATTTTTTCCACTGTGTAACACTCTGTAGCTTCGATGTGCCCTGTTCTAAATACAATGCCATTATTTCAAATAACGAGACATCTTGACAGACTAAATTGCTGATGGCCCTTCAGTTTGTCTTTTTGGAACAATAATGGAGAAGAGACAGGTGTTAGAGTCTCATTACTTGTTCATCGAAGTGGCCAACTGGCTGGATTACTTAAGTGCTAGGAAGCAAAACTAATTTTGGTGATGGTTGTTGGTGTTTTCTAGGATGTGTTCTTGCTCTTTGTAAAGATAGAAATATATGAGATTACCTTGTACACATGTTAAATGCAAGTGTTTTAGATTGAGTAGTACAAGCAGAGTAAATGTTACTGAGGGGACACGGTGCTTCATAATTTCTCTCTGGAGTATCATTGATTAAGATACAGTGTGTTTCCAAGTGTCCCTAACTTCTCAACTTTAACTTTCTTTTGCCAAGAGAGGAGAAATATATATTACAATTAACTGCATTCAGTGATACTTGTGCTACATCATTCGGTGCCTCCCACCAGTTTCAAAAGCTGAATGCAAACGCCCATTCTGTATTAATTTAATTTACACTGGAAAACAGTGGAAAAATGGGCCATAAACATTAGCGGAAGGTATGTAGATTGTTGTTAGGCTACAAAAAGTTCAGCTTGTGATACTTTCTGCCTTTAAATAAATGGGAATTTGTTTGTGTTAAATACATTTTTTAAGTTATGAAGTCTGATATAGCAGAGTGTTCTTTATAACAACAGCAGAAACTTCATGCATAGAATTTTGTTTAATATTTGCTGAAATGTTAAGTTAGTCTTCAGTGCTCAGCATCCTCATCTGCTTTGTTCATTACCCAGCATGGTTTGTGACATTCTGGGAAACAGGTACCTGAAAATGGCCCCTATGTCTTAAATGTCTCCCACTGGCAAATCAGTAATTAATCAAGCATCTTCATGTGCACTTTCCAGCCTGATTGGTTTATTTTGGAATTGTTTGACATCAGAGAAAATTGTGTGA
>NW_008237239.1:7388207-7412965 GCF_000691975.1 Corvus brachyrhynchos | reverse complement strand
AAAAAAAAAAAAAAAAAACCACCAAAAAACCAAGCACCAAAAAAGCAAAAAGGAAAACCCACCCATTGTTTCTGCAAAGGCTCTCTTCCCACTGCAGTTTCTGCTGGGTCTCCTCGACAAGGCAGTGGGTGGTGCAGGAGCTTGGGTTGGTGCATGGTGGTATTTTTGTGTTTTTCTATTTGCAGCTTTAGTAGCTGTATCACAGAAAAAATATGTAATGGTGTGTTGTACTCAAGTGTGTGTTGTCAGATTTCACCAAAGGAGAGGCAGTAACACCAGTGAAGTGATTTCATAGAATCACAAATGGTTTGGGTTGGAAAGGACCTTAAAGATCATCTATTTCCACCCCCTGCCATGGGCAGGGACACCTTCCATAGACCAGGTCGCTCAAAATCCCATCTAGCCTGGCACTGAACACTTCCAGGGGTAGGGCAGCCACAACTTCTATTTCAACACTTTTTTTTTCCCCCCAACAATTTTAATTTTTCCTTCCTTTATGTATTCATCTTACATAAAATAATGCATTTTTGAAGCAGTCATGAAACAAATTAGAGATTAAGGCTTCATTTGGTGCTTTTTCCTTTCCAGCAGAGAAGCAACAGCTGTGGTCTTACATAGAATGCCTTTGTTGCTTTGATAGTTATTCTGTTGTTGTCAGATGTGTGTTCTTAGGCTTGTCTGGCATGTACACTTTTTATCACTGTCATGACTGAGAGTACAAAGTGTTTGATTAAAAGACATCTGCTCTATAACCAGAGGAAAAGGCATTGTTGGAGCCCTATTTGTGCTGCAGGTTTAGCCAGGCAGAAAAACGCTCTGGCTACTTGTAGCAGGAGGGTTGCTGTTATTCTGGTTGGAACATCTCAGTTCCACCTTGTCCTCACAAGGCCCCTGTGTCTTTTCTCTCCAGGGCTAGGGCCTTCTGATTCAGTTGCACTTAGGCCATTGCATTACACGGTGTTAGCCCCTTTGGAAAGCACAGGGGGCAGGTTTGTAGAGTAGGGCAGGGCTGAACACCCAGCACCTGCACTGTGCCTGTTGGGTTGGGAGGGTGCATCAGACTGGTACTGAAACCTTGTGGACTGAATGCTTATAATGTGTCTTAATACACTGCAGTGTAACTGCTTATTCATCTCCTTCCCTTTCACCTCAGAAGCATCCTTGTTTCTTGATAGTTTCCCAACACCTTTAAAAATGGCTATAGAGATGATGATCTAAATGTGACTAAATTACTTCTTTTTTTTGTCGATAAGAACAAATAATCTGTGATAAGTACCTGTGATAAGTGAGCACTAGCAACAAGAAAGCAGGGAAGTTGAACCCTAGTGATCTAAATGTCGCTTCTGTTCGTTTTTGCCAGTGTGTTGGAAAGCTCTGTTGGTGTTGCTTACAGCTGGATGACAGGGCAGAGGGCAGCACTCACCCACCCGAGGCCTCTAAAGTCAGCAGCAGTTCTCCTGTGCAGAGCAGCCGCTGCTTTCGTTCTGCTGTTTCGCTTTGTGCAGGTGGTCTCGGAGCTGCCCGGAGCTGGATGAGGGCAGCCTGGGCACAGATGGCCTTTGCCTTCGTTCGTGTTTGCTGTGAATGGAGGTGCTCTTGACTCCCATGCTGGAAGGGGTGGGATGGTTTGTGACACCTCCCTCACTGTCTGTCATGCCTCGAGGGGCCATGTGCCAGCAATGTGACAGGAATCTGGGGGCTATCAGAATGAACCTGATTTTATGAGACTGAGTCAAACAGCTAACAGCTAACATTGATACTTACAGTTTGTGCAGAGCTGGATAAATTTTTAACCCAAAGCTAAAATAAGGATTGTGGGTGGAAAGGGAAAAGAATTGTGGGAAGAGATGATAATTATAGCCACTCTCTGTACCTACAAAGACTGTTAATTTACCTCCTTAGGCTGAAAATATAGCAGAAATATCTGTATGGTATGTCTGTATTTACTGAAGAGAGCTTGGGAAAGAAAAACAGCAGTGCTGAGGTACTTCTGTAATTCACCTCTTACAGATTGATATGGTTACTTTTGAAAATTATGATTTTTTTCTAGCAATAGGGGTGAGTAGGCAGTGAGGTTTTCTGTATTTATTTCCTACATTTGTTCAATAAGCTCTTTTTTTCTATGTTGGAAATACTGGAATCTGGAAAGAAAAGTTAGGTGTGGCTTGCATAAATCTCCTAATAAAGACTCCAGTATTACCTAACTGCAACTTAAAATTGTGTCGTATTTGAGGTTGGAAGGCACCTCCAACATCATTAATCCAACTACCCCAGTGTCTTACCCCAGACAGGGTCAGCTGGAGCAGTTTGCTCAGGGCTATGTCCACTGGGGTTTGGAAGATGGAAACTGTTTCAGAGGGGGTTGCTTTTTTGAGGTACAAGTATAATTTGTTGTATTTCACTATGAGCCTCCAGTCCTGTCACTGACACTTCTGAGAAGAGTCTGGCTCTTGTCTTTGCTCTTCCATTAGCTACTTACACACATTGATAAAATCCCTCTGAGCCTCCTTGGGAAGCAGCTGAGGTCCTTAGCCTGTGTGTGTGTGCTCAGTGTGAATGTGGGGTCTGATCACATCAGGGCCGCTCTATTAGTAACTCACCTTTGCACAAAGCAGGCAAAGTAGATGTTAAGGCAGCACTTCTAAGTTGAAAGAATGCATGTAAGATTTCTGAGGAGTTATTCATACTGCTTTCATATGAAAATAATTAGTGAGCCCTATCCTTAATTTGCAAATGTTGAACTATGGTATGTTGTTTGACAGCATTTACAGAGTCTACGAGATGAGCAGGTTGTCCCACCCATGCTCTTTTTGTTCTCTTCAAAAGCTACCTCTGCTTCTACTGAATCACTGAACAATTTCGAGTTCCCTTTGTCAAACCTTTTATCTGCATCTCTTCCTGCATTTGAAGCACACTGTAACTGATAGGCCTGCACTCAGTATTTAGGAAGTGATCAGTGCTGTTCCTGAGATTTGCTTCTGGTGCTCATTATTTTAGTTTCTTTCCTGGTTTAGAGCCGTGTTTTGTATGTAGCAGTGGTGCCTTTTAGTAACAGAAGAGCTGTTTGATAGACCAGGTAGTGAGACTTGGGGATAGCTGAGTGTGACCACTGCCGTGTTTTGAAACCATGGAATTTTGGTTCCATGCAGCTCTGCGTAGACTTAAGCATTTTTTCAAGGAAAACAAACTAATTCTCTGAAGAAGAGTCTGTTTTCCCTGTAGCATCCTTGTTTCCCAGATTGGCAGTGTAAGAGATTTATTTTTTGAGATGGCAGTGAAGGATTCTGCAGAGTAAGAGTAGGACACTTCAGGACAGTAGCATCAAAGGGTTACTCGGTAACTCTGTACCAGTTAGCTTGGGTAACTATTCCCAAGTTTTGAGTCCTGTTTCATTATAAATCCTTCTGTTTATAGTGTTCAGATGCATTTCTCATGAATGATAGATGATCAGATGTTTTAATCACCTGTCTTTTCTCCTGTTTCAGCCTCAAGGAATAGGTTCACCTAGTGTCTACCATGCTGTTATTGTGATCTTCTTGGAGTTTTTTGCTTGGGGACTCCTGACAGCTCCCACTCTAGTGGTAGGTAATCCTCAGGAGCTTTTTCTCACTCTATGGGAGGTGGGACAATTACTGCAAAGGCACTCAGCATCTTCTGAATTACATGAAATGAAAATTACATATGACTGAGCTGCTCTGTTGTGCAAGTGAAAAAAAAGTTCTGTAATTTTGGATGATACCAAAAATTTCAATTATTTCATTATAGCAGTGTAATGGTTGTAGCACAGCTGTTTACATGCAAGTCTGCTAACACTCAAGCTTACATGTAAATATTTTCTGATTGAAACCAGTAAGGTGGTAATGAAATTATCTTTCCTTTCAAGATGCCATAAAACATTGGCACATTACAAATGTAAGGGCAAAAATACACTTGAAATTTAGTAACATTATGCAAGTGTGTGTGTAGGTAGGGAGGTCTTTGCTGACCTGGCTGTGTTTTTGAAATTTAGTAACATTATGCAAGTGTGTGTGTACCTACACAGGAGGTCTTTGCTGACCTGGCTGTGTTTCAAGCAGAAGCTTCAGAGCACAGACTGTGTTACACCAGTCAAAGCATCCCTGTGATTTGTGAGACAGTCATATCAATGTGTTTGTACCAAAGTACTTTCTCATGTAGTCAGTTGCTTTTAATTTGGATTTAATTTGTGAGTGATACATGCTGACAAATTAAAAGGAGTTAAGGCTAAAAAATCTCCCAAGCCAACTCCACTTAAAATGCAGTCTTGGTGCTGCTCTGAAAGCTGATGTTACCCATGAACAGTCTCTTGGGTATGAACTGCACATTGTCACTGAATGAAATCCTTGTCATCTAAACACAAATCAGACTGAGGCAGCTCCATTTCTGGCTTCTGCTCGCCAAACTGAGAGCCACTTCAGGATGGTGATGTCTCTTCTCTCTCTCTCCCCAGTCCCCGACAGATGACACAGTAACATGTGGAGAGTCTGGTCTGAGATAATTTTCTAGGTTCTCTGTGGTTTATTTACATTTCAGGCACTGAAATCTCAAAATGCCTTCCTTGCAAATGAAAGATTAATCACATTGTTTGTAGTTTGCTTTTTTTCCTTTTTTTTCTCTGTAATCTATGAAAATAAAAAAACTACTGTGCATCATAAAGTTGGATGTGTCATGAGCAATATTTGTAGTTGATATTGTGTAAATGACAGTATTCATATTTCTTCTCCAGGTTTTGCATGAAACCTTCCCAAAACATACATTTCTAATGAATGGTCTAATTCAAGGTGTAAAGGTAAGTTGACAGAAGTTAATCACAAGTACAATTTAAAGTGAGTGGTGGGAGGAATATAGAAATAATTGCCAGCTGAGAGAAACAGTCACGAGGTTTTTCAATATGGCTTTCATAGTATAAATAAAATGGGAATAAATTACTGCTAAAAAGGCAAGTGTGCATCTTTTTACTTTCAACAAGGTATTGCTTGGCCTATATCTACTGATTGGGTTCAGCAAATAAAAAGGTAGTTGATTAATCCCAAATGATGCATATGGTGTTAAAAGTGGATAATTTTTTACTTGGAGCTTGTTGCCCCAGTAGGGTATTTTCCATTACTTAGATTCATGTGAATTTTAAGAAGACAGTAACACACAGTTCATGAAACTGCTAGTATGACTGGATCATCTGCATTTTGAATTTTGTGTAGTTCTGAGGTAACAGACCTCAAATTTTATTTAACCAGACATGGGAGAGAAGATGAGTGATGGTTGGTCACATTGCTTTTGGTGCATTGCACTGTAGCCCTTGACTTGAGTCATACCAGTGCTCTTGGACTGTGCTCTGGTCAGCTATCACGAGTCTGACCACTTAGTTCTAACTTCAAATGTTTTGTTTCACCTAGGGCTTATTGTCGTTTCTCAGTGCCCCACTCATAGGTGCCCTGTCTGACGTGTGGGGACGAAAGTCCTTCTTGCTGCTAACGGTATTTTTCACCTGTGCACCAATACCACTAATGAAGATCAGCCCATGGTTAGTAAATTGTTTCACACCAGATTGGCTGTTGCTTTTCAAGGTTGCTATCTAATGCTTATGTGTGTAGCATTGTTGATAAAATGCTGTTTGTGCTTGATGGAAGGTTGAGGCTTTTGTATTACTTCTGTGCAAAGCTGGGGGAACAGTAAACCTGAAGCAGCTGCCATGAGGCCAAAGGCCTTGGTCAGAATTTCAATAGCTGCTGATTTTGATCTGTGTGCTGTAAGCCCTATGTCCTGCTCCAGCACATCTGCCAAAGCTGGAAAACAGTCCAGTGGACTGTGCAGGCATGGATTGTGGCCACAGTTCTCACTCAGATACCAGCCAGCAACACTGAAATCAAAACCTTACGTAATGCGGGTGCGTGAAATAACCATTTGTAACCTACAAGTTGCAGAAGTTTTACACTTTGTTTCTCAAATTCTAAAATCGACCTGCTTTGATGCTGTGTGCACCTTATCGACCTGTTAACTGGCTGGAACCTTGCCCAGGTATGGCAGGAGTCAGAGGCCTGGGCTGGCTCCCTGACCCCTGTGCTGTCCCTGAGGGTGGAGCAGCAGAGGCACAGCCTGAACTGACACAGGCCAGTGCCAGCTGCTCAGGTCAGCCTTTTCCATTTTCCCTCTGGTCACACAGGCTGCTCATCTCTCTTCAGAAGGAGCTTGTTTCTAAGTGTTTATTAAGTTTCAAATGCCAAGTGCTAGTGTCTATAGCATAACGATATGGCAGATGTTGAGGCCTTTCAATGACCAGGTTCTCAAAATACTGAAGTTCCTAATTTGCTTTGGGTCATAGACCAGTTGAATTTATTAGCTGAACACCTTGTTTCCTGGTAGTACTTAATCACAGCAGCTTTTTGTAGACGTTACAAAATCATGCTGTTTGTACTTGGTGCACGTAGAAGTTACACAGTTCTATCAAGACACGTTCACATCAGCTTTATCCAAGATTATCTCAATAAATTGTCAGGATAAGTTGGACAAGGTGATTTATTGTTCAAGTGCACTTGGATTGAATAGACTTTTTGGTTCTATTTGGCTGTTCTAATTTTTTTTATCGTGTTCTTAGGTGGTACTTTGCTGTAATCTCCGTGTCTGGAGTTTTTGCAGTGACATTTTCTGTAGTTTTTGCATATGTAGCAGACATAACCCAAGAACATGAGAGAAGCATGGCCTATGGTTTGGTATGTATTATTTGGGCTCTTTTCCTGTGGTATTCAGTACTAAGCCCTTCAGTTTGTAATGCTTTTCAAAGCTGCTCCTACGGCAAGTTGTTTTTAATTTGGAGTCAGGTTTTTCTGTTTAATTGTTCCTGTCATCCAGTCTTGTATCTCTTGAATATTCTGCTTCTAAATGAAACAAAACATGATGGTATTAAAAGCTATCTTGAGTGTCTGTCTTAACAGCTCTTACCAGTCTTAATGATGTAATTTGAGGAGCTTTAGTTATTCCTCCTTTGTTGTCCACAGTGGTACTACTCTGTCATCTTTTCAAAAATCTCACCTGTTGTGTTGGAACTGCCACAGTGTGGTACTTGACTGCACCTGCCTGTGTTTCCAGTCACTGTGCTGTGCTGCAGTTCAGAACAAACTTAGCTGAGTTACTTGTCTAAGTTCTTACAACTCACCTCTGTTTCTCCATTATCTCCCGATAACGTGCCAGGTCCCAGGAGCCTTCACAGCCTCATGTTATTATGGATTAGCAGAATTATTTTTTGTGTTTAAATTACAGAATCCATTACCATTCAGCATGAAGAGCTGAAAGCAATGAATATAGAAATAAATAGTTTCTTTGTGCCTGTACACATCAGGGATTGAGATATGTTGAGAAAGTTCCTTCAGTTTTTAAGTTAACATCTTTCA
Organism: Corvus brachyrhynchos; assembly: GCF_000691975.1. Classification (NCBI taxonomy): domain Eukaryota; kingdom Metazoa; phylum Chordata; class Aves; order Passeriformes; family Corvidae; genus Corvus; species Corvus brachyrhynchos. The sequence goes on along the minus strand of NW_008237239.1, from coordinate 7,405,562 downwards.
CAAGGCCAGCTGGTCAGCTGAGAGCTACTGAGTTGGATTAACCAGCATATTACATTTAATATACCCTTTATACATGTGATTTTTTTTTTTTAACAGACATTGCCTATTTCACTAATATGGAGATTAAATACAGCTCATTGCTTCCCAGAGGTATTAGTAGAGTCTATAGTTAATTAAACTTAATTATGTCAATACATGCAAGAGTGCTGTGGGCCTCACATTGCTGTCCAGTTATCAGAAAGTTTTTCTTGAAAAATTGTGATTGTCTAAAATACACAGGTGCTACCACATAGGCATAGGAAAAAGGTTACTTTTAATTACTATGTGATTAAAATGGTTAGGCTTCTGAAAAGGAAGAAATGTAGGTAGGAACACTGTTGACTTGTCTCACTGAAAATCTTACCAGCTGTTACCTATTTCAGGTTTCGGCAACTTTTGCAGCAAGTTTAGTCACCAGCCCTGCTATCGGTGCCTACCTTGGCCGAGCGTACGGAGACAGCCTGGTGGTGGTGCTGGCTACAGCAATCGCCCTGCTGGACATTTGTTTTATCCTTGTTGCTGTACCGGAATCGCTGCCAGAGAAGATGAGGCCAGCATCCTGGGGAGCACCCATTTCGTGGGAACAGGCTGACCCCTTTGCAGTAAGCTACTAAAATAGGGAATATTTTGTTACTTGTAGATACTGAGTTTGGAGACAGGGAAGAGACTGAATTTACAATAGTTCAGGCTTGAAAAACAAAGCCTGCAATTTCTTCAAGCTTGACCTTGGTGGTTCACTGGTGATACTTTTGCCAACAATCTTGCTAAACATAAAGGGAATGCTTTGGTGGTGTCACGTAACAATTTCATTGACAGGCTTTTCAGAGCCCAGCTAGGAATGCTTTTTGGAAATGAACGTGGAATATTTTTTAAGTCTTTTTTCTTGCCGTAGTCCCTGAAGAAAGTCGGCCAGGACTCCATTGTGCTGCTAATCTGCATAACAGTCTTTCTTTCCTACCTCCCAGAGGCAGGCCAATATTCCAGCTTCTTCCTATACCTCAGACAGGTAATGTAACATTTTGGTATGAATTTGAACAAAAGTAGATTTACGGGATTAAAGAAAGTTTTCAGTATTACTGAACTAGTATGGAAAGTACAGATAACTCATACAATTTAGAAGCTCCCACGAACTGGTTTAAGTCCCCTTGTTGTTCTGTTTTTCTCTTTTAGACAGAGAGGAGAGGGGAAGGAGTGATGAATGAGTTACAAAACAGTTTCTTGTACTTAGTAATTATTTGCATTATTCTTGGACTATTCTTGAGGTTAAATATGTTGAACTGGCTTTATTTTTGAGGGAACAATTTAATTGTTTTCTATTTATGCCCCTTTATTTTCATTTACTTGTTTGATGTAATGAGAAAAAAGATGAGGAGCTGAATAATACTGGTCTTCTGCATTGTGTGTTCCCTCACTGGGGTTTGTGACATCATGACATAAGGTTTATGGTTAATAATCAAATTGCCTTTTTTAAAATATAGATAATGGGATTTTCATCTGAAAGTGTTGCAGCATTTATAGCAGTCCTTGGGATTCTTTCCATTATTGCACAGGTGAGTTACTGCTGTGTGTGTTATTGACTTGGCAAGCTGAAAAGAAGGAAGCACTGTGGAGAATGGAGAACAGTGTGGTTCCATAAATGTGATTCAGCTTTTCTGTGTCTGTTTTTTATTAAATCTCTAAAAATTGGTTAAGACTCTTAAGTTAGATGAAAACACTTGACAACAAGGGTTTGGTTCATTAAGGGAAAACTAAATCCTTTGTGCATCAAAGAAGGGGTGATGGTTTGGTCATATTACTTGCTAAACGACTGGATTTTTTTGGTAGAGGCAAATACTGCTTTTGAAGAACACTACTTAAGAATTAGTTTATTGCATGTATTTGACATTAAGTATAAAATGTTTTCAGGTTTTTTGTTGTTTTTTAATTCATTAACTCATCAACTTATCTGTGTTTAATATTTAGAATAAGATGTTCTTTTTCTGACACTTTACTTTTCCTTTCTCTGTTAGACAATAGTGTTGAGTTTATTGATGCGGTCCATTGGAAATAAGAACACCATCCTGCTGGGCCTGGGGTTCCAAATACTGCAGCTGGCGTGGTATGGCTTTGGATCAGAGCCATGGTACGCACATTTCTCTTTGGCCTGGCCGGTGGGGCCTTGGTTTGCATTTATCCCTTCTGCATAGGGTGTGAGTGCAGGATAGCCAGTGGAGCGTCCCTGCGCTCCCAGGGCAGAGCTGCAGCCCCAGAGCAGTCACTGCAGTTTGTGTTTTGCAGGATGATGTGGGCAGCTGGCGCTGTGGCCGCCATGTCCAGCATTACTTTCCCAGCTGTCAGCGCCCTGGTCTCACGAACTGCTGATGCGGACCAGCAGGGTAGGTTTGCTCCTGGTTCTTGGAATTCTAGTCAAGGAATACTGTGCAGGCACACTGGGCTCTGGGCTTAGTGCTGTCAGCCAGGCTGAGTCTTGGCAGGGCAGCCCAGACACCTGAGCTTAGGGCACCACACGTTAAATCCAGGTTCCTTGGAAGTTGCATTGTGTGCGTACCATGTACTTCTGGTGCAGAGGGAAGACTTACAGCAAGGCCCTGTAGTAGCAAAATACTCAGCAAACTTGGTGCACTGTTCCTCGCTGTTGCACACAGTGCTCTCTCTCCCGTGTGAGACAATGACAGCAGGGATAGCCTCCTTCTCCTGGCCTCTGAACTAGCTCAGCGTGGCAGGCACTGCCCTCTGCTAGAGGCAGATAGAAAAACCACTCAAGTACATGATAATGACTGGCTCTTTGCACCCCTTGTTTACTGCTACCCAGAGTGCAACACCATTTAGAGCTTTCCTGCCTGCATCAGTTTTTAGGTGAAGTCAACAGAAATAGTTAATTATCTATGTATAGCTACAGCTAGGTAAGAACATGTATTTCACTTTTCCCAGGTGTTGTTCAGGGGATGATTACAGGAATTCGAGGACTCTGTAATGGTTTGGGACCAGCACTTTATGGTTTTATATTCTATATATTTCACGTTGAATTGAATGAACTGCCCATGCCCGAATCACCATCAGGAGGTAGTGTGGTTGCACAATACCATTTACAACAGGTACGTTTCTTCTGTACTTACTGCTTCCAAAAGTTGTTAGGAAGGGCTCCTGTGCCCATCAGTTCGATGCTGTGTTACATTTTGTTACACTGACTGCAAATGAAGGGTGTAGCAAGAGGTTTCTGTGTCCTTCAGGGAGGGTTATTTAAGTACAGTTAATTACATGCACTGGTTTAGTTTAATTTTCAAATAGCTACAGCTGACAGCCATAGACAACTGTGACCCTTGTGAGGAGACTACCTTGAGGGAAGGATGGACAGTTACTAATGGTGTATGGGTTTTTTTGTTGTCCTTTTACCAAGCGCTCAGGGGTTTTTTATTAAGCTTTTGGGGAAACTCAGCATTCAGGAAGAACTTGCACTAGAAAAGGAAGTTGGCAAGCATTAATAAAAACCATGTGCTCCCTTGTCCTAAATCTTAGGATGTAAAGTTCCTTCTCATTCCTTCTAAAAGCCTGCACTGTATTCACTAGTGTGTCAGGCAGCAGCTCTTCCCACTTTTGAATATGGGTAATTAGCAATTGTAGGCTGTTAACGTGTGTCTAAAGGCTCATTAACACTTCGTGGTGTCACTGTTGTTGTTTTCAGAATTCCATAATTCCTGGACCCCCGTTCTTATTTGGAGCGTGCTCTGTGCTGTTGGCATTACTTGTTGCCTTGTTTATTCCTGAACACACAAACCTAAATGTAAGATCCAGCAACTGGAAGAAACACTGTGGCAGTCATGGCCATCCCCACAGCCCACAAGCTCCTGGTGAAGCTAAAGAACCTTTACTGCAAGATACAAATGTATGACAAAAATCCCAGGAAGACTGTTTGGACTCTTCTTTCATCAGCAGTTTGGGATACACATTCCAACTCCACCAAAATGTAATTTCTTAAGGTAATCTTAAGAAACATCTCTGCATGAAATCTGTAGGAATTGAAACAGGAACTTTCTCCAAAGATGTTGCCATTGAACTAAAAACTAACTTGCTTTTATAAACAAACTGTTACATCCTTGTCTCTTGCCATGAAATACTGTTACTGCTAAACTTTACATTCTAGTTCAGAGACAAACAATAGTCAAGGCATGAGCATGTGTCCTTCTGTTTCCTTACGGTGGTGAGCTTTAATTCTAGTCATGCTACGTCTCAATGAGACAGACTGGCATCCATGTGGACCCATTCATTTTAATGTTGTAAAATCTTGGGTCAGATCATTCAAAGCCTTAATGTAAATGTACTTAAGTAGGGAGGTGAACTGGTATCATTTCTTTTAATAGTCACATGGCAGGTTTTTTTTAAGTTTGTACTAATATAAAAATCACATGAGCACGCTTGCTGAACAGTAAAAGTTATTTTTATGTAAGTGCATTTACTCTTTCTATTTTTGAATAAACGGTCGTATCAAACACTTGTTGAAATATGAAGTGGGTGTTTTGGGCCTGCAGATTTTAATACCGGCTCTAAACCTCTGCTTTCCTCTGTACCGTTTATTAAACCACTCTATTTCTGATGTTTGCGTAATCATAAAGGACCTCAAAACTTGAATACACAGACTGAACTCTACAAGCTGATAGCCTTGAATCTGTCCGTGTGCTATATAGTGGCCTTTGAGGACTGTCACAATAACCCTTTTGCATTACAGAGCTAAAGTTTTAGTCCTAAATTTTCAGGACCCTTAGTACAGAAGAGAGCTTTATACAATTACTGATGTGAATTTCTCTAAAAGTGTATATTTTTGTGTCCAGTTGTATTATTTAAGTGTTCCTTTGTATAAATTTGTGTATAAAGTATTGTATAGGTTTAAAATGTTTTCATCTTGTGGTTATTGCTTAATGCTTTTTTACCTTTGAACATTCACCATGGTTGACCAAGAGCAGGAAAAAAAATGTAAATATACTGTTAATAAAGTTGAATATTTTAATGAATTTTTAAATAATTGTGAATGTCTCTTCCAAGCTTCAGTGACATTCAGTAGTTGCATGTGTGTTATACTTCAGCAGGTGTGAAAAGTCAGCTGGAGTAGAGGTCCAGCACAGAGCTTTGTGTTAGCTAAAGCAGCCCTGAGCACAGTGAAGGGCTCTCTGCTGTCCAGCAGCACGGGCTCCCTGCAGCTGGCTCCTTGTTTCCTGGGGCCTCCAGTGGAACAGGATGGCCACAGATCCAGGCTCCAAGGAACGATCTGTTCCACACAGCCGGCCTGGCTGGGGCTGCCCAGGCCCACAGCACCTGTGGTTCACTTTTGATTTAAGAGGCCTGGGAGATGCTGGCACACTCCTTTAATCACCACAGCTTCAGTCACTGACACCTGAGGACAGCTGGAGAGGAGCTGCAGGGCTGGGCCTGGGGCACTGCACTGCCTGGGGAACAATAAGCAACAAGGAAAACTGCAGAGAAAGGTAAACAAAATACAGCTGTTCTGGTGGTTACCTCAGCTGGGAATTGCAGTACAGTGGAGAGGGTGGTTTAGTACTCCTGAAACATTAGCTAATCAGAGCTTTTGATAAAAACCATTTAATATTTCCATTGCAACACACATGACAAAACCCGACACTACACATTAACATGGTGCTAATTTATAAACAAACTTACACATTTCACACAGCAAAACGAATCACTGAACAATCCTCTGGGTGCACTTGAGTAACTAAAGTAAAAGGAATGAAATACCTTTAACAAAAATAAGGAATAGTTATTGTAAGGGTATTTGCCTGGCAGAAGTCTGTGCATGCTCGTTCTGCAGGGGATACCAAGTGAAAGATGGCACAGAACAGAAACATTACATGATTCTAGCATTTGAACCCACACAGCAGAACAAGCTGAATACGTGTAAGAGAATCTTAAATTTCTTTGTAGTCTTACAGTTGTAAAGTATGATATATAAAAATAAAGGAACTTTAAAATGTTGATACTTGGCAACAGTTAACTATTCAGCTACTTCATCTTTTAATGTTTTAACGTGGTGGCCTACGGAATGGAATACTGAGCAATTCACAGAAAAGTTAGGGGAACCAACAGTGAGAATTTTAAGTCTTAATTTTATACCTTCAGTGAAATAATTTAGCATTTTTTGTATGAGATTTGTAAGTCTATATGCACTTCAAATAAGCTGGTTCCAAAATTAAGCAAGTTTTTAAAACCGAACTGTAAGGGGAAGGTTAGTGAGGCAGTCATGCCAACATATGAGCTTGACCATTACTGAAAAGGACAGCACAGCACAGTTTTCTTGTGCTTTCCCTCTGCCTCATCCTTTCTCTGAAAGGAGTCAAGAAATAGAAATTCAGGTAAGTGTTCTCACTCAGGGAACGTATATTTCACCTGTTACAAAAAATCAGAGAACTTAGGTGGGTTTTTAGGAGGATTTACAGGGTCAACAATATACTAAGGAAATTCTGCACAGCCCTGGTGACAGCAGTGTTGTTCCCACTAAAGCTCCTTAAAGCTTTATCTTCCTGTCCTTAGGCTCAAGCACTGGAACATCATCCAAGTCAGTCAAGCTCCCTTCCTCAAAGAAAACTGGCTCATAAAATTGTGTCAGTTCACACTGATACTTTACTAACACTCTATTGCAGGACATTCAAAAATCCCCCCCCAACAGTTAAAAGAGGACTCTTACTGTAAGAACCCTGTCTATGATCCAGGAAAATAGGCCGAGGCTGGTGTTCCAGCAGCTTTTGGTGACAGCTGGGCTTTGGTTGGCAAGTAGGGTCTCAGGTACTCTGCAGAACAGCACAGGACACTGCATTGAACCAGGGCTGTTACTGCCCTGCAAGTACATTGCAAATAAGGCCTTGCTCTATTGTTTCGTACTTACCCGAGTTAAGTGTGTTTTGACTAAGCCCTCGTAAAGGAATGCTGTCATCTTTTCTCTTGAAATACTTGGATTCCAGACCCAGCTGATTACCACTAGAAACAGAAAGGCCAATTACAATTTAAAGCAAATGCAGTTTATTATCAGTGCATTACAACGAGGGCAGCTACAGACTTGCTCACGAAAACCTTCAGTAAGAAGTGTGACTATGTTTCTATGACCTTTACCATTTAAAGTTGAACTATAACTGAGTACATTAAGAACAGCCTAGAACTATTTTTTTCAGTGAGCCAGCACTGGCTGGCTTAGATCTGCCAGCAGGAGCAATGCTGAACTGTTGTTCTTTGGGGCCCACTCCTGAAAAGCACAGCTCTTCCTCTGGTTTCGACAGACCACCACAAAATTCATTAGCATGGTAACGAAGAAAGGCAGACCACAGAACTACGCTTGGTACTAGAACCATTTTACTCGGTTCCAAACACACCAAAATGACAAAGGGCTTTATAAATATAATAATGAAAATACTAAATTGCAGTAGATGACACTCACTTCTCCTTATTCGCTGGGTGACCGGCTGCAGGCACTGTGTGAGCATCCGAACATCGACTCAATTTCAAAAGCTGTGAGTTCAACTGAACCTGCAGCGACAAAGAGCTGCAGGTTAAGAGTTACTCCAGATCTGAGAGTCCCCTCCCCCGACAGCATTCCCAGAGAAAAATTCCCAGGGATTTGTGTTTCTACACCTCACTGGCCCTGCTGTGCAGCAAAGCCTGCAAGAACAAGCAGCCTAAAGACAAGCATTAGCTATAACATAGAATATACAGAATAACAGTCATAATATTCATGGCAAGGAGCCTAGGAGTAAGTACAGTAAATATTTATGTACTTTGAGAAATAGTCAAAATGTTGTGCTTTGATAGTTTGTATTGTCACATTCTTAACCAAACAAAAGAGTCAAAGTGCCTGCCTTTGGTACTGGACATTGGGAATTCCCATTTTTGTTGTGTGTCGGTTCCAGAAAGTTCTGGAAGGCATAGAAAGGAGAAATGGGATGACTGATTCCCGAGCTGTGAAAGGATGGTCGGTCAGGCTGTAAAAGAAATAAAAACACATCCATAAAGGAGAAACACAATTCTTCAAGTAATTGTAGAGATTAAAAATTCCACAATTAACAACTAACTGCCATTACAAAGCCAACATTTATGTGAGTCTTCCTGATGGGAAGAAAACATCACTTTTCCAAGTTTTGTACATTTAAGGAAAACATAACTTTAAAAAGGTTAGATGAGGTGAGCACTCAGCTAGTAAAAAGCTGCACACCCTGTAATTGGTTAAAGTATTAAACGTATCCATCTACAAATCAAGAAACCTCTTTGTATGAGCATGCCCTTCCACTATGAACAAGCAGCTCATCAGTTCCTGTTGCTGCTTTGTGACAGCAGAGATTTGTACAACACAGGGTGAGAACCAGCAAGTTACGTTATTCAACAATGATTGCAGGCAGCGTTCTGAAAGTCCCTGACTTTCCTGTTTCTGAAAATCACTAGTAAGAGTATTCAAATAGTACACTTTGAGTTTTAACCTTTACAAAGAGAATTAGTAAGTTAACCTCTCAACACTAAAATGCCTTTTTTTTTTTTGCCTTCACACTGCACTTCATCTTTTCCAAGATAATTCTGTATTGCTTTGTGTATTTTATGTAAATGAGAGCTTAGAAGATTCTCACCTACAAGGCCCAGGACAAGAACCACCCAGCAGGGTATGACATTGTTGAAAAACAAACTAACAACCCCAAACCACACCCACCCAAAACTGTAGGCCCAGAAGAAGATGAAAGCACTTTTTTTTCCCTTCCTTTAAGGCCCTGCATTGTAGCAACTCATGACCACCTCACCAGCCTGGTATTTACAGCTCTACCTTACCATGCTGTGAGGTGAAACAGCAGCCCTCCCACCACCATGGGCACTGGCAGAGGTGTCCAGCTTCTTTGCCATCTGAACTTCACTCAGCTGTTTGTTCAACCAGGTGATAACTGCAGAGAGGAAGAAAAAGCTCAAGTCCATTTGCTACCTCTTACAAGCTGTTTGAAATGGCCAGTAGCCCTTCCTCACAAAAAGTGACAACTCACTGGGTGTTTTTCCTCTCTAGTCCCATGCAAAGCCATTTGTTGAAGCTTCCTCCCCATGTCCAGGCCTCTGAGCACCCACCCCACCCCACAGGCCCAAGGGAAGGCTTCCCAGCATGCAGCTCTTGGCTATTGCATGACCTCAACAGCCAGAGGCTTGTTTTCCATACACAACAATAATTGCAGGTCTTCACAAAAACCCCAAAAGCTGCTTCCATCCATTTCAGTAGCAGTGAGATCACTGGGTCATTTTTACAGAGGGAGATACCAAACTGTATAAACCTACCATTTTCATTGGTTTTCAGTAACTGCTTGCTTTCTTCGAGTTTTTGTATTGTATTTTCTAGCTGTTCTTGTAGCTTGCAAACCTGTAATGCCCAGAATAATTAATAACACCATCAGGAGTTATACTACTAGTGTTATACTAACTACAAACAACAAAAAAAGCACATATGAAGTTGTACTAAAATTAAACAAGTTTGAACTTAGTTTTTCACAAAAGCAATATGGTAATTCTTTTAAAGGAAGGCCTACTTTTAGCTAGGATTTCGACAAGGTGACAGCCAGAATCCTTCCTGACCTTTATTTTTCTGTGATTAAATAGCGCAAGGACTCTAAACAGGACAATGTCCTTAATGGAAGAAAAAGGTTCACTCTGTTCCTGTTCTTGTTCCCTTCAGCAATTTCCACATGAACGTGCCTTCTATAGGGTGCTGACTCATCCATTACATTGCTTTGTTCTCTTAAAACAATTTTAGTTTTCTTCCATACAAATGGAAGGCCTTTACAAATCAGGTTAACATTAAAAAACCTGGAAGTTGATTACACATTTAAATAAACATGTTAACTAAGCAAAAGAGTATATTCTATTGCATGGAAAGATTTAAGACCTTATTGCTCTAACTAAGTTAAACCCCACAAAACCCAACCAAGTCCATACAACAGCATTTCCAGCACAGGTTAACCCATCAATACCTCCTGCTCTTTCATCTGAAGGGATTGTCCCATCTCCTGTGACTCCCTCTGCTCTTTTTGAAGTTTCTCTTCTTTTTCTGCCAATAGTTTTTCTTGTTGAATTGTTACTGTATTTTTCAATTTTAATTTACTCATTAGAGTTTTCAAATCTCCTTGTAATTTCTTGATAATTTCATTAGCCTATTAAAAAAACCCAAACCATATATTACAAAAATAAACACCTAAGAAGAAGGAAGATGTTGCACAAGGGAATTGTCATGTTCAAACAAACCTTAAGGAGTTCAGCTGACAGCGACTTAATTGTTGTCTCTAGTTTTTCAATATGCCTTTGCTTTTCCTCTGTATTCTCTTCCAGTATCACCTTGAACAGAATGTTACACAATAAAGCTGTGATAGACATTGCTTATGATTTCAAGTAGAATGTTCATTAATTCTTTGAGAACTATCCTTACAAGAAATCAGTGTTTTTCAGTCAAATTTTATAGGATCATTAATCCTTTTTTTTCTTACCAGAAATACCATAAACTGTAACTCCAGTACCACAATATTAAATCTGAACTATACTTTTGATGCCACAATTTAGAATCTTAACTACATTTGAAAGCTGACTTGCTGTATTCATAAAAACTGGTCAGCAGCTACTCTGTGGAAACCACAATTAAGAAGGTTCTACCAAGTTTAAAGAAAATTAATGAAGAAACCTTTTGCTCTTGTGTTGCATCCAAGACTTCTTTTGTTCTGGTGACAAGCTGATCTTTGTCTTTGATCTCTTGTTCCAGGACAGCAACTCGTGTCTGCAGCTGATTAATGAGTTTCTCTTTTTCATGACATTCAGCATCCAGAGTTGTGTTCTCCCGGCGCAGGGACAGCACCTCCTGCTTTGCTCTTTGGCATTCCTAATGTTGGGAAGGAATTGAATTTTATTTTTCAAGAAAACCTGTAATTTTAATTTAAAAAGACATATTTAAATAGTAAGCATAATATGGAATGAAGAAGAGATTAATAAACTTAATATGCTATATTTCCTATGCAAGCTTACTACTGTTAGAGCATGGTAATGCTCTAACAGTAGGAAGCTTGATTTTGGGTATTGGGAAGCCGTACATCTTCTAATCCAGAAAGCTTTGCTTTCAGTTCTCTGACTGTGGAGTCTCCTTTGTATCTCCTCTCTGTCAGGTCCTTATTGATGACCTCGAGTTCTGAGAGTCTGGTCTGCAACTGCTGAATACTTTTCTGATGCAAATTTTCCAACTCCTTTTTCTGTTGTTCGTGCTGTTGTTGGTACTGAGTTTGTGCCTGTGAGAAGCAAAGAAATGAAGCAGTTATTCAATGAATCTGACCATTCCCATACAAGAATCCTGTTTATTCTTTCCAACCACTGTACCTGGAGAGCTCTTTCCTTTTCACTTGTCAGCTCCTGTGAGTGTTTGTTGCTCAGAGCTGTAGTGTAGGACGTCCATTCATTTTTCAGTTTGTCAAGTTCACGGCTCTTCTCTGACAAGTTCTGTTCAAGTTTGACAAAGCACAGAGTTTAAAAATGTATGCATTTCAGTCAATACTGAAGGATTCTTTACTGTTTCTTACTAAGAGGACATGGAACTATTAAAAAAAGTCTAAATTTCAGCACCAGATGCTGAAATATGTTAATTTTGTAACCAGGAAAAGTAAGGCACTGAGAAGCTGAAGAGCATTTTTCTTAACGCTGTGAAAAAAATAATTCTAATTTTTAATTGCATTTTTTTTCCCAACCACTATTTAAGAGTGAAAAAACAGCCTGCTGATGGTGCCTACCCTTGTAACAGAGAGAACTCTATTAGGGGAAAAAAAGAAATAAAAGTTCTTAAGCAGCATCTTTTCCTCTTTTTGGTTTGTAATTCTGCATTTCAATTCAGCAAACGCATTCCAGTAACTCAAACTGAAGCTGCAGACATGAGGCAAACAAATATTCCATTCCAAAAATAATTCATAGCAGTTTTAATGGAATTGTTCTGTTTCATTATAGTCAAAAAAGTCACCTTGATAATTGTAGAATCTGACCCAAATCATTCTCTTGAAATACAAAAGTGATTACTATGCTGACTGCAAAAATCAAAAAGAAGTTGAGTAATTAAAGTCCAAGACTTCCAATTTATTTACCTTTGTTTCACAATTTTTCCAAATAAAATGATTTTCCATGGAATATATGAAGTATATTTATCATTTATCTTCACATGACCATATATTTAGTATTCAATCTGTGTGTGCATACACAGACAGACCTCGGCACAAAATAAAGTAGAATTCTCCTTGAGTAGTGTGAGAACTCAATTTAACTCTTCAGCTGCAGGCTTTACTCACTCTCTATAAAAGCTACAGTAGACTGTTCTTGTCTTTTCGTGCACTCTCACATCCATTATCTTGGCTAGGTAGTGGCTAACCAACCAGCCTACAAAAAGGGACATTTTCCACAAATCAAAAAAGCACAACACACAAAAGTTAAAAATTTATGTTACCTGTTGAGTGTAGCTCAGTTGCCTGGTAAGATCCTCTTCAGTTTTTTTAAGCTTTTCTTCCAACATCATTTTATCCTCCTACGTACAAATTGGCACCAAGTCAAATCCTTAGCTCCCAAAATACCGTTAGTATTTAGCTTTCATTTAACCAGCACAGCATGCCTAAGCACCCAAATACCCACTGTATTTGTGAAAAGATCACCTTATTAAATAAGTGTCATATTGAATAAGACATAATTAGTAAATTTAAAAGAAAAGGCATTAGCCCACAATGTAAAAACTCCAAATTAAATTCTTACCAAATTTCTACAAGGAAATAGAATCTTATAATGAAAACTTGTTTACAAAGAAGTTACCTAAACAACAAATCAACTGAAATACTGTAAATCTATATTAATAGATATATTAATAATAAAATGGCTTATTAGGTGCCTAGAAATATGACAGCACAGTAGGAAAAACAAATCCCAGGTTATGAAACTGACAGCAGTCATACTTTGAGACCTTTATTTTTCATGAAATCAAACCTAGCATGCTATGAAAACGCATCAACATTCCAATTTTAATTTCCTATTTCTAGCCATTAGTCCTTTGCAGTCCATCAAGCCTCACAATTACCAGCAGACCACGCTTTCCTACAGCCAAGTGCAGAATAAAGACTGAGAGGTTGCAGCAAGTCACCCGTGCAGCTGCTCTGGCCATCAGCACAGGCTGTGAGCAGGGGAGCTGCAGCAGCCAGAGCACTCAGCAGCTGCACACTGTGAAGCACCTCAGCTGCTGCCACTCCAAATGCCTCCTGAATGCACTGCTTTCGGTGCCAGGGTCACAGTCACCATTTAGATCTTACAACATGCACCCAAGTGGCTGCATGCAATGACATATTTGGGCTAAAAGGAAAAATAAATCAGTGCATACAACTTGGTACATTCTTCTGAATTACTGAGAATGAAGAAAGTGCTTAAGTACATACAGCATCAAGGTTTAGTTGCAGTTAATGATAAACTTTCATTTTACCTTAAGGCATTTCAAACAGTTGGCTAAAAACTTCTTTATTTCCGCATCAGTTCCTGGCAGGAATTTTAGAGAGAGATGGGTAAGGTGTTTGAAGGGGTTGGTCTCCACTACATTTAAAGAGACAGGTGTATGATCTAGCGCAGGTGCTGAAGAAACTAACTGCAGCAAAAACCTAGGCAAAAACCAAGACAATCAAATGTTTAGCATATTTTTTTCTCACACTACCTGTAGATCCTAAGCTATTTCCCAATAAAATATATTTTTGCATGTAAAAGGCTGTCCAGTTTTTGCTCAAGAAAGAATTCTCCTCCCAAGACTCTGGTTTTGCCAGTTACATCCACCAACTTATATTCAGGTCAGGGGCAGGTCAGATTATCCTTGTTCTACTGACTCTTCTCAGACTGAGTGACTGACAAGCACTTTAAGAACTCAATAGGTACACACAGAGTAACATGGCACACACTTGTGACCTACCTTGGGATATCTTTGTTCTGCTCCTGAATGCATTGCTGAAGCAGATCTATAAATTTTTGCGGGAAAGCAGAGAAGTCTACCAAGAGACCTTGTTGGGACTTTAAACTATATAAACAGACAGAAACCAGAATGTCAACAATACAGAGAACTGTAATTTATTTCCTATAAAATATTTTGTTTACACTAGTAGAAAGAACCAGTTCTGATCATGTCATTCAAGTTTACTAGCATGTTATTTTCAATCAGAAGTGTGTCTACATATCACAAAATCACGAAGTGGTCAGGCTGGAAGAGACCATGATGGGTCAGCTAGTCCAACCTCCCTGCTTGAGCAGGGTCATCCTAGAGCACATCTTGGTTAATAATCCCCAGAGGATACTTCTGATCACAAGAGTTCTTGCACATGGGCTGCACTAATTAAAAACCAGAAGTTGCTGTGGTGTAACAAATGTGCCCTTTGAGTAGGCATCATCCTCACGGCACAGCCTGGAGCAGTTATGGGACAGGGCACAGGGAACAAGCACAGAACAAGGAGGGGAGACTCAGCCATCACCTCTATCACCTACTCACTCATTCCTCTGCCCCCCTTCTCCATAGACAAAGCAAACTCACAAACATCCAGCAGCGCATGCACAAAGCTGTGCCTCTACAACAAAACACTTCTGCATGTCTTTCTTGCAAAACACTATTTTGCTTCTGCCTTTTGATCCACACACTGATCACACCTCCCTTTTTAAAACCACCAAAGCCACTCCCCCCAAAAATACCCCAAACAAACAAACCCACGCCAAAAAAACCCACACCAAAACAAAGCAAAAAATGAAACAAATAAATACCCAAAGAAAGCAGAAAACTGAACTGTTCATCTGTTCATGCCTGAAATCCAAATTCAATGATTTGCTCAAATTCTGAGCAAGTAAATGAGACCCAACAGTACAATCATGCAAGAAACCCCTAAGACACAGGCTCAGGTCTGTGAATCCATGTTCATGCAAACACACTTACCTCTCGTAATTATTTCCCTGAACTAGTTCACACACACACACAACAGTCTGTAAGAAGCAATTAGGATAAACAGAAGATAGCAGCAGTAACATGAACTGTGGTACAGTTGCACTGTGTCCCTGCATGGGACTTAACATCGGGATCCCAACGTTCCTGTGTGTAATCTGAGCTGGTCACCCTCTGGAACCTGGCTGCTCCACCGGCTGGTCAGAGAACGATACTGACCAAACCCCACAACTGAAAAATGCCAAAACCTGAATTCTAACATAGACCACTCTAAGCTAAAAATATTCCCTTGCTCTTTTTTGCCATTTAGAAATGCTTCACAGAGAAAATACTGTAATTTCACTTACCTTTGAAAATCTTCCTCAGATATGACAAGGTTATAAAGGAAAAAAGGATCAGTATCATCAGTCAATCGAACAGCTAAGTCCTGAAAAGATGTACATTTAAATATGATTAAAATACTATAAGCTACCCAGGAGTCTTTAAATATTTTAAACCAGCACTGCAAACGGTATTGAATGTTTTTGCTGTTTAACCAAAACCACAATAGAATTGTGGCAACTAATTCAGAATGTTTAAAACATTGCCATTTAACACAACTTCAAATACTACAGTGGGAAAGCAAGGAAAACCTTTATGCAGTACATTAGGCCCAAGCAGCTGCTCCCTGTAACAGTGCTCGCCCCTGTGGGAAGGATATTCCCTAGCAGAAGTACAAAAGTAAGGAGAAACATGTCAGCTGTTCCAACATAATAAAGTGTGACCACAGCACATGTACATACACACAACTGCAACTTGTTTCAGTAATTCAGGTGCCAGTAACACCAACAAAACTCTCAGCTGGAGACACATAAGCAAACTCAGGGATTTATACACACAGTTCAAGTTAAAACTAATGCTACCCCAAGCCAGCTGGGGTGGATTGATGGGTGGGATAAGAATGCCTGCTAGCGCTAATGTCCCATCAAGCACTGGAAGTTCTCTCTTAGACTGATCACTCCCTGCTGTACTCAACTGCATTTCCAGGCTCCCCCTGACACAGGCTGCAGCTCAGTACGCACGTCTAACTGAACTGCTCCTGCACAGTGGGAAATAATATTAGCACTGCCACCAGCAGCAGAACCTTACCAAAAGCTGCTGTACTGCTTTACAAACAAATCTTTACTTAGCAACGCTATAACCAACCCATGACCAACCTTAACATCGTGCCAGGGGAAAGAACAGTTTGGTGACAAATCAGACATGCAACAGAAGAGATTAAAAAATCTCCAGTAGTGGTCTCATTGCTATTTTCCCTGAGAAAGACTTTTTTCCTTACGCCCAGTTTCACACCTTGAACTAAAGGTACTCTTAATCTCTAACTCATGATCCTCTGAGCGTCTCCAAACACTTTTAATATGCAAGTTTGCTAAGACCCATCAACAGCCAAACTAAAATAGAGGACTAAAAAGGCTGGGGGGGAGGCAGAGGTGGAAAAACGCAATACCAAACCAACTAAGTTACTCAAAAAATTACATAAAAAATAAAGTGAAATGGGAAACACTAAAATCCCATTTTGCTTTTCCTTTTTCTACTTATCCGTTTATACAATGAAATTCAGGTAATACCTAATGAACGACACAGATATGATTCATTTACAAACCTTTTTATGGACAGGATTAGAAATTGACAGTAGCTCAATATTCACTCGAACATTTAATCTCCTGTGTACAAAAAGATCAAACTCAGTAATAAAGCAAGAAAACATTCCCCAAATAACATGTGTTCACAGCTGCATTACAGCAATCAATGGCATTTTAAAAATAAAAATTTAGGCAGAAACATTATGAAAGTTCGCACAGATGACTACAACTAAGATATAAGTTTCAGTCATTGCAGCTCCTCAGTCAGAGCTGGATTTTTGCTGCTTGCTTGTTATCCACCAGGCTTTAAATAGCAAGGCAGAACTTTCGAAACTTCGTCCAGAACTAGAACTTTTGGAAAAGCCTGTTGAAATTTATTAATTTCAAAGTTCTGATAATCATTTATACAGCGCTACCTTGTCTTCAATGACTTCTTGTCGAGTACAAAGTCACTTGTAATACAACACACACCACGGACATCAGCCTTTCCGCGGCTTCTCACACAGGTGAGTCAGGCACACACTGTCTCATCCAGACAGGACCCATAGTGCCGAAATTCATGCTATTTTGAAGAGACACTTCACATACAGAATGTCTAGCTTCCCCAGACACCACCGCCGTGCGCACCCTCGCACGGGTGGCTCAAACCCGCGGGTCTCTGGGCCGCAGGGCGCTGAGGAGGCCGCGGTGTGCCGGGGGAGGCGGAACGGCCCG
>NW_008237239.1:7358364-7387621 GCF_000691975.1 Corvus brachyrhynchos | reverse complement strand
CTTCCCGTGAGCGTTCGTGTGCCGGGCACGCGCTTCAACCCCGCAGTAGCGCTGCCCTTGCATTTGTGGTTTATTGTTTTAGGATCCAGTCGAGTATTAAGTTGTCGTCTCAGTTTCTCTGTTCCGGTTAACCCACCTATTCTGAATAGGTGTTTTATGAAGCTGATGCCCATCAACAGCTTTTTTGAAACAGGACGCTGAATGCATGCTGAAGTGTTTTCTATAACTTTTCTAACTAGGAACAAAATGACAGAAAAAGAATTCCGTGCCCTCTTGATCCAAAACAGTGAGTATATGTAAATGCTTTTCCTGTTCTTTGTCAGTATTCCCATGATACTTACTTTTCTCTCCATTTGGCTTTTAGCACTGTATATGAAGATCAACTACAAAAGCATTTAAAAAAATGTAACTCAAGAGAGAAGCCAAGGCCCGTAAGTGCACTGTAATTTCAGCACTTCCTCTCGGATTTTAGACCTTAAACATTACAGCCCTGCAGAGGATTTCTGTGCTGACAGCAGCTGTGAGCTGCAGGGCAGCAGTTCTACCAAAGCACTACTGTAAGGCAGGATGGAAGCTCGATAAGTACTTGCTGAAATGCAACTTACATTCCAGTCCCCTCATATTCTCTGCCCCTTCTCATTGTAATTTGGTACAGTTTTTCAGTTCTTAGTTACAAATAAAAACGTTTAATTCATTTTTCTCAGAAACACACCCAGGGAACAGGCTCTCACAGTGCCATTCATTTCAGAGGCTGGGTAAGAGGTTGTCCTGGGAAAGTAAAACCAACAGGGAGGCTCCAGGTATTCCAGCCAACTGCCCGCTCCAGTCAGGCTGGCAGTGAGACATAGAAACCTTGGCTGACAGCTGCTGAGTGAACAGGACGTGTTTAAACAGCTCTTGCAAGAAAGCAGAGGATGGTTTCTTTATTGCCTGCCTTTCTGCCTAATTAGTAATACCTGGGAAACCTTGGTAATACCTAAGGTGTATTACCTTAGTAGTAATACCTCCATCTTTAGTAACACCTGGGACACCTTAAAATGGTCTCTGGAATCTGTCTAGTAAGCACTGACTGCGTAACTCTTATTAACGTGTTCAATCGTGTTAAACTGTGTCAGAAGAGTAATTTCTGGCTGGGATTCAGGATCAGACTATAGGAAGAAAAATTCTTGGAAAATCTTACTTCAGTGGATTCCTATTGCTACATACCTTCTTATGAACACTGAAGAATTTAGCTATTTGCTTCCTGGTAATTAACTGAATCAAATTTATTTTCTTTTGATTTTTTTTTAAAGGTCTACTTTGTTCAAGATATTAATGCTGGTTTAAAAGATGTTGCAGAAATACCAGAAAAACAAGTGAGTACATGATTTGGTTTTAAGTTCAGTCCTTACATGTTGCAATTTGTCATATGACTATAAAGATACAGAAAAATTGAATGGTCTCATATTTATTGGTGTCGCTTTCTTTTTCCTTGAAAAGGTTCCTCTATCTTCTCTCTCTATCGAAGAGCTGCAGAACTTAATTATCAAGTTGAAAAAAGCAAGTAATGGTGAGCTTAGTACTAAATACTAAAAATAAGAGGTTTTAATTGAATGGATTAAATATTTCATTGTTATTTTTGTGGTTAGATACCTGTAAAAATATGAGACCAATGGCATAAAACACATCTGAAATAATGATCAGGCAGACTTCCAGTAGCCAAATTTTACTACAGAAAGTAAAATAGATTGAAAGAATGATGAAACACCAATCCTGTGTTCCCTTCCTTTTGTTTTTCTTTTTTTTCCACACTCTGATATCACTACAGTTAACAATACAGCTCTGTTATAAACATACGATAATAGATTTATGCTCCCAACAGACTGTTTTGTTAGTGCTACAAATTGAGTTCATATCACAGTTGTAATGTGTGTTACAAACTAGGAACTCTTGGAAACTGGAAAGCTATACCTAAAAGTTTTGCATTTGCCTACAGGCCTGGAACTTCATCTTAAGGAACAAATACTGTCCCACCAGGCTTTACAAGAAGCCTTAAATGACCCAAAGAATGGGGAATCTGCTTTCAAACACCTGAAACAACAGGTTTGGTCTGATTTACTCATAACTATAGAGGGGTTTGAATGTGAAATTGTGCTGCTGCAAATTTGAGTGACTGGGTGCATTGCGCCCGTTGCTTCCTGCAGAGGAAATCTGATATGATAAAACAAAACACACATCCTCTGTACACACATCATCTTTTCCCTAATCCCTTACTGAAAGGAAGGCTTAAAAAAGTCTTCTGCAGTTTGTTGAAGGAATTATTTTTTCTGTAAGGCATTACAATACACAGTGTAAATACTTGCTTGGTTCACAAATAATCTTTTGATGTTTGTAGGCTTCTATTTTAGGTAACATGGAAAAATTGCATTTACTTGGTCCAGGAAGGTGTTTTGTTGAGTTTGGAGCTGGGCGAGGAAAGCTGTCTCATTGGGTTGATGTTGCCTTACAGAATGTTGAAAGTGTTCAGTTTTTGCTTGTGGAAAGGGCAACCACAAGATTCAAGGTAAGAGGATATTGTCACATTAGTAAAGTATAGTTTTTAAACCATTGCCATTGAAGCTGTTAGTATTTATTTTTTGTTCTCAATAAATTTAAATTTTACAAGTTACATGTTCCGTACTTCACCAATAGCAAATTTATTAGAAAAAAATCCTGGTGTTTAATGTTGGAAAGTCACTTGACTTGACAGGGAAAAAGTCTGACATTAACACCTGGAGAAAAATTATAATTATTTGTGGCCACTCCTACTTAATGATCTTGTCCTGTTTAAATAGGTGGATGGAAAACATAAAAGGAGAGATTCTATATTTGAGAGACTTCAAGTAGACATTCAGCACTTATGTTTAAGTAAGTTCCTTCTTGGCCTTTGTCATTCTGAAATAGAGGCTTATTTTTAAATTTCAGATACTGGGGTTCCAAGCACTTTGTACGTAGCACACTTAAATATACTTGTATTTGAAGATTATTCTCAGTGGTTGCTTGGACATGTTGATGCTGTGTGTATACACATATATACACACAGGCATGTGTAAATATACATAGATGCATACATATATATTAAATGGAGTTTTAAAGTTTTCTGCTTTTTATACACTCATGAGACATCATTACAGATGAGAAGTAGCAAAACAAATACATTTTAGAAGTTTTTTAGCCTTTGCAGGAATAAACATGTTTGCATTGTTTGTTCTATGTGTAGAATTAAGCAAGTCATACACCATCAATGATACAGAATTTGTGGAGGCACGTGTCAGCAGGAGATGCATCAATGTCATATTTACCTTTCATAGGCTGTGTAGAAAGGCTGAAGTGGTTAAATATGCTTCCCAGCCTCAGCATCCTATTCTTTTAATTTGTCTTAACAAAAGACTCTTTCCTTCGAATAGCTTATAACTGAATGTACCAATCATTTTTAGTAGTGTACCATGTACATGAAAAATACATGTACCATGTATTTTTAGTAGTGGCAAACATTTATTTCTAAGTGCACTGAAATCGTATTTTTAAAAAAAAAAAACCATACAGGTGCTGGGGTAGTTGTGGATTGGATGGGGGTTTTGTTGGTTGTTTTTTTTTTTTCCCCTCCAGATAAGGTACCTATTTTGGAGAAGAAAAAACTACCAGTGGTAGGAATTGGGAAGCATTTGTGTGGTGCTGCAACAGGTATGAATTACAGATGTAGGAACTACAGAAAGTCAGGATACTAAACCTTACGCTCTCGACTGATCTTCCAAACTGTCCTTTTAAGCTGTTCTTGCCCTCTAACCCTTTGTTGGTGAATACAGTAATTAAATTCTAAATATCTGTCAACTCCAGTGGAATAGTAAAAGGATAATAGATGTAAGGATACTTTAGGCAGAAGTGAAGCTTTTTTTGGCTTTAATAGATTAGAACGGAGAATAGTGTGTGGGTCATGCATTTGAGAGTACTTTTTTAGCACAGTTGCCTCTTCTTTGAAATATTTTTCTTTCTAAATTTTTATTGGCTGTCTGAATATGTATCTCAAACACAAACAGGATTGTGTTTCTGTCCTGAAAACTTTAAACAAATACAGTTTTTTTAATGTTAAATGGTTACTACATAGAGAAAGACATAAATATGACACCTTTATAGGTATGTGACAAAGATGACACAGTTAAGCATTTAAGAAGTACATGTGCATATTAAATAGATGGTGTCCTAGATATCAAACTTCTAGAGCAAATACTTGTGTGTTTTACAGGGATGATATTCTCCTACAGTATGCCAATTTTTTAACCAAACTATTTTAAACTCACTTGTGCAGAACAAATATTCAGAGGATAAGCCCTTAGAAGCTCTAAAAGGTCTCATAATATTAATTTAGCATTTAGGGTTTTAATGTTTTCAAAGCATGTTTGTAATTTTTAGTTATCATTGAACTTGCTTTTTGGCTTAATTTGTGATCTATAATTTTATTTTTCTTTGTGGGAAGCATTCCCACATTACCAACCATGATACAGCCTGTATAAATAATGGCATGGTGTTTATGGATATTTTTTGGCGGGGGGGGATGTACTTGTTCATTCCCAGATCTTGCTTTGAGATGCTTGGTTGAAAGTTACACCACTTGCTGTGATGGGGGAGATGAAGAGCCTGCACCAAAACGCTCCAGGGCTGCTCAGACAGAGGTGGCTCCTCAGAGATCTGCTGGTAATGAAAGCACCACAGAGGACCATAAACCTGTAGCTGGAATTGTTATTGCTCTGTGTTGCCATCACAAGTGTGACTGGACACATTATGTAGGCAGAGAGTTCTTTAAATCAGTAGGACTGGGACCAGTGGAATTTCATTATTTTCAGAGAATGAGTAGTTGGGCCACTTGTGGCATGCGAGAAACCACAAGCAAAGCTTCTACAAGTGAAGACAGTGAAGATCAAACTGATGACACAGAAGAACATGAGCAAACACTCAGCAGGACAGAAAGTGGTTCAGATACTTTACAAGGGTATGTATTTTTGGTTTTCCTAGCAAATGGACTCTAGCAGAAAAGCTGTGTCTAGTGGCACATTAAATTGTTTTGGGTCCTCAAATGGATGCGTTTTGCAGAACCATTTAATTACTAAACTTATGGAAATACTTTAAAAATACAATTTTCATGAACATACATTTCAAAATATTTCAACAGTCATGCTTGCCTGACTGAAATGAACTTAGAGTGATTTCAGTAGTTTTTCTAAGCTTAACTACTAATGTTAATTAACAAAACTATTTCCTGACAGCTGTTCATTCTTTCCTTCCTTTCTCTGAAACTAGGATACTGAGTGCTGAGGAACGAAAGGAGATCGGCTGCCTCTGTAAACGGCTGATTGATCATGGCCGGATTGAGTATTTACAACAACAAGGATACAAGGCTGCACTACAGTATTACACAGAGTCTGCTGTGTCCTTGGAGAATGTGCTGTTGACAGCTGTCCCAAGTCCTTCTTTGATACCAGAGCCAACTATATGACAGAAAATAGATTTGGAATTGGCAGGGGAAAAAACAAACCCTATGAAACTCATCTGGACTTTTTTAAAAAGCTAATTCATTTCTTACAAAAAAACCCTTTTGTCATCTTTCCTGTACCCTGGAAAAGGTCTTGTATTTTTCAGTTTCACTGGGAATTACAAATATGCAAACCAGTTCACATCAGTGGAAATATAAAACCCCTAAGAATATTTGAAACCTGTTGTAGCCTCTTCGCTGTGAAGAATTGTACTTGATATTTTCTTCCATTCACAGTTACATTCTTTATTCATTTGGATTCATGACAGGAGGAGAACCAGAAGAACTTTCCAGATTTCCTGAAATACAATAGGTTAAACTAAGAGAAGTTAACATACTTTATTTTCACTTTGAAGTTCAGAATAGCTTTGTATTCCCTCTTAAAATATTTAAGTAGACCTAAGTACTTTTATCAGCCTGTGCTGCTAAGGAATCTAGTCAAGAAGAAAACTTATGTCTAAAGTGTCATCGTGGTATAATTTTGTAATGAAATATAGATAAGAAAAAAGTTGGCTTAGTGTTCTAAATCAAGAGCATGTCAATCATTTTTCAAGCATTCACAAAACACAGAATGAAGATCACAGAGAACATTTTATATCTGCAGTGAAGTGCTCTCTGCAAAAAACAGCTGCCACCTGAACATCTGTTCCAAAGTGCTTATTTGGGTCTCTTAACTGCAACATTTAAGCTGTTACTTTGGAAACTATGAATAGCAAATATTTGTCATGTTTTAGAAGTGGGATGAAACTGTGGGGGTATTTTGTTTAAGTGACTTTATTTTGTGTCAGGGAAAGCAAGCTGTGACAAACATCTGTTTATCAGGTATTGATAGTTCATTGCTAAAAGACATATGTTGGGAAAATAGGCATTTCTCCCTTAATCCTCCTCTGGAAGTACCATCTGAACAATGTCCAAAAATAGGAAAAGTTGAGCTTCATGAATTAAAGGGTGCTAGAAGACCTTCACTATGTAAACTGATTATTTTGCAAATACAAAAGACAGTCATCAGCTTCTAGTTATTCATGGTATAGATAACTCAGGCACATTTATTCCAATGCTCCATGGTTCCAGTATGTTCCTATGCTGTTTGTGGTGAAGACCTACTGTGCCAACTCCTGTTAGAAGTGCCCCTGCCCTCAGTAAAAGCCTGTTTACAGATTTTTTTGAAAAAGCTACTCATTTATTAAGAGGATTATTCATGTTTCATTTCTATATATATCCTAGATTTTATTTATCCAGTTCATTCCTCTCTTCCTCACTGTATTGTGGAGAGATCAGAATTAATAAAAAAGCCTTGCCTGTTTTCTTGAGTGACTCCTGAATATACATGTGCATGAAGTCAATGCCAAACATTTCCTGTTGCTCCTCCTCATCTGTGTTCTCACATGGAGGGAGTGTTACCTCTAGCTCCAGTGGGTTGTCTCTGAAGTTGACAAATCTAGGAATTCACCAGAAAAGGTTACTCTTGCAGTAAGTTTTGTCCAGAGAAAAGATCTCTTTTGAAACTGAATTAAGATTTCTCAAGCACTATTTTTAGCAAAATGAAATTAAACTTTTGTTATACTAAACTCACTACTCTATCAATAGTATTAAATAAACTAAGAAGATGCTATCTAACAGTAGCTGATTGTGGTGACAAAAAACATTGTGGTCCTCATAATTTTCCATCAGTTTTTGACCCCACTGTCAGGTGTATTGAGCTTTCACAAGCAGGTGAGTGGATGAGAACAGTGCAAATGCCTCCGCCCAGCTTTGCAAGGCAGGAGCCAGTCCTGTCTCTCTTTATTCTTGGTCCATCCTTGGGCCTATGTTTGTACATATTTAGTTAAGGAGGTGCTTCCAAAAGAGCTGAGAACAGGAACTGTCTTACTGGTTAGGCATGATTTATGCAGACTAGCATTGTTTCTCTAAAATGGCCAACATCCAGCAATCCAAATGAAAATGCAAACAACAGGAAAGTTTCTGTCATGGTATACTGAGGAGTAGTTCAAATTCTACCAATTAAGAATTTACATTATTTTTTATTTTTCATATCAAGTACAGGACATGTCCCTAAACCTAATCTTTTTTTTTTTTTTAATTCTGAATGCTTGATTTCTCAATGGCAAAATTCTACTTTTTGTCACTTTTACGCCTGCCATGTATTTTTCTGCAAGCTTTTGCCTTTAGAGAGTGATATATAAAAGGGCAATTATAGGGGGAGGGCTATGAAATGAGAAAATGTGTTTTAGTTTACTTTTTCATGTGAGACTGTAGCTATCATAATTAACTTCTTATTACTAAGTTTCACTACACTTGCTTGACTAAATCCTTAATTGTTGTTAATCTGTGTAATTATGCTGATTTATTGTGTCCATCTCTACAACTGTGGTAGTGTCTTTTCCTCTCCCTTAGTATCACTATGATACACAACTCAAGAGAGGCTTTGAAAAATATTTTCTACTATTTTCATTTGTATTTCTATTGCTTTTTCTTACCTCAGATTTGTCATGTCCTTCATACAAGCTGGAATATCCTTAAGTTTGTTGTTGCTAAGAACAAGAGTACTAAGATTTTTCATATTACCAATGGTTTCTGGCAAAGAGTTTATTTCATTCCTTTGGAGCCATAAAGTGTGGAGGTTCTCCATTCTGAAAAATAGGTATTTGTGCAATAAATCAAGATTTAGAAAATAGATCATATCCGTTATTACCATAAAATAATTAATTTTTCAGTCACATAAAGGACTCATAAGGCAGCAATTATCAAAGGAAGCCCCATATCCAAGATAATCACCTAATCCCTGTTCAAAAATATCATTGACAGTAAGTATTTAACCTTATAGTTGATACTGAATTTATTGTTAATTGAATGGATTATTTCAGCTCATCCAAAACATCACACTAGGGCTGATAAAATCTTGAGTGAGGTTAACATAAAAATTACCTATTGAAGTAGTATTTATTAATTAGAATTTCAATGCAGTGGAATTGTGACCAAGATGAGCTTTGAGCTTTACTTACCTGTCAATTGCATCAGGGAGCTCCTGGAGTTTGTTTCCCCCCATATCTAACCATTCCAGATTTGGCATGTTGAGAAGAGCTGAAGGGATGGTAGTAAACTGATTCATGCACAGATCTATGTGTGAAAGCTTCTTTAAATCACTGAGCTGAAAAGAAGGGGAGATTTAATCCAACTTTGTGTAGCTGTTGCAGCAGTACAGCAGTGCTCTAATAACGTTGAGAAACATTAAAACACATTCTGAAGCCAGTAAACACAGAAGGGTTTTGAGTTACAATAGCTGATAGTACCTAACAATAAGGTACCTTGTAAGTTTTGCCTGGAGGGTAGGTAGGTTTGGGACTTTACCTCCCACCCAGTAGTGAGTGCCCTAACTGCTGACTACAATGCAGCTATGCCCCAAGCCTCAAGAAAAAGAATTTTAAAGACAGCACTGTCCTTAGTATTTCATACTCCATGCAATATGCCATTTTCATTAGTCAAATATTCAGATTTTTATGTATCAAATTGCATGGACTGTATTTTAGAGTGAATCTTGACACCTTCCATGCTGTAAGTCTACTACTCTGGCAAGACATTCTAAAAATGCAACATAGCATCTAAGTGCTTTGGTGAATCGTGCCTTCACGTGCTTTTGCGATGTTCAAGTGATGTTTTATGGCAGATCTGGTCCAACTGTTTAAATACTTAATGCCACTCAAGTGCACATAACCAGAGCTTCACAGTGTTCACATTGCTGCAGTCTCCATAGGACAGAACCACAGATTTTCTACATTACCCCATGCAACCTGTATCCACATAGATTTTGTAAATTCTGGATTTTGGCTAATAGTGTATATTTCCATTTGAAGATTCTGTGTTGGCTATTGCTGTTTGAACTCACTCAATTTTGCAAGGCACTGACTGCTGTCAACTATTGCCACAACTGGCTTTTTAAATAAATTAAAACAAGCAAATATGGTTACATACTTGTCATCTCTATCTAACAGACTAATAGTTACAGATGCAGGTCTCTCACATTTAGGTGAATTCAAATTAAAGTTCCATAGTAGGCGAGTAGTTGTCTTTAGTCTCCCATAATTGTTTTCAGCATTTGAGAACAACACTTGTTCAACTCTGCACAGACAACTGTATAAATCACACAACCCCTTTTCAGAGCTGGCTGTTCTGGTAAACATGCTTACAGTTGTGCCCCAGCATATGGTACCAATTTATACTCTCAAAAGGGAACTTCTCTGTGCTAAGGCATCAGACTCTTAGTGGGGTAAATCAGTGAAGATAACCAGCCTAAACAAATTGATACGGACTGTATCACTGCCCTCCCAGCACTGCCAAGTCATTTATCTGGCCAAAATAAAGACTGGCTCCTTCAGCTACTCAGGTATGTGCTTCTCATGTGGCTTCAATTTGACCAGTCATAGAAAGATTGTTCACATCAGTGTTTCTGGGTAGTACTGTGCAATCACAGTATCACAGCAAATCTGAAATCAGAAGTGCAATGTGTAATGATAATTGGCTTTGTATAAATTCAAAATATGCGTTAAACAAAACTAAACAGTCTGTCAAAACCTGAGGAGGAAGATCACAGATACTTCTGTTGACAGCCAGTTCCAATCTTTCCAGACTGATGCAGTTACTTATTTCCTTAGGAACAGATTTTATTCTGTTGTAGCTGAGAAGCAGCTCTTGGAGATTGGTCAGCTGGCCTGTAGAGAGCACAAATGAAAAATGTACACGTTTATTCTATTTGAGGCACAGCATTACTTGTTTTGTCTTATCCTTTTACTGTTATATAAATGCTCTGTGTTCTCACAAAACAAAACAAAACAAAAATCACCAAACTGCAAAGAGTAGCACTTCAGGACTCTTTAGTACAGAACTGAACTGTAGTTGAGTGCTTCAAGGAAAAACCCAAATCCAAAAAATTATGACTAGGCTACTCATGCTGTGGACTCAGAACATGAAGTCTGTTTTTCAATATCACTTTGCTAGCTGCATTATGATGTCTAGTCCCTGCTGTGCAAACAGGCTCTTCTTCTGTCATGGGGAGCTTTCATAGAGAAATGTCTCTTCCATCCAGCCCCGTTTTTAGTTTAAAGGGAATCTATGGTTTGGAGATCTCTATCCCACTGTACCATTTAAATAATCTGTTTTCTTACTACCCAGTAGGATTATGAGACCAGCAAAGGGCACAAAAATGGCACATTTTGTGCAAGACCAATTTTCTTAGAAAAGCAGCTTAAAATAAAAGAAAGCACAGCTCACCAATTTCTTTAGGTACACTTTCAATTGAATTCCGGGATAGATCCAGAACAACAAGACTGTGAAATCTTCCAATAAACCGAGGAATTTTCTGCAAACTAGTTCTGTGAAGCTGCCATTCCTGGAGATGGATTAGTTTCAATAAGCATGAAGGTAATGTCTACAACAAGAAATGTGAACCGGAAGAAATTCAACTTAGTATGCAGGAAGAATACAGGCTGAGGCAGAAGTTTTGCTTGAAACACTAACAGTCTGTCCTTCTTCTTAAGCTATACTGTAACATGTGGGTTACAAAATGAATCCTGGGAACTGTTTTCTAAAATATGCTAAGAATAGCAAGCATAATTGATATGATTTTAATATCATACATATTAGGAAATGGTTTATAAAGGTTTACATCAATATATTAGGAAAATGTTCTTCCTCCAGCGGGTGGTTGGGCACTGGAACAGGCTCCCCAGGGAAGTGGTCACAGCCCCAACCCTGACAGAGTTCAGGAAATGTTTGGACAATGCTCTCAGGCACAGGGTGTGACTCTTGGAGATGGTGCTGTGCTGGGCCAGGAGTTGGACTCTGTGAACTCAGCATGTTCCATGATTCCATGATCCTGAAGTGAACACGAATGTGGGTTGTCATTCTGATCACAGATTTAACCTGCCTACTTTTGGCTTCCAGGATTTAAATACCTGCACTTCTGTCATTGACAAGTTTCAGGCTTGTTTTTGTTTCTTTCTTTCTTCCTTTTTTAAAAAAAATTCAATATAACTGAAGATGAAACTGCTCTAAATGGATTTTTGCACATAAAGGGAGATCTAAATTCTATTCCTGTTCTGTCAATAAAAACAGTGAGCAGCTGAGAGCAGAAGAGCTGAGAGATAATAAAACTACAATGTCTGTATGCAAAGAGTTCTGAACAAGGACCACTGGCCTGCAGACCAGCAGAGTTTGGCTGGGTCTGGCTGTCATGTTCTCACTGGCCTCAACACAGACTAATTCTCATCACTTTCTAGGAGCTTGGCTGTGTGTTTCTGCATGGCTCAGAGCACTGGTGACCTTCACTCTGCCAGAATTAACAGCAGATTACCTCTGTGCATGAGAAACAACAATAACAGTGTTCTGGGGATCTACAGGCTCATTTTCACTCTTAGATAGAGAAAATAAACAATAAGAAATATTTTCATGCACCCAAATACGGAGGGGGGTTTCCACCTTGATACATTTCAGTAGTTCTGGTGTGTGAATGTTAAATGAGAATTTACATAATAAAAATCATAATTTGCCATGTAAATAATTTCTAATTCAGAAAAGCCTTTTGGGCTTTGTTTTTACAGAGTAATGCTTAATATTCAGGACTAAAAAACACCCAGCTTGCTTTTACACTCACAACAGTGTGTCCCAATTCACTGTTAGCAAAGCACAGTGAGCAGTTAATAGAACAAAAATAGTACCACTGTAAGTGTAAAGTTGTAAATAGTAGTTTTCTAATGCATCAGTCATTCCTACCAACACTACCTTCCATTCTTCTTCCTCTATCCTTAAAATTGCTCTTCCACCTTCATTAATAACTTTTTCTTTGAGCTTTGCTAAAGCAGCTCTCTCCTCCCAGACAAGCAGTAGCCTACAAGGGAAAGAAGATCTGCCAGTGGTGCCACAATGAATACAGCCAATAAATACTATCCTATTTTCTGGAAATAAAAGAGACAATTGCCTTACTGTCAAATAACACTAATTATATCTGGATGTTAATATACTACCAGTTGGAGAGACGACAAACACTTAATGTTCAGCTGAGGTAATTTATAGGAATTCTATTTACAGTTCTTCAAATTTACATTCAGGAGGAGGACATAATTCACTTTCAACATGTTGCAGGAGGGCCACAGAATATAAAGTCATGTGGAATTAAGTTCCAAACCACATTTTGAAGCAGTCTCCTAAAATGAAAGCCTTCCATTCCACCATATATAAGTGCAACAAAATAAGGTCAATCAGCTTCTTTTAGCTTGATTTCCAAAGGGAACTTAAGCAAGAATTCCAACAACAAAACAATTCTCTTCCTTTCTGCTTGTGTTCTCCAGTAACTTTTGAATTTGTTGTTTCATTTCAAACACATCTGATTAATTAGGAGTTCCAAAAATAGAATGCTAAATTTCTTCAAATTTCATAAAATTGCTGGCAATTTTTTGACCAAGCAACCCTGCTAATAACTGTTAATAACTCAATGGAGAAGAAAGCATAACAAATCTTCACTGGTTAGAATATCTACACAGCAGAGGATTTTAGTATCTGACTTCAGGGCATTTAGTCTATATACTAATATTTTTATCATAGACACTAGATAAATTCTAATCACTGGGAATCCTGCAGGAGTAACAACTAAAGAATCAGAGTCTGGATGAGTTTGAAGAAACCAATTACAGTCTTCTGAAATGTAACATATGGTCTAGCTTTTCACATACTTAAAGATCTACAATTCACCTACCTTCCTGCAGACCTCTGCCTGAATTCCTTTTCTTTCTGTAATTCTTCATTTATCTTGTGTATTCTCACTTCCCAGAGTGTCTTCACAGCAGTGAATGTTCCCAGGCAAACTGCAGTTTCAGCCATGATCCTTTACATGTTCAGATTCAGTTGCAGGAATCTGACTGAATTTCAGGCTCAATGCACCACCTCATGTATCAGTTACCAGATGGGGACAGTGATGTGAAAACTAAAATACTGCAATACCCACTTCATTATGTTATTAAATTAATGTAAAGAACTGACAGGATTTTATTGACTGCTTTCTCTTTATAAAAATAGATAATTGCACCTAGATAAATTTTATTATAATAAGAAATGGTATTTTTTGCAGTGTCTGCATTCTTATCAGTGAACAACTGCTTCTCTCAGTTCCTTCCAATGGTAGGCTATGCATTGACCTTAATAATTCTTAAATGCAGATTTGAGTACTCATTCCCATCCCAGGAAGAAATTAAGCTGTTACCTGCAATCTAAGGCAGTTAAATTCTGATAGCAGCATTCTGGCACCTACCTGATATAAATACTTGCAGCTACAGGAGTTTTGCACTTTATAAGAACTGAACTGTTCTAGGAAATTAATTAGTATACTTTATTTGCATTCATTTTCTTCATAGCTTAACTCATTACATTGTATTTTATAGTTAGTAATGCATTACCTTTAGGAAAAGGCTTTTAAATTCTTCTGATTTCTCTTTGAATGTTTGTGTAGCCCTACTGGGTGTCAGAACTCACATTTAAAATTAAATTCAGTCTAAACTTTTAAAGTTATCTATCCTTTAGTGAGATAATTAATACATATTGTCCTGAGGAGCAGCAAAATAGGATACTCACTCTTCCTAATCAGTGCATACCTCTAAAAATCATTGTTATTTTCATTACTGGAGCCAAGACACTGATACTCAGATAAGCTTGCAGGGCTAAACTTCATGCCAGCAGCAGTGTACTCTGAACATTGATGATTGGAATGTTCCCTTTCTAACTTTTTACTGATACTTGTAGGGGCAAGTAAGAAAAATATCTTACATATGCTTCAAACTAAAAAAGTAAGGATAATTTTCTTCCCAACAAGCAGGTAGGTGACAACAAAAGAGGAATTTCATGTCTTTTCATACATATGTCTTTTCCAACCAAACTTTTCTTTTATATTTTTTCTGTTATAATTCTGTATGGCCTGGATAAGCCACAATTGCTTAGTGACCATTTTTGTGTTCAAACTGTCAGTCATTCTATTTTATGTTTACGACATCTTTTGCTAACATACTTATTTGTAAAGCCTGATTATACTGAAATCAAGTTAAAATCTGTAAGCAAATAATATGTAAAATGTCAGGATTCCTTCCTGTTGCAAAAACAGCATAAAAATCAAATTATAAATCTTGAATAAAGAAGAATGTGGTCTAATACATTAATATTTATTATTCTTAGCTGTTCTCTGTTTGTTAGGGAAAAATGGCAGGATTTGAGAAGTGACACAAATGGCAACCCCAGCGTGGCACAGTGCAGTCTGGCCTTTGGGTTCCTACAGAGGAATTGGATTTTTTTCCTGTAAAGAGACCCTCCCCCAAATAAATGTGATCACATTTACTAATTTGAAGGATTAGCTTCTCTTTCAATGGTCATCAGAGTAACTACTCTTCCCCATCCCCATCCCAATATGCAACAGTAATGCTATGTATGCATGAGGTTTTTTTGCTCCAGTTAGTGGTTACTATTCAAACTGCATGATTTTTTCAAGGTTAAATTTCTACTGAGATCAAGTGATTAACTAATCTATAATTTCTTGTTGCTTAGAGACACTTTTTGAACTACAAGCCTTTTTAGGTAGAAAACTAGAAATATTTTTATACAAATTGTGCAGAAAAGAGACATTTGTTAATAGTTGTACTACTAAACCCAGTGTCATACTATACAGTCAAACCAATATTTATTTCCAGTAAAGCTTACTCTGGGCAACTCTCTTTTGCTGTGGAAAGTGTACTATTCAACAAGTACTGCCTTAGAACCATGAAATACCAAAGGGCCTAAGTATATGACTATTTTCAGGAGTATTTCATGATATAACATGACTACCATCAAAAAGTTCTTGTTCTTAGATCTTATTATTTGTCAGGAAAATAAAACCATAATAATCATGCCATCACAGCCAACAATTCAGAAGTGAATTCCCAAACGTGGCTGTAAAACAGCTGCAAATTCACTCCCAAGTAATCAGATCTCCCAAAAACTTCACCTCCAAGCATCAGAAAGAGTTTAACAACAACTTACCTCAATTATTTGGTGTGTTCAAGGATTTTCTGTGATTCATTGCTTTCTGGACAAGAGCAGAGATAAATTATGAATCTTGTCTGTATTACCAAACCCATTTAAAACCCTCACTCAGACTCCAATGCAATGTCAGTCTAGTTCTAATTTTAATCTATGCTGAGAATAGAAGGCATCACATGAGGCACTTTTGCAACCCCCCCAAGCATTTACCACTGTTAAAGTCTTCCCAGTTTGCAGAGTGTGACTGGGCTCCCCTAAACTAGACTCCCTTTAACAGAAGTTTAAAAATTGTGAACAAGTAGAACAAAGGAGTACTTGTTATACTACACAATGAGTTTGTTTTGAATTAAAAATTATAATTAAAAATAAAAAAGGTTAGTATTGAGTTAAAAACAGCTGCTTTCTTTAGTAATGCTTCTCTGCAAGGTAACTGAGCTTCAAAGTGCTATTAAACAGCAACATTGACTAAATAAACTAGAAAAAGTATTACATCAGTAAGTATTTCACTCATTACTCTTGCCCATGCTGAAGAATTCTCTTGCTGAAGAATTTAGTGCAAATTATCAAAGTCCAGACAGAAAAATAATCTTTATCGGGATGTGCAGAGGGGTTATTACTCACCCCTTTTCATGCTTCCTCATGAAACATATTTAACATTCTATTTCTTCAAATAGCCCTTGGAGAAGATAAAAGGAGAACAAGTCTGTCAGAATCTTTTTCTTCAATCAAATGGAAAGAGAGACAACAATAATCACAGGTGACTATTTAAGGCAGAAGCCATAAAACTGGATAGTTCTAACCAACTGCACTGGAGTATAAAATGTGAAGAAGATGAAATTTTAAAAGTAACATCAATTTGGTGATAACTCTACCACACAGAACTTTATAACAAAAAAACCCTGACCCTCTCCAGTCCACCACAAACTAAATACATGAACACCAATACCTACTTAGAAAGACACTAAGTACTTTAGCTTTCAATCCACTCCTTGTGTAAGTAAAATTATTCTGTCTTAAATATCTCAAAGTAATTTTATTGCTTTCTTTCATACACTTATATTTCCTCAATTTATTTTCTCAATGGTCATCAGATTAAAAAATATCCTAAGCCTTTATCCTAAGCCCTTACCACAACAACATACTTGTAGGAAAGTAGATATTAGGCTGTGTTCTTTTGGTAGCCTTGAGCACAGTATGTTCTTTAAAGCTAGAAGAAAGAGTTTGAGTCACCTGTACAGGATTGCCTGCATAAAATTCACAAATAAAAACAATATTACTACAATTCTTTGTGGCTTTATATTTTTTATTAGGAATAAATAAATCTGATAAAAATGAAATAGGTGATAAGCATGATATATTAGTCAAACTTTGCAAGAAATGACCTTTATATAAAGACCCTTATACCACAATAGAAATATTAATAGCACCTTACATGGATGCTCCACACTCCCCCTCCTACATTACCAGCTTTCCTCTTATTCAGTCTCAGCATCATGGATAGCAGGGATTCCACCTCTGGCAGCCTGTCTCAAATCTTCACAGCTAAATGCAATAGACAACTTTGGTCTACAATTTTGGAGAATGCTCCTGTTTTTGATACATCTAAAAAAAGGAGAAAATGTCCATTTTGTGCATTACAAATTCATTTTTAAGGCTATGTAACTGTCTTTTCTTGTGTCTGTGTGAAACTTATGTGTCTAGAAGGTATTTACATCCAACAGTTTTCTTCATATCTCCCATTAAATCACCAGTGCAATCCTCATGATCTGTTAAGTTACCTTAAAGCCACATAACAGTTTCCTGTTCTAAAGGCATTAACTTGAACCTATTCATTATGTGCCTTGTATCTGAGTTTAAGAGTCCTTATCTCACACAGTATTTTTAATGTCCATTCTTTGTTGAATCTGATAAATCTGTCAAATTCTAGTATCTGAGTATCGATAACACAATGCAAGCTTGTAGATCACGATCAGCTTACTGTCAGGCTTACCTAATGACAAAATAATAAAACAAGATCCTTCTTTTTTTATTTTGTTTTCTCTTTCTTGTTTGGTTTTAACAGACAGATGCTTTCTATAAGAAATAAAAATAACTGGAAAGCATTAAGGACTGAAACTACTATCAGCCTGTAAAAATACAGGATATTCTAGAGAGTATTAAGGCCTTGATAGTTATCAATCAGTGTTGTCAGTAAGCATTTGAATAAATATGGCCTCTTCATTTATAGTTTGATAAAGAGTACCTGTGCAAGTACTTGCCAGGAAAAAGTGGACTAGCAAAAGACTTAAGAGGTTTACTCAATTAAACAACAAAAAGCTCTCTGAACATCTTATGGCAGAAGCATTAAAGGCATTTTATTTGTACATGATTTTTGCATAATCCCTTTTGGGAATTCAGATATTATTTGTTAAAATAAATTTACGTGTCCAAAATGGAAGAACTATGAGTATGCCCCTCCAGAATTCCCCTTCAGATTATAAATACTGCAGGTGTAGAGCAGTGGCACTCAGTCACACCAGCCTGACAATCATTCTTACTATAAAAGGCAAAATAAAGACATTCCACCACCATATTCAGAAGCTGTGACCTATTTAGTTTGACAGTTTGCTGTAGAAGAAATTACAGCAATACTAATTAAAAGAAGTAACAACTAACTGAGACTGATATCAGCTGTTGAGAACTTTTAACCACATAACATTACTATATAATGCACGTAGCAAAGGGCACATGTTAGCAGAGACAGCTTTTCTAGCTATTCAGTCTAATCCACAGTTTAAAGGCATATTCTAGCCATGATTTCCTTTATTTAAGGTCCAGCAGCATCGAAGCAGGGTTCTCCAAGTAAGATTTCCACAAGTTAGAAAACCGGGCCATTGTAGCTCCGTCAATGATGCGATGATCAGCTGACCAACTCACATTCATTATTTGTGCTTTAAATACTTCACCTTTCCCATTAAACCGAGGAAGAACCTAAAAATCAGAGGAAGGACAAAAACAGAAATAATAGATACTTCCATTAGCAAATCTGTATTTTTTTTGTTCTTGTTAATTTGTTGATCTAAATTTAAACATTTTGCTGAATTAGATAGACAGCAGTAGCACCACACTAAAACCCAAGACCTTTCCATTACTGTTTGTGCTGTAGATTAGAATATATTGCAAGCCTGCATAATAAACAGTCATAGCCCTTTTCCACCACAATGGAAATACTGAAATAGTAACAGCCTTTCCTGACTCAAAAGTTTCCTCCTGAATAGTTTATTGCACTGTTAGTTCTCAACATGTCTGTTTCTTTAAAGCATCTCTAAAAAAATGCTCAGAGGAAGCACATAGAAGAAGTAATTTCAGTTAGTACTAATTTCATTTCCAGCATTGAGCTCAAATGTCTACATTAAAGACTTAAAGCCTGAAATTCAGAAAATATAAAACTGCCTTCACATTCAAAATTCTGTATGGATTCAGCTATCTGGCTCATGAAATTAAACTTCATTTTTGGAATACTTCTTAAGCTTTTTCCCTGATGATAGCAAAATTGCTATTGCCATGCTGGTAAACTTGTAAAACTATATTTAGATTGTTTCTTAGTAACTAGCAGGCTAAACACAGATGTGAGTGAAATATAACAGGATTCTAGAAAATAAATATAAAACTTTGGCGTAAGAGACTTCTAATTAAACATTTAAACGTCTAAAAACACCACAAACTTTTCAACCATGAGTTATGCAGTTTCTCTGCAACAAAGAGAGACTCCATGTTCCATTTTCATGACCTTAGCTAACATTCACATCACTGAGATAAAGTTAATATACCTGTATCTTTCCCAGTGCTCCAATAGCTACTTCAGGAGGTAGTATCACTGGTTTGGCATAAGTGCCACCAATCTAGAAAAGGAAAAGGTGGGGATATTATTTAACAGTTGTTTTTCAAAGCAGATTGCCTTTTGAATTATTTGCTACAGGTTTTGTTCTCTGCATATTAAACTTCAGTAAAGTTTGCATTTCAGAAGCAGATTTCAGACGTAGCTCTCATTTTTCCTGTACTTACTGTGCCAATATTTGAAAGGGTGAATGTTCCCCCAGTGAGGTCACTTGTTCCCAGTTGGCCTGCAGAGCCCAAGGACTGTAGGCGATTCAATTCCACAGCAATGTCAAACACACTGCAGACTTGTACATTTTTCACGTTTGGGACAATTAAACCTTGCTCTGTGTCCATTGCAACTCCAATGTTGTGTGAAGCCTGCAACAAGTGTCATTAACCAGATATTAATATAAACTGTCAACACAAAATGTATCTTACATAAAAAGACACTTAAATTACATTTTTCTTATTTATCTTTTTAACCTGAAAGTGCTGTATTTAGTAAGCAACTCCTGCATACAACTCTGAGGAGAGAAAATGATGTCGTTTTTTTAATATTAGCCTCACATCTGCAAACTGTAAATTGATGCTAACAGGTTCACCTTCAGAGAATACAAAGTCCTGGAATCAATTTCACACTGAAAACATCGCACTTTAGGATGATCACATGTGTAACAAAACATGTATAGCAGATTTTAAAGAGAACACTAAAATTACAAAAAAATAAAAGAAACTGAGTTGCTTTTCATTTGTTGGAAGGAATATAAGGATTCTGAGAGCTATTTATAAAACAGCACAAAAAGAGTTTGTACTTCAAGGAGCAAGTACACATAACTTAAGAAAATAGATATTTGCTGCCCAGAAGTATCAATCCAGCAGCTTGTATGAAAATGCTGTAACTTTTATCAAGACTGTACTTTAATATATAAGGGTTGAGTGTTGGAACAGTAGAACCACTGTGCTATTACTTAAAAATTGTTGTATTAGATTTGAAATGTTCTCATTTTAAAAGCTTGGCCTATATTCAGGCGAAAAATAGGAAATCAACATATCAGTATGCATTTTTGAGGCAAGTCTGAATAACAAAGTGACTCTTATCTAACAAACTGAAACTATCTACTGAAACAAGACCAATAATAAACCAAATCTAGATCTCAAAATCTGAGCACACAAATTATTTTCCTGCACAACACCATAATTTTGGTTCTTATAATTAGCTCAGGCTTCTGAAAAGCCCCTGTTAGACATTACTGTACCCTTTCTGCTCACAACGTTTATCCATAGTTTACAAACCTTATATGTGACATTTTGACAGTTCTCATCCAAAGAAGCGTTAAGAATGGGATACTGCAACAATCCCAGAGAGGCTGCCTGGTTAAATAAAACAAAAGGAAACGAAATAAGAGGTTTATATTTTATAACCAGAGAGCTCCATGGGAAAGAAGTAATGGTAGGAGAAAATTTAGATTAATAACAATATGGAACGAGTGTTTAGGTAGCACTCTGAGTGCAACAGCATTATGAGAAATTTCAGACTAAGCTGCGCATTCACTGCACAGCTTAGGCAGCGCATCGCATCAGCCTTCAGCGAGGCCAACAGTTGGAAATGGAACCATGGCAACTAAATGAGTGCAACTGCCTGCTCTTCTGAACAATAGAAGGGACAACAGTGAGAGATCTAAGGGATTCATTAGCAATACAAAGATTATAAAAATAACATCAACAACAAAGGTGATGCATTTCATATGAGGTTCATTTTAAAGGAGCTCAAAAAATACAGACAATTTCAAAAATTTGTTTTGTGCGATGCAAACACCTAGTGATGCTTACCTCCATATTAAATGATGCTGAAGGCACTCTACCCTTTCCCATTAATATTTTTAAAAATTTCAATTATATTGCATAACCCTAGCTGCAATTCCAACTGTAAATTGATAAGTGGCTCAATAAACAAAAAACAAGTTTAAAGTTTTCTTGTGATCTGCCATAACTCAGATGATAGAGAGGTGCTCCAAACTTACAACAATCATTGAACAGATTTTGGCAAAACCTGTGTAAGTACTCCCTGCAGGGCTCTGCTGCATGCCTCACCTTTATGAAGAAAGGCATAAAGGAAAGCTTAACTCCACGGAGTTCAGCTAGAGGTTTCAACTCTTCTCGCAGCTGAACAAGTTGAGTCAAATCAATCTCATCACAATAACCAAAGTGGGGAATCTTCAGGGCTGCACTCATAGTCTTTACCATGGCCTTCTGAAAACCTGGAAAATATTCATTGTCTTCTTAAACCAACAAAAGGAGCTTCTGTGAAGTTATGGTGAAATTTCATCTGTTTCCATTAAACAAATTACACAGCTTACGAAAACCAAACTAAAGCCAAACCATAACCAGAAAAGAACAGGGTAAACAGCACTTACTGAGTTATTCAGTTCACAGAACTCAATTTTGATGACTGTAACATTTCAGACTATATTACTACATCTCTCTCCTATGTATGCATGAATGTGAAATCATAATATGATAATCTGCATTTCTCTTTCCAGCCTCTCCCAATAAACATTGCTTGAAAGGCAAGCAAAAAACCTTAATCTTCCCCTTTTAATGTGATTTTTTGTTACTTTAGTGTCTTTTATGGCACTGTTCTCCTGAACAAGTGTGAATACTGTTCACATAATAGTGCAGTATGCTATTATCAAGCACTGATAAACCCTTAAATTCGCTGCACTTTGCCATTATCATTGCATAATGATCCCTACCATGACAAATCCATGTTTCAGAATTCCTACCTGTTTCAGCATACATTTGAAGAATGACCAAATGCAATTTGCAGCCCAACTCCTTCCAACCAAAACATCAACAAATATTTCATAAAATAATTTCAGTGGAGATGCTTCTTATAGAGAATGTTTTCCTAAACGCTCACTTGCATAACACTAACATGAAACACTCCCATCAAAAAGAATCAGCTTTTCACAGAGCAACATTTACTGGTAGCCTACTGTGACCATGGTCTCAAGACTCTGTATTTCATGATTTACCTGTTACAGGTTCAGTTTTATCTTTTCCTGAAAATGCAATGGGTCTGGAAACAGGTAGAGGGATTTTCCGTGCTTTGTCCTTTGGAGCAGCTGGCACAGTCTCTGTTTTTCGCAGAGGTGGGACAATTTCAGCCTTCGGTGATGGAGGCAGAATAGCTCCTGTTTGTTTGGCCAAGTAGTTGAGTATATCTTCTTTAAGGATTCTGTTATCTTTCCCTGTCCCAACAACTTCACTCAATTTAATCTGAAAAGTACATAACAAGCTGTGACACTTTAGTTTCACAGCACTATAAAAATATCTTATATTGTGAGCTAAGGTTAAAATTGCTCCCATTTCTGATCCAACATATCTGCAGTTTTCTTTCCCTTTCTATAATTTACTAGGTATTCAACATTGTTCAAATCATCCAAAAGTCCCACTAGTCCCACTATGTTTGATTGCATACTTCAAGGAGGAACTGAGAATACTATTAACCTCTTAATTACCTCACAGGATCAATAGTGAAGTATTCATTTGAGTTAATTCTCTCCAAAAATGCATCATAAGCTTTCAAAACCAATGGAATATTCATAGGGGAAAAAAGGCATTAGAAAAGCATGTAAAACATCACTTAGTATATCCTCTGCTCTAATACAAATCTAAAAAACAAAACAAGGTTGTTTTGGGTTTTTTTCCCCTCCTTCTTTCTCTGTAGAGATTCTCAGGAATCTCCTCTGACAGTTTCTTATTTTTATTCTAGAAAGGTCTTCTCAATCTTCAGCCTAAAGCTTCCTAGCTGTGTTTTAAGCCCAGTAATTCTTTTTCTATCCACCGTAATCATCAGAAAGCACAATCCTCTTCATTTCTACAACAGTTTTCATACATGTAAAATGTATTTGAAAACAAGTGTTTCATCTAGATCAGTGTTCTTCTAGACAGTCAAACTGCCATATAAAAGCTGGGTAAAATGCAGCAGGACCTTATTCAGCAAACCTACATTGTTCTCCATGGCCAGGCGACGAACTGCAGGGGTTGCTAATGTTTTGTGACCTTTTATTTCTTGGTGAGTGTGCTCTTCATGAGACATAGGAGGTGTTTCAACAACATCTTCTTCTGGAGAAACACCTGCAAACAAAAAGAAAGTAACTAACTTTACTACATTATAAGCATTTGTTAAATTCCCACCTCAACCATTCTGTGATTCTGTGACAGCTGAAGTTTTTACTATTTACTTTGATTTAATATGGACGGGAACACAGTTTGTTAAAGGCTGCTGCTTAAGCTAAATATGCAATAGGAAATGTCTAGGAGATTTTAAACTCTAATAAAATATTGCAACTTTCTCTATTTAAATTCCTTGAGTTTATAAAGGGAAAAAAATCTTTTAAGATTTTCAGGAGGAAAAAGTAAGCTTCTGTGTCACTGATTGTTTTATGGCAACAAACATAAAATATGCAAGAAAAAAAAATGGCTTACAGTACCTTTTGAAGCATCAATTTCAATGTCCACTAGTGGTTTTCCAACAAAAGCAATATCATCTATGCTGTAATGGAGTTTTCTAATGATGCCATCGTAACGACTGGTGATAGTAACAGAGGCTTTATCGCTCTGTACCTCACAGATGCTGTCAAACTGAGACACACTGTCACCCTCCTTTATGTACCTAGGAGGCAACACACAGCCTACTGTGAAACACAGTCAGTGTAAAAATCTGTTCTGTGTATTCCTTTGCTAAGTTCAGTAATATCCATCCCCACAACATGGAAATGCATTCCAGATGAGAAGACAAATTCTACATACTGGATGTGTCGGCTATATGCATTTTGCCTGACTGCTGCAGAACCCTTTGTTGGGTGAAATGACACAATGATTATGAATATCATTATACACATACTACATCTACTTTAGTAAAGCAGAGTTTTCCTGTCAGATTATAAAGCATCTAAAAATAAGAATGAGCCCAGCTTAATCTGAATGCAAGGAAGTTCTTAGTTTCAAATTGTCAGAAGTACACGATCAGTTTCAGGAAAGAGATGGATAGTGGGGAACACTGTCTTCCATGCAAAGAGAGGTATTTGTGCAAAGAACAAGGCCTTTCAGCACTGCCTTCATTCACTGTGCACATTGATTTTGTTTAATCCATTAATCGCTGGCTTTCTACAAACAATTTAAAAGTTCAAATCTTTTACTAAAAGCAATAGAGAAGGGTTATAGGATAAAATTATGTGGACTCTCCAGACTAGTCATTTGTTTCTAAAGCTCAGTCTAAGTAAACACAATGAAAGACAGGTCTCCTGAACTTAAAAAACATTAATCACTGAAGGAAAATCCTATATATAGGTGCATCCCATTCCTTCCACTTTTTCCACTCACAAATATACCAGATTGCAAATGAACAAAATGTGAAGCTCCGTATGTACAAGGTTTTAAAATGTGGAAAATGAAACCAGAACAACTTCACTAGTAACCCAGGAAATGTTCTCAGATAATGAATTGATAATATAACTAAAGCTGCTAAACTACCTGCTGATTTCTTAGTGGATTTCCAGAAAAGCAGAGCTTACCATTCTTTTACAGTCACCTCTGTAATTCCTTCCCCAATGTCAGAAAGCTTAAACTGGACAATTTGGCCACATGAAACTTGAAACAGAGAATAAGAAAATACAGCATGTTTAACATTAAATACAAGATATCAGGCAGAAAAATCTGACTTAATCAGAAATAGTCTACACACCAGCCGTATGCAAACCTCTAACATAACACTCATAAAATAGCAAATTAAAATGAATTATTTTATTATGAAAAGGATTACCAGCAGATGTTCTGAATAATCGCTGTTGATGACTAAACTTGAGGGCAGATTTGTCAAACACGCACACATATTTTGATTTTATAAAGCGAATGCTGCTGCACGATCTAATGCGATGAGTGCAAACCTGGGGAGAAAAGTCTCAAGGGTTAATACAATGGACTGAGGATGCAGAGCTCATTTAACATTCCTGATGTAACATCAATACTGAAATCGTTTCATTCTAGTCTATATAAGAGAAGTTCTTACCGAAACACAATGATGCTGAATACATTCTTGAATA
Organism: Corvus brachyrhynchos; assembly: GCF_000691975.1. NCBI lineage: Eukaryota > Metazoa > Chordata > Aves > Passeriformes > Corvidae > Corvus > Corvus brachyrhynchos. The sequence goes on along the minus strand of NW_008237239.1, from coordinate 7,362,061 downwards.
TACAATAACCCTTACATTAGCAAAAGCTTTGCAGTTCTTTAACTTCTTTCACTAACATAACAAATGGGGAGATCAAAGTCACAGTGACATAACTGATTAACAAAAATCATGACAGGATTTGGTGAGTGATTCACTGCTATTGTTTCTCTCAGGAATTAGCTTAATCAGGACAGGCACACAAAAAGCACACATACTATCAAGTACATCAGCCATCTGAAATATTCCTATCCAGGATGAATGCTGGAAGATTTTCCTAGACTGAAGGGAAAACCAGCATCATTTTCTTCATCAGCTCTAATTCCCATCAGAGGTTGATCAGAAGTACTAATCAGAAAGGAAATTCACATCAGAGGGCACAGGGAGTTGCCCTTTCGTTTTTGTTCCTATATAGGAGGCAATAATTTCCAAGTAAACATCATTCCAAATTAGCTTCAAAGATATTTTGTAAGAACTGGGCATGAGATGGTTTCCTTTTATGGTTACAATTATATTTATCCAGAAATCAATTTAAAACAGTCTACAGAATTTTCTGAAAGATTCTTCAGACAAAACTTTATGCTTTAAAGCATCATGTAATCAGTCATGATTGTGAACAAAAGCAAAGCTGGTAGCGCTTGCATTGACATAAACAGGTATTTTATTAATCTCAACACAAGTTAGTTTAGACCTGTTCTTGTCTAGTAAAATTTATTAAATTTAATGTAATTCTGGTGTTATATTGTATTAAAAGTGCTGTAAAAGTTATAAAAATAACAGTCTCTCTGTAGATACTATCTCTAACTTATTCAGAGATACGAAAAAAATTCAGGTGCTACAATGTACCTCAAGTAGCTCAAAACTGTAAAATTTAGAAATTATCTTCTTAGAGGAGCCAGAAAACAGCACACCTGCATGGGAAAGTTCATTTTAACTTCTTGTTTAAAAAATCCTTTCAGTAACTACAGAGCATATGAAACTTCCTGTTTCCCCCCCCACACCCCAAACTGTTCAACTATTTGCTACCACATTTCGCTCTTTAAAAAGTACGTTATTCAGCAGGCCATACAATTCTGAACTGACAATGTACTCATTTTCTGTATTATTTAACCTAGTACTGCAAGTTATATTTAATATCACCTTTCTTTAAGGAACAAACATTTATACAACACAATCCATCATAATGGACACATCAAAGTTGTATCATATGAGTTATCTTTCAGTTGCCTGCTACTAAGATCATACCTACTGATTTAAAATGAGTATTTTTCTACTTCCTATAACAAGCAAACACAAAATTTTTCCATTGGTCCTCCAAACAACTTTCCATATTCAACAATCAGGTAACATGGCAATTTTAAGCTACGAAAAGTCATATTTTAGGAATACATTTAAAGTTCTCCTTAAACTACAAAACTGGTATATAACATACCTCTTCACAATCCTATTTTCTCCTATTTTTAATTCTGCTTTCTTCCCACTTGAAGGGTATATGTTTACATAAAAATGTTACTGAAAAAATTGTTCAACTAGACCTTTTTGTCACAAACTTGCAAAAACCCTCTTGTCTCTTTATATGACCCTAAATGAAAAACATTCAGTATTTACCTGTGAAGATGATCACAAGGAGCACATCAAATCTCTGAACTATTTCTAAATGTGAAGTTTCACAATGATTTCCATGTGTTTTTAACCTTTGGTTACCAATGCAGGTAGTGAATTAGTAATGTCACTGCCAAAAAAAGAGACTGGTGTTGTTACAGAAGAGTTACCATGCTGTTTCATATTATATCTGTAGGAATAATTCAAAACTACAGCAGTTTTAAAAACGGAATCTTTCTGGTTTTCAGTTTTGCACATTCTCTACCAAAAAGTTGGTGTGCTAGCATGTTAAGAGTAATAATACAGTACACAATCTCTTCACAGAACAGTGTTCCTTACTAACAAGGAAAAAATGAAAATCCACTAAACAAAGAGACTGTGCTTACAATTTCAGCATTTAATCACCACAATACTGGTGTAATGCCAAATAAGGAAATAAAAACGGTACCTAAAAGACAAAATTAGCTCTAATATCCATAGCATACCCATCTACATATTCCCATGTCTGGAAAGATCTATCAATAAACCCCAAACATAACTGCTGGTACTGAGCTTGTTAATGTCACTACTATTACACTATACAGCAATTGAAAGGCAATAATGCCACAGCAAGGTAACACCTTTCCTGTGCAAGTCTTCGATGTGCAGAGTGACACTGGCAAAAAGAAACTGAGGGCCCACTCAGTCTCTTGCTGGGACTGAGGCCACACCAGCCTGGCTGACAGAGCTGTGGTTTGACCCGAGCCAACAGCGGAGCTGAGTGCACTCTGGGGGAGAACTGCCTTGCTCCTCAGGTTCAGCTCTGGTTGTTTCCTCAAAAACAAGCCAACTCTGGTTTTCTAAGTTACCACTGATCCTGAAAATGTATGCTGGCCTCAGAACAAAATATTTTTAAGCAGCCTGCAGAGAACTGATTACCTGATTGAGTAACACTAAATTTCCAAGTCAAATTGAACAGTACATGCTCACAGGCAATGACTGAACTCTCTTGACTTCTGTCCCATTGAGTCATTTTAATGAGCATTGCATCTGTTTTGCATACCTATTCTATATTTCCAAGTATATAGTTACCTATATACTAGAGCAACACCCCTCGTAACGTGTTTTAGTCCGATGTCATCCCTTATTTAAAAACCTAGCACACGTCCCAGTGTCCTGGTAACTGCCATTTCCCTACCACTTAACACAAAGGCCCCCTGGCTCAGACTGAAAATGTGCTTGCAAGAAACACGCACTATAAACCAGCCAATTCTATAGTTCAGCATGTACTTAGATAAGGTGGATAAGATGAGCATTCTCATCAGAATCTCCCTCTGGATTTAAGAGTAGATGGTTAGAAATAAAACTAAAAAGAAAGCGTTATTTTCAGTGCTCCTAATTAGTAAAATTATTAATAAATACTTATAAATTACTAGCCTAAAACTAGATTACAAAAGTATCATTTAAAAATTCCTCATCATCATGCTTTAAAATTACAATATGAATTATTAAGAGGAAAAAAATAATAGAAACTGGAACCGATCCTTAATTTTGTTTCTAAGTTTCAAAAGCTATTTCTTCTCTGACATCCCACAAAATAGGGGTGATATAATTGGAAGCCTACACTCTTCATAACAGCAAAAAGACTGTAATACAAGAAGACAGAAGGAAGCATGAACTAAATCTATGTTCATGAGATTGTAAGTATCCTAAAAGGCAACCAAGTAGATTCACTTCTTATGGTAAGGTATCTCAACTACTTTTTAAGTATCAAGGCTCCTGGGATTCAAAGAAACCCATTTCCCTTTTTTGTACGTGTAGCCACACCGTCTCCGTGCAGATGCGGTATGCAAAGGGAGGAGAAGCGGTGATGGCACAGCAACGTATAGGCAAAGCAATAATGGGATGACTTAGAAATAACAGAAGAGGAGGATGTCACTGGCTTATTACAGAAAGGCACACGTTTCTTTCACAGAGAGCATGGGCAAGGGCAGGGCACTCCGGGGGCTGCGCGGGGCGGAGGGTGTCAATTGTGGGGCTCCCTGTGCAGCGCGGGGCGGGCGGTCCCAGGCACCGCCGGGGGCTCGGTCACCTGCGCGGAGCACGGGGAGCGCACAGCGGGGAGGGGAGCTGAGGCGCC
>NW_008237239.1:7357455-7358033 GCF_000691975.1 Corvus brachyrhynchos | reverse complement strand
GTGAGGCTTCCCCGAGCCGCACTAGCGGGAGGGGCAGCGCGAAGGGTCCGGCCATTCCCGATACACGTGTAATAAAGTCCTGAGCGCGCCTGCCAGACCAACACGCCCGTGTCTGTGGTTCTACCTGAAAGGAGGTTGTAGCCAGGTGAGGGTCGACCTGGTCTCCCAGGTGACAAGCGACAGGACATAGTCTTAAGAGGCGCCAGGGGAGGTTTACTTTGAACATTAGTAGGAAGAATCTCTTCATAGAAAGGGTGATTAGACATTGGAACGGGCTGCCCAGGGTAGTGGTGGAGTTACCAACCCTGGAGGTGTTTAAGGAAAAGACTGGACGTGGTACTTAGTGCCATGGTCTGGTTGACATTGTGGTATTCGCACAGGAGTCTTTTACAAACTAATTCATTCTGTGATTCTGACGAAAACTCGCTTTTAACGGGGAAGGGCAGCAATCCGGCCGCTCTGCTCCGGCGGCAGCGCTGCACCCATGGCTGTGACCTCCTAAGTGCCTCTGTTGTCCGGTCCCCGTGCTCCGCGCACCGTGCAGAACAGGAGAAAGGCACTGCCTCCTGCAGAACGCC